>NC_138884.1:59267243-59660304 GCF_965194825.1 Balaenoptera physalus | reverse complement strand
CTGTAGGAGTTGTTCCACATGTAGATGTATTTCTGATGTATTTCTGGGGAGGAAGGTGGTCTCCACGTCTTACTCTTCCGCCATCTTGAAGCTCCCTATGGTGTGTATTTCATACTTCCTGAACATGTCAATTCTGACCAGCCACATTCCAAGCGTTCCACAGTCACATGTGGCCAGTGACTAATTTCAAAACTGCTTGATAACAAAGGAACGAAAGTACTAGATTCTATTCTTTCCTCATGCCCAGAAGAATGGCTGCCTTCAGTCTCTGAGCTTTGCTTCAACCCTTGTCCTCTTCAGCTTTGGGTCTCTGTGGAATTGCACTAGGATCCAGAAGTCACACAATCAGTAGCTTCAGTGAGAGACCAAGTAGCATGAAAATCTGGTGTATGTGGTGATCAAATCCATTTTGGGACCAGTTTCACATTCTTATTAAAATAATAAATGTTGTTACATATGCTTCCTGATAGGAGTTTCTAAATGCTAGAAGAACTACTAACCCAAACCTCTATCCCACTCCAGCATTACCTACGTATGATTAGTCAAAACCTGACGAAGTCTGCCACCAGCACATGCAGAACAAGTGAATAATTTTCTTACAGCAAAATGGGTTGTGGGTTTGATCCTATTCATCACCCATAAATCTAACATGCTTTTTGTATATAGGGGAGTGGCTCATGACTGCCCTTCACATAATAATTGTACACCCCTAAAAGCATTATTGGTTTGTATTATGTTTCACCCTAATATAATCATTGATATAAATAAGGCAAGGAATCTCAAACAGCACAAGGTCTAAGATTCTTATGTGAATCTTTTTTCCTCTAGAAAAAAAAGTGGTGAGAATATCTCTCTTGTAATAATTCAAAAGCAGCAAAAAGGCAAAAGGAAGAGATGACCCATTATAACCCTGTTTCGGTGAAGAAAATAACATCAGGGGCATCCGTACTGTGTGGGGAGAGCAGACTATACTTAACTGTCCCATCCAAACTGGAGAGCCTTAAAGGACTCTCTGCATTAAAGACTTCCTAGGGCTAAATAAGTAGGCGTCACACAGCTACAGTGGATTTGGACACAAAGCATACACACGCTCGCTAGAGATTCTAGTGTCAGTGGGAGATTTAATAGAAGCCCATTTATCATCCAGCCTAATGAATGAAAATGGAAAGAAATGTAAATATTATTCCTCCATATGAGGGACTTGTGATCCATTTCAAAGCCTGAAAGTTGGCGATAGCACAGTCAGCTGACAGCCTCTCTCCTCCTCCTTTCCAACACTTGAGCCTCTCTTCCATTCCCCTCTTTATATCAGCCCCCCACTATTTTGTGGGAAGGCATGAAGCATGTCGCCTCATCTTCTCCTTTTCCTCTCCTCCTTACTATCATAATTTTTCTTAACGCCATGGTGTCCTGAGCACTTACTCTGTTGAAAGCCCAGTGCTAGGCTCTGCACATGCAGCATCTTATGGAAACCATATAACATTTAGTGGTGAACATTTATAGCTCCAGCTGAGGGATGAGGAAATGGAGACCCTGAGACACAACCTCCTCCAGGTCACACAGCTAGGAAGTGGCAGATCTGGGATTTAAACTGAGTGTTGTTTGACCTCAAAGCCTGGATTGGTAACTTTTGTATTACATTACCAGTAGGCTCTCCCTCCACTCAATCAGTGCCTGTTAAATGCATAAAAGCACAATATAAATCAATAAATAAACAAACTTAGAAATTAAATATATTTACATTCAGAATTGTTCACCTGCTCTCCTTGTCACCCTACAGCTTTCTGGAGTGGCCTCTTTGGGACAGTACAAACAGTATGGGGACTAACAGGGGTCTCAGTCCAGTCTCAAGAGATGTGTCAGATGGCGAGGAGCAGGAACCTTAGGGTATTCAGCTCATCTGGACCCTGGAGATCCGAAGCATTAGGAAGAAGCAGGGATAGCCTCTAATCAGATGAGGACTATTAGAACAAATGCTGACACGGCTTTTGTCTAATCCTTCAGCTGTAGGTCCTTGACCTTTCTACATGTCATAAGCAGGAAGGAAGAATGACTGCAGAAAGTTGTCACTGAGCAGTTTTTAGTAGCCTAATGCTGTTACACTATTTTCTCAACTGTCCAAATAGGACACTGACCTAGTCCGACAACCACTTTTTCCACCTATTCTGCTTCTCATCTTAAACCGCTCCCATCATGTGTCTACCTTCCCTATTTAATCTCACTTCAGACCTTAGTTGGTAGTTCTGCTCTGGTGAAAGTCCCCTACCTAGATTTCTGTCCTTGCCAACATGACTAAAGCTCTGCTCACTTTCTATTTGTGGTCCTTTTCATTGGATGAGATGATACTTTGGGGAAAGTGTGAGAGCTTTCATTGCAATGCATCAAGACCTTAGATGGTGGGTAGGAAGACTCCTCCAGGGGAGCTGACCGAGGTCCATCTCTTCCTCTTCCTGCTAACCCTGGAAGAATAGGCCTCTTTATGTTTATTATTTCATTGTTAGTCATGGCATGCAGAAGAGTACCTACAATGAACAATAGGAAATAATTCATTTACTTGTTTCATTTAGGCACTTTTACCTTTCTAGTCCCACTTCATGTCATGCCTAATAAAATCAAATAGCCTGTATTTCCTCAGAAATGCTACACTGTTGCACCTCCATGCACCTATGCATGCAGTTTCCTATATCTGAAGCACCACTCTTCCTCTATTTTCATTCGATTCATTTCTTTTCATGCTTCAAGTCATCTCAGCTGCCCTCTCAACCAGGTAGCTTTCCCTGTGTTAAGTGACCATGATAAGTTAACCAGTACATACTTCTTTCCTTATAGTTGCCATATTGAAAATTAACTTTGTGTGCATCTACATTTGTCTTTAGATTGTAAGTTTCTAGATGACATAGAAAATGTCTTTATTTTTGTACTACTAGAAACTAGAAAATTTCCTAAGACATCGTTTGTGCTCAACAAATACTTTTTTTGTCTGAACTGAACCACTTGCCCTGATCTCAACATCAAATTTCGAACTGAAACTTGCAACTTTTAAGAGGCATAAATGGCACTGTCTAGTAGCTGTCTCAGGGCCATCCAAAGGGAAGATTTAATTCCATTATAAGTATAATGCTGATAACACAACACATAATTTATATCAGCTTTTTTCCTTATTCATTCTTTTGAAAAATGTATATTGAATCCCTTTTATTTGTGCTACAAGCTAGATAGGTAACAATGAAGAGGTAGATGCCATCTTGGCATTCCCAGACCCTAATTGGAGGCAAAGAATTAAACAAGCAATTGCAATACAGTATAGAAAGTTCTAGGTGTTGAGGAACCACCCTACCGGGCACCTAAATCAAAATAAGGTAACATCTTGGTATAAAAATTGGCAACTTGGCATAGAAAATGCCCTGTTTGTGATGTAGTCAAGCTGTTTGCCCAGGGTGATAATTGTAGCTCATTCACTTATTAACTGTGAGCTGAGGAAAGTTTCTTAATCACTCTGAGCATCAATTTCCAACTTTGTAAAGTCCATTTTATAAGTTGGTTGTTAAGATTAAATAAAATAATTTATGACATTTATAATTGGGAAGGAAAACAACCAGTTTTGGTTCATAAATAGGTATTTCCAATCTTATAAATATGGAAGTCTTGGCATTCATGTTTGCTTAAAATGAAATCTAGGAATTTGGGAAGTAGATATCCTGAAAGTATCTGGAATAGCTGTTCCCCTGACCCTTGGATGAAAACCAAGGAAGAGTCAGTGACTTTTCTTACTGTTCTCACATAGTAAAAATTCTTATACACATTTCCAATAAGAAAAATAATTTTAGTTCAGTGAGTAACAGATCCAGTCTCATTTATAATCAAACTACATCTAAAATTAAAATATTTTCCCTCCCTCAACTTAAGCTTATTGCCACATGCATTGTAAAAAGAGGTGCGGTCAGCTGCTTCTCTCTTTGCTCACATAACAACAATGCTCCTCTGCCTCCAGACGTCTGACCTCTTGGTTGGTATGGTGAGTCTAGCGTTGGTGCTCTCTGCACATGAGAGGTGTTTAAAGCTGGCACGTTTTTCTCATGAGGTGCCTTGAGGAGCAGCTCCACGTTACTGTGTATCTATAACTGCAATTCCTTTGAGCTTGCAAAGGCATCTCTTTCCAGCTCATTGCCTGTGACTTCCTCTTAACTCCTAAGCAACCAGTGCCTATACTTCCTGATTCTTTTTGTTAAGACTCCCTGTTTTACTAGGTGGTTCTCTTGGGCAGGATCTAAGTAATCCCATCTCAGTCTTGCACCTCACCCACATCATGCCCATGACGAATACTCATATATCCTTTGTTTCAACACCCTGCTCTTTCCCTCCACTTTGGATTTATAAGTATGACATAAGTCCATTCTGTCACACACTTTCTTGGAAATGCATACCAAGCTCTCTTGTCATGTTAAAGCCCATTCCTTTAGGATTTAGTTGAGGGAAAAGATCTTTCCCTCTTTCCACAGAGCAGGGAGTGACTCATAACACATCAATACTCTCTTAAAAATTCTCTCTTTTTTTATCCAGCTCCCAACCTTATATACTCAGTGTGTGGAAGGGGTTTAAACCAGTTACACCCACCTCCTTTACAGATACTCAAAGGTAGTTTCACATCTTATTATTTTTTTTTAATATCTTTATTGGAGTATAATTGCTTTACAATGGTGTGTTAGTTTCTGCTGTATAACAAAGTGAATCAGCTATATGTATACATATATCCCCATATCTGCTCCCTCTTGTGTCTCCCTCCCACCAGCCCTATCCCATCCCTCTAGGTGGAAAAGACATCATTTTTTAAAAAGGGAAAAGTAAAACCTTAGTCTGAAATATTATTTGAAACATATTTAATCATCAAAGCATTAATATTCAGAATATATAAAGAACACATAAAACTCAATAAACAACAGAAAAAAACCTAAGAAATAGGTAAAAAATATGAACAGACACCTCAGAAGAAGGGAGAATCAAGTAGCTAATAAACACACGAAAATATATCTGGCCTCACTAGCAATCAGAAACATTTAAATAAAAATATTATGCCTTTTTACATCTATGACACACAAAAAATAGAAGATCTGAGAAATGTTGATGAGAATTGGTTTGGTTTTTATTTTTATTTTTTTTTATTGAAGTATAGTTGATTTACAATGTTTCAGGTGTACAGCAAAGTAATCCAGTTTTATATATATATATATATATTCTTTTTCAGATTCTTTTCCATTATAGGTTATTACAAGATAATAAATATAGTTCCCTGTGCAATATAGTAGGTCTTTGTTGCTTACCTTTTTTATATATAGTAGTGTATATCTGTTAATCCCAAATTCCCAATTTATCCCTCCCTCCCTTTCCACTTTGGTAACCATAAGTTTGTTTGCTATATCTGTAAGTCTATTTCTGTTTTGTAAATAAGTTAATTTGTATCATTTTTTAGACTCCACATATAAGTGATATGATGATATTTTTCTTTCTCTGTTTGGCTTACTTCACTTAGTATGATAATCTCTAGGTCCATTCATGTTGCTACAACATTCTTTTTTATGGCTGAGTAAATATATATATATATATATATATATATATATATATATATATATATATATATATATATATATATATATATACTGCATCTTCTTTTTCCACTCATCTGTCAATAGACATTCAGGTTGTTTCCATATCCTGGCTATTGTAAATAGTGCTGCTATGAACATTGGGTGTATGTGTCTTTTCAAATTGGAGTTTTTGCTTTTTTCTAGATATATGCCCAGGATTGGGATTGCTGGATCATATGATAACTCTATTTTTACCATTTTACACCTATGACATTCACAGAAAATAGAAGAACTGAGAAATATTAATGAGAGTTAGTTTGGTTTGGGGTTTGGGGTTTTTTTTTTTGGTTTTTAGAAGATCCCATAAATGACCCTTGCGTTCTCCACTATTTTAGCTGATACACTTAGTATTCAAGAAGATGGAAAGAAAAATATTTCCTTTATAGGTAATTGTGGAAAATGGAAGTATAATTTCCCAATTATTTGCTTCTTCCCTATGACAGGGTTGTATGTTCCCACTCATTGTCATGTAAGTTTTTGTTGCATCATTTGGGAAGAGTTTATGTCCCTCTCTTATTGACTTTGGGCTGGGTCCTGGGGTATTCTTTGGCTAATGGGATGTAATCAGATGTGATATGTGCCATTTTTTAGTAGAAATTTCAAGTTGTATTTGAGAGGTTTGCCCTCACCTATTAGAATAGCATGCCTCAGATAAGGGATAATACAAGTGCCTGGATCTCTGAACTGAAAAGACATATGACACCAAGCCAGGCTGAGTCAAGCTATAGCCAGGCTCTGCCAAACACAGTAGAGCTGAGCAAAGGTACAGCTGGCCTGCAGCTCCTATGTAACATGAGCAAGAAACAAATATTTGTGGTTGTTATGCACTGATGTATTGGCATCATTTGTTGCCACAGATAAAGCTAACTAAGACACTGATAAAGCTGAATGGTATTCTACAATGTGATCTAGTGTTAGAGCTGTCATTCACGAACCAGATAACTCAGTCCACCTTCTTGGGGAGGAACAAAGGGTAGGACAACTGGTCACCTGTGTTTAGGCAAATCTTTCTTCCTGGAAGCTAGACAAACGGGGAGCAAATATTAATCTATAACATACCCAAGTCATGGCTAGTCCACTTGGAGTAAGAAGTGAGCAGTCTGTTAGGACAATTCTCTTCCAATCTTTATGGGGTCCTTCCTCAATACCAAACTCAATCTGATGGAAATAAAGAGAACTCTAAACCCAGAAATTATTCTTCTTAAATACATATTGCTAATGTTTAAAAGTTGACCATGTTGCTAGTTATAAAGCCAGTTGAAATAAATATCAAAGAATCAAAAACATACAAAATACATTTTAGGACTTTCAATATTTTGTTGAATAAAAGTGGCAAGAGTGGGTATCCTTGTCTTGTTCCTGATCTTAGAAGAAACGTTTTCAGCTTTTCACCATTGAAAAGCTGTAGGCTGTAGGTTTTTCAAACATGACCTTTATTATGCTGAAATATGAACACTCTCTTCCCACGTTGTTGAGAGTTTTACCATAAATGGATGTTGAATTTGGTCAAATGCTTTTCCTGAATTTATTGATATGATCATGTGATTTTTATTCTTTGTTTTGTTAATGTGGTGGATCATGTTGGTTGATCTGTGGCTACTGAACCATTCTAGCATCCCTGGAATAAGTCTCATTTGATGATGATATATCATCCTTTTAATGTATTGTTGAATTTGGTTTGCAAATATTTGATTGAGGATTTTTGCACCTGTGCTCATAAGGAATATTGGCCTGTAATTTTTTTGTAGTGTCTCTGTCTGGTTTTGGTATCAGGGTAATAATGCTGGTTTCATAAAATGATTTAGAAAGCATTCCTTTCATCTTCAATATTTTTGGAATAGTTTGAGAAGGTTATGTATTAACTCTTCTTTCAACGTGTGATAGAATTCACCTGTGAATTCATCTGGTCCTGGATTTTTGTTTGTTGGAAGTTTTTTGATTACTGATTCAATTTCATTACTAATAACTGGTCCGTTCAGATTTTCTATTTCTTCCTGATTCCATCTTGGAAGATTATGTTTCTAATCTTGGAAGATTACCAATTGCTTCTAGGTTGTACAATTTGTTGGCATATACTTGTTCATAGAAGTCTCTTAGACTTCTCTTAAAGTCTCTTAGAAGTCTCTTTGTATTTCTGTAGTATTATTTGTAACTACTCCTCCTTCATTTCTGATTTTGTTTATTTGGAAACTCTTTTTCTTGATGAGTCTGGCTAAAGGTTTATCAATTTTTTATATCTTTTCAAAGAATTAGCTCTTAATTTTACTGATTTTTTTCCATTTTTTTAGTCTCAATTGTATTTATTTCTGCTAGATCTTTATTATTTCCTTCCTTCTACTAACTTTTGGCTTTGTATGTTATTCTTTTTCTAGTTCATTTAGATGTAAAGTTAAGATTGTTTATTTGAAATTTTTCTTGTTCTTGTGGTAAGTCTGTATTACTATACTATTTATTCTCTCTTAGAACTGCTTCTGCTGCATCCAATAGATTTTGGAAAGTTGCATTTCCATTTTCGTTTATCTCAAGGTATATTTTGATTTTCTCTTTGATTTTTTCTTTGACCAATTGGTTGTTTGGTATCATGTTGTTTAGTTTCCATGTGTTTGTGTATTATCCAGTTTTCTTCCTGTAATTGAGTTCTTGTTTCTTATCATTGTGGTCAGAAAAGATGTTTGATATCACTTTAATATTTTAAAACTTATTGAAACTAGTTTTGTGGCCTAGCATGCTATCTATCCAGGAAAAAGTTTCATATGCACTTGAAAAGAATGAATATTCTGCAGCTTTTTGATGGAATGTTCTATAGATTTCTCTTAAGTCCATCTGGTGTGATGTGTCTTTAAAGACCAATGTTTCCTTATTGATTTTCTGTCTGGATGATCTATCTATTGATATAAGTGAGGTGTTATTTAAAGTCTCCTACTCTTACCATTAGTTTCTCCCTTTTGTCTGTCAATATTTACTTCATATATTTTGGTGCTTTTATATTAAGTGCATAAATATTTACAAATATTATATCCTTTTCTTGGATTAACCCATTTGTCATTACGTAATGCCATTCTTTGCCTTTTGTTTCAGCTTTTGCCTTAAAGTCAATTTTGTCTGATATGAGTATTGCTTCCCCAGCTTTATTTTCAAGTCATTTTTCATGGACTATCATTTTTCATACTTTTACTTTCAGTCTGTGTGTGTGTTTATATATGAAGTGAGTCTCTTATAGGCAGCATGTAGATAGGTCTTGTTTTTTTTTTTTTCCATTCAGCCACCCTAGGATGTTGATTAGAGCATTTAGCTTATTGACATTTAAAGTGATTATTGAAAGGTATGCACTTATTGCCATTCTGTGAATTGTTTTCTGGCTTTTTTTGTACTTCTTCTCTGTTCCTTTCTTTTAGTCTTTTCCCTTGTGGTTTGATCATTTTCTTTAGTGTTATGTTTCGGTTGCTTTCTCTTTATTTTTTGTGTATCTATTATAGGTTTTTGGTTTGTGGTTACCATGAGGTTCATATATATCAATCTATATATATAGAAACGTGTATTAAGCTGATAGTCACTTAAGTTCAAATGCACTCTAAAAGCACATAAGATTTTTACTCCCCCATCACGTTTTGTGTTTTTGATATCATATTTTACTTCTTTTTATTTTATGTATCCATTAAGTACTTATTGTAGTTAAAGTTGATTTTACAACTTTTGTCTTTTAACCTTCATACTTGCTGTTTATGTGGTTCTCATTTTTCTCCTGAGTTTAGTGAGACATTAATTTGATCTCTTTATCAGGTAAATTACTTATTTCCATTTCATTAGGGTTTTTTCTGGGGTTTTATCTTGTTCTGCCATTTGGAACATATTCCTCTGTCTCCTCATTTTGTTTGACTTTCCATGTTTGTTTCTATGAATTAGGCAAAACAGTTACCTTTCCTGGTTTTGAAACCATGGCCTTGTGTAGGAGCATCACTTATATAGACTATGTGTTCCAAGGGCTAGAGAAGGCATGGGTCAGGGAGGTTGTGGAGTGCAATAGGCCATGGTTACCTTGGTGAGATGGCTGGAGCTTGAGTGGGTACATTTGAGAGGTGTCATGGCAGGCTGGCTAGAGCACCAGGTGCTTTTCAAACTGTTGCCTCTATGCTGTCTCAGAGTGAATGAGTTTGTACATGAGTTCTTTAAGAGCTGAGTCTGGGTTTCCTATAGCCCTTTAGCTCTCCCAGGCATAAGCCCCACTGGTTTACAAAGAAAGATGTTATGAAAGCTCTTCTAACCATTGCCTGTCCCCAGGGCTTAGATGCCTGATGTGGGGCTAGAACCTCTTGCTTCCTAGGGAGAACTGCTGTGCTTGTGATATCTCCTCCTATTTGTGGGTCACCATGCCAGGGATGTGGGTCCTGACTAGACTGTGTCTCAACCCCTCCTATCCATCTCAATGTGTCTTTTTCTTTATATCCTTAACTGTACAAGAGCTGTTCTGCTAGTCTTCAGGTCATTCTCAGAGAGTGGTACTATATGTAGTTGTAGTTTGATGGGTTCATGGGAGGATGTAAGCTCAGCATCTTCCTACTCTACCATCTTGATCCTGTCCCTCCTCCTATGAAGTTTTAATAGTGCCTGGAGTGTCTATACTCAGTGGCTACCCTGGAAATGCAAATATAGTTGAGGACCCAATCTGTCTGCTACCTGGCATAAGCCTTGGCACATAGATTTTAGAAACACCACAGAATTCCTGGAACTTTAATTTTAATTTCATGTCTCATATGCTGGAGGAATTGGGCTACCTCTTAAACCAGGTGATTTCTGTGCCTCACTTGCCTGAAATTAATTTTGTGAGCCACACTCTTTGTATGCTAGAAATTCCATCAAACAGCTGAAGAACCATTCTTCAGAGACCTTGTGCAATTTCTGTATTTATAGGAGTACAAGGCGTCAATAGATTTTCCCAACCACCCATAGGCCTTTCCTTGAAGATCTCATGAGGTACACATCTTGTTCCCTTAGATGCTTAGGCCCCAGTCCTCATTCAGATAAAAACAGATTCTCTGCTTTATCCTTCATTCATTTATTGAAAGGATTATTCTTTTTATTTGCTCTCCATTCACCATATTTGATTGAAGTATTATGTATTAAAGGTGAGATATTTCTGTTAGAACACACACCTGTCTCATAAAGTCTTCTAAAGACTAGTCTGTCCTCTGAATGACCTTGGAGAGTCACAATTTTCAAAGTAGATATTTGATACTTCGTTGGGAAAACTATTCGTACTGTGAGTCATCAAAATCATCACTTATTGCTAAAATAAAATACAGTCCTTGGTCACTCCTTGTCATTTGTCCTCAAAGCCCTCTGATTTCTTATCTTATAAGTTCTGTTCTTCCTAGTTTGGGTGGGGTTGCAAAAGATACATGCTACTCCTACAGAATCATTTAGTGTTTCCTTTTAGTTACTCTAGTATACCAGACCATTTTTACAACTAGAGTTTGGTTCTCAGGTACTTTCTCCATATCTGTATGCTTCAGCTTAGGCACATGACCCAGCATATGTTAGGAGTATCTCTTTCCTATATTCCATCAATTTCTTTTTGATAGAAATTTTAACCAGTGTGATCAAACTATATTTATCAGGTTTCTCCATAGAAATAGAACTAATTATAAACTATATATATATTAGTATATATATATAATTCCTATATATGTATATAAAATAGGAATTGGCTCACCCAGTTATGGAGGCTGAGACGTCCCATAATCTTCCATCTGCAAGCTGGAGAACCAGGTAAGCCAGTGATGTAATTCAGTCTGAATCTGAAGGCCTGATAATCAGGGGTCCAATGGTGTAAGTTCTGGCCTGAGTTTGAAAGCTTGAGAACTGGGAGCACCAAAGGCAGGAGAAGATGGTTGTTTGGTTGTTTCAGTTCAAGCAGAGAGCACAAATTTGCCCTTCTTCCATCTTTTTGTTTTATTTAGGTCCTCAACAGATTATATGATGCCTATCCACAATGGTAAAGATCTTTACTCAGTCTACTGACTTAAATGCTAAGTGGCACCAGCCTCCTAAGCACACTCAAAAATAATGTTTGCCAGCTACCTGGGCATCTCTTAGCCCAATCAAGTTGACATAAAAAATTAGCCATTACATAAACATTACAAATTTTGTGGGATTCTAACTTGGTCATAGACCTAGTGTTACCCTGACTTTTGTGTGGAGGTCATCTATCAACGTCCTATGCCCTTTTAAGTGCCTGACTCCAAAGGCAAATGATGTGGGTTCATCAGCAAGATAACATCTCTGGACTTATGGTCCCTTCCTAAACTTCACTATTATTACTGCTGGTGGTCAAACCCATCTGAAATGATTACTAGCAGAGCTCAATGGCCTTCTTATACTCCGGAATACATTGTCAAGATTGGTTTCAAAAATGATCCCCAATTCCCTTTTTTTCTCTAACTATGCTGTTTTAAAGTTAACTATCTCTGATTCCTAAGCATTTTCTAGGGCCCTTGGTATTGCCAGGTACTGCTTTCCACACAATCTCCCCCCCCCCATGTATATTACCTACCTTAATTATTAAAACACTTGTATTTCTAACAAATGTTGAACAATCATTATTCTAACATACAGTATCTCCTTAAATCTGTTGAATTACTTTGCCTAATGGATGCGTTGTTGAGGTTTTATGAGGACCCACCTGAATGGCCTGCATATAGTCTTGCCCAGACTGTAAGTTCTCATAGTTGTTTCAAAGTCTGTGTAGAGTCTAAAGATAGAATATACCAGGCAATGTGGTTGTTACTAAACATCCTTATAGCATTTACTTCTATGAAAATAAAAGGAAGGGGTTTTGGTAGAACAAGATCTGGATATGTTGTACCCATATTCTCAATCATCAACTTCTAACTTGTCCCAAATAATGTACAAATAGGACTTTTCACAACACCAATATTTCATCTCAACACAACTAAGCACCTATGAGGCATAAACCACAGGTCTTCTTTCTTATGATATATTTGCTTTAGGACTATGGCTACTGTATAATATGAAATTATGGTAGCTTTTACCTAGTGAACTATTGTTAAACTATTATAAACTATGACTATGAATACATAGCTGCAATTTATAAAATGCTTCTGATTTATTTTTAAATGTAAAAAAGAATATTCGCCAAATTATACATACACAGTGACTATATGTGGACAAGGATTTGAATGAAATATAAAGAAAAATAGTTTAGTTCATAACAGAATTATGGGTAAACATTTTAGATTTAAAAATATTTTAGTTCCTACCATAATTACAAATTATTATAAGAATAAACAAAGAAAACCAAACAACATCTTGTTCAAGGAATTCTATTTAATTATAGTTAAACCTGAAGAGCAAATTCATTAAGTTTAGAATGTGGCTGGATGAATAAAATTTCGCAAAGCAAGATCTTGGATTTATATAAATGGGGAAGTATTTTAAAGCACAAGAGCAGATAAATGAAATTAACACTCACATCATTGTAGTGATCAAGGCAAAATACCCTTATGTAGATTTTTGGAATGGAACGATATCCATCTAGCTACTAATTCTATTTCAAAGAGAAAATCCAAGGTGAAGGTGAACCAAAGACTTGAACCCTTCTGTGCACAGCAAAGCACGTTACTTACGCTCACCAAAGAGACATAGATTCAGGCTCTCATTTTATCATTTACTCTCTACTGCTCTCCACCAATTGTTCTATGTAAGATGATTTTTAAAATGCAAACTTGTTTTCTTGATATCCAAGCAGCAGAAAGAGGTAAAAACCCCTGATCATGGGCATGATTGTTTGATCTTTGAAAATTGCATCAAATATCCCTTTGAGAGTCTTTCAAACTAGCAGAGTGCTAGCCGAAGAAGTACACTGTAACATAATCTTCTCAAGGTCTCTTATTTCAGAGAGCAAGAAAGACATTTCTTATGACAATACTTTTTCTAATCCTATTACTATAAATTTGCAAAGAGAATCCTTATTATTCATGAAACATAATATCTAGAATCATCCTCAGCCTCTCCCACACATTACCATCATTTTCTGGCAAGACAAACCCATCTCAGCCTTAACCTCAACATTCCACAGCATCATCTCTAGGAGATCACACCATCTGTAATCATAAACATTTGTGCCAATCAAAAATTGTTTCCCGAGGCCTTAAATGTAGTGTAGTAAATGAAATGTGCAAAGATGCCTTTGTAAAGAAACCATTCTCTGGAATCTGTTTATATTAATGTAAATTACTTGGAAACACATGATGAATGAAATAATATTGCAAACTCCCTGTTAATATTTCTGATGCCCTATGTGTACAGCCCTAGTTTATGCTCACAATTGCTTATTAAAGAATGTGAAAAGCAGTATGAATAATACAAATCAGCCCTTTTAAACCCAAGTAGCTAACAACTCCAATTCTGGTACTCTTTCCAAAATAATTAATTTGGCTTGTGCTACTGGTGATATTGGTAACTCAGGTATGTAGAATAGCTGTGTTACATTGCTACAGAGTTAATCTGGTTAATACATTAATAATAAAACTTTAAAACATAAGATTCAGTGCTTTTTGATGGATTCAGTCAATGTACATGGGCAGTACCTTCTAAATATGTTCTAAGATGGATTAGACCAAATATCACAACCATAATATTTTTACCAATGAAGTTTCATTAGAATCTATTGTGAAATTCCATGGGATAAACTGTGGATGGAGTTATGAACTACAAGCCTTTGTCTTGGTTGCTTAGCTCAGCTGGTTAGAACACAGCATAGAGGAGGATAAGAATGTGGTAATGATTACAGGAAGGATTTTATCTACATAAAATAATGACACTAGGCTTTTGGAATACTTTAGCAATTAAAGTTAATGTGGATATGTAAGTCTGGGGATTATTTTCAAATCAAACAAAGCTATACCATGAAATCTTAAAACAAAAGATGTGACAATATTGTTATGTTCTCCCTACCACCTTCAAATATTTCCCCTCCATAAGACTCCCCCTTTCATTGAGGATGGAGCAATACTTATCAAAATATTAAATCTCTTTGGTCCTTCCAGCTCAAACTTTTCTCAGTGGGATAATAAAAATAAATTAATAATAATGATAATAATAATACCAGTTTACATCCATTAAGTACTTACTATATGGCAGCATTACAGCAAGAGTTTTAGCTATTCTCTCTCACTTGAATCTAACCAAACTTTCTTGAGGTAGGTACCATTGTCAGCCCATGTTCAGATGAAGAGACTGAGACCCCAGAGAGGATAAAAAACTTGCTGGGATCACTTCATAAGTGAGAACACAAAGGTTCAAATCCTTTCTGACTCACTTAAACAACCCTTTTGTATTTACTAGCATTTTATGGTGCTGAGTAAGCTCTAGAAAGAGAAACTTTTAAAATGACATTAATTCAGGAAAACTTTAGAGTCTCACTCTATCCCTGACTCATGTATAGTCAATTGATTCTCACCACTGATCATTTAAATATTTGTTTCAGATAAACTGTACTATATACTGGTGACTAACAGTGTTGATAATGACCTTTTGGTTAATGAGAGTAATGTACTGTTCTTTGAGAAGATGATGCTACTGAGATGATCCAACCACAAAAGGACCATGAACTTTATGTTGATTTCTTAATTGTAGTCATGCAATAGCTTTGATTTCCCCTGAAACATTCACTTTATTTTAGGAGGGTATAATCTTCTCTGTTTCCATTGTTGATACAACTGTGCAAGGTTAAAGTAAATGAACTGGCCCAAATAGATTCTACCCACATCCTTCCCTTCCTCTGAACCATGTTTTGACCAACTGAATTGAGCAAAGCCAACCAAAGAATTCTAGTTAATAATTCCACCCACTGCCCACACTCAGCCTGGGACTTTTGCAAGAGAGTTTCTAGTAAAATTTCAGAGATACAATGTTATAGTTACAAAACTTAACATTGTTTCAGTCCATCCTAGGATTTAGAGTTTGCTGTCAATGTGTATTATCTGTATCTATCAAATACTAATCAATTTATTTTAGAGTCTTATGATGAATAATGAATCAGCAGTAATCCATTTCAGCCACTGAAGTTATCTCAAATACCAAATGATGATGTTACCAATAGCAAAAGGCAAATTTCTTCCTTGGAAAAGGTATTGGAATTGAAGTTGAGTTGACCACACAAGTCTAGAAGGTGTCATTTTGCCTTTTACTAGCTGTGTTATTTTGAGTAGGACATAAGACAGATGTCTCTGTAACTCTTCAACTATGAAATGGGTGTGATAACTACCTCTTAGGATAATAATAAGGAACAGATGGATAAAAAACAGAGAAGTGCATTAAGCATTGTGAATAATTAAAGGAGATTATTATAATATTGACTTAGTCTAATAGATATTTAATTATACTGCAGCTCTGGGAATTCCGAATGAGTTTTGGGGTCTTTGAAAAATAGACCAAGAAGGGCACCTGAGAGTCAATGATGATTTCTTATTGGTAGGAATTCCAAACACGTGTATTTCAAATACTTTACATCAAAGAGTTCTTTTAGCTCAACATTATTGACAGATTTTTTAAAAAATCCCCAAGATAGGCCAATAATTTGGTGATGGTATTTGTGTATACAAACAATGAATACTCCTGTTCAATAAATACTACTTCCCACAGAATGACATAGGTGGAAAATGTTGAAATTTTTATATTTTAATCTGTTAAGTCTGATCCAACACTTCAAATTTCCTATATTAAATTTCTATTATTATTTGACTCTATTTTTGGATAGATTTTGGAACTGCTGGTAGTGGTTAAGAATATAATGATGTGTGAGAAAAAATATACAGAGAGTAATATGCTTAACTAGAGGTAAATTTTTTACTTTATTGGTCTATTTTCTAATTCAATTTTTCCAAAATTGCACCTTTGGAAATCTCTTTATTTGAAATGGTTAACTAAATTAACCAAAAGGATTTTGGTGTGATTTAAGGGCAGATATCTAGAAAATAAAGGCTGAGATTTTTCTAGAAAAGAGTTTCAAAGAAAGTTGTGCTATCTTTAAAAATAACCTCTATTCAGACCCACTTAAAACTGTGAGAGAATAACTGCCAGCTATTTACCTCGTCTTTTGATAATCCCTCAATGCTTCTTGTACTTCATTCAAATTAAATTACCTGTTCTCTGAACAATCTGGTGAATCTTTTTATCTGATGTTCCTTCTGTAAGAAGTATCCCTCCTCACTTTTTCATCCCAGCAACCTCTTCCTTCAAATCGGTGCACCAAAGGATTCCTGTTTCTCCCAGGCAGTGTTAGATGCTCACACTTCCATACTTCTACTTTTCAATTAATGCATCAATCCATCCATTCGTTCATTCATCAAGCCTTTTTTGAGTACCTATTATTCAATAGACACTGCGTCAGTCACAGAGGATACAAAACAAATAATACGCAGTCTCTATGATAAAATGTTTAAAGTGTATGCAGGGCTTTTTAACGTGGGAACTTCTGAATCTGAATGAGCTTTTAGGGTTCCATTTAGCTTGTTGAAATTTAATGCACAAATTTGTATGTATGTGCATGTGTGAACTTCTTAGCAAAGGTGGTTTTTAGATGTCAGAAGATTCTAAAAAATATCAGAAATCCCAAGAAGTTTAAGACCATTGATCTATTGGAAAAGACAAATAATCAGTCAATTATAATAGAGTGTGTAATCAATGATAATATGGTGGTATGCATAGGGCCAAATGTGTTCTGTATGTGATAGAAACCAGAAAGTGGTGACGTTATCTGAGAAAGATTTGGGGAGGAGGTGCTATCTGATTGAGTCTTAAAGGATGTGTAAGAAGAGTTAGCTCTCTCTACTTTTCTTCACTCTCAAATTTCTGGAACTCTTCTTTATTTTCTCGTCACTCATTTATCTCTCAACCTACAGATGCCTGGCTTCCAGACCCACCACCATGCTGAAACCACTCTGGTGAAGGTCATTAATAATGCCTTTATTTCTAAAATCAATGGAAGTTTTTCTGTTCTTATCTTGTTTGACTCCATGCAACATTTGAGTCTCCTCCTTTTGAAAATTTCTCCTTTTTTTCCATTGTTCCTCACTCTTGTAGCTTTCCTTTCATTTCTCTGGGTGCTATCTCTAAGAATTTCATCAATATTTTTCCTCCTCTCTCCTCCTGGCATTCCATTTCCAGATATCTTACCTTTTTAATCTACCCTCTCTTTCTAGCTGATCTCATGCACATTCATGGCTTTAGCACTTCTGTGCTGCTCTATGTCTCCATCCCAGATTTCTCTCCTAAGGTCCAGAACCATCTACCCAATTACTTACTATACATCTTCATTTCCATTCAAGGTGTTCAAAACTAAACTCATCATCTTCTCTATGAATATATATCAATAGAAAGGATTGTCAATAAATTAGAGAAAAAGAGAAAAATAATACATGAGAATTATTCTCTAAGAAACAGTAAATAATAGCAAGAGTACTGGAGTTGTAATGGTAAACTATATAGACAAAATTTTGACCTTCATAGAATTTACAGTTTACTGAGAAATAGTGACAATCACAATATTGTATGAAAAGTATTATGAGAGAGAGAGTACACAGGCTGCTATCAGAGCACATAGGGAGACCCTTAACCTAGACATGAGTAGTTAAGACACAGGAGGTGATATGCAAACTAAACTTCGTGTTTGGGTAAGCTGAACTCATTGATGATCTCTTCAAGATTCTGTCTTTATTCAGAAAAGGTGGAGTGCCTGGTATTTTCTTACTCAGAGTCCTTAAGAGCTTTCCTGGAAGCTAGCTGAAGCTACCTCAAAATCCTGAACTGAAATTTAGTCATGCGTTGTCTTTTAGGAAAGCAGGTGAGAAAACTGGACTGTGAAATTTCAGAGAGGAGAGAAAAGAACATGTCCTAATTTTTTTGTATCTGTCATGACAGCTGGCTCAAATGATATATGATGAAATAATGTTGATTTCTATAGGGGCTTCCTGTAAAATAAAATTAACATTTTCTGTGTCTTAGGACGTCAGTGGTGATTATAATATTTTATTTATTAGATCATTAAAGTCAGCTTTTAAGAATCATACAGTAAAGTCTCAGTGAAGTAACACAACAAAAATTTATTTCGTGTTATGCCACAGTTCCATGTAGGTCAGGCAATTTTATTGCACTATCTTTTACTTGCCCAGGAGCTCCCATCTTTCAACTCCATCATTTTGGGTTCTTCATTTGCTGCTACAGAAGATTGCCCTAATCTTAACTACCTTCAACCAAAAGTGACACACTTCATTTACATTCATAGTTCACTGACCAGAATTAGCCACCTAACCCCAACTCAACTGTAATAAAAGTTGGGAAGTAGAGAAGGCCCATGAAATACTTGGTGAACACTAGCAGTCTCTGTCACAGTCTGCTCTTCTAGTCTCCAAATACACTTAACAGCTTCCAGGGGAGAAAACCAAAGTCTTAGCAGTTACGACACTGAGCTTAAGCTCAGGATCTCTGGATAATTTCTGCAGGTTGGTCCTTCCATGAGTTACAAATATGACCCCTCATAGGTTGAGAAAATTGTGAAGTTATCTGTCCCTCCTCCAGCATAAGCACATCCACACTTGTTATACAACAAGGACACAACAACTGCAATAAGCATTCTCATTCAGAAAGGAGGACTGTGGGGTGACCTCCTTCAATCACTGGTCCATAGCAATTCTGAAATCCTACGAGACAGACTTTATGAAGATTTTCTCTTTTAGGGTGAGGAATATTCCTTGATTTGATCTTGATACTGTTCTATAGAAAGAGTTTTCTTGACCAATGTCCTTTACGGTTATTTATTCTTTATTCTCTTTGGCCATATCTAATTTTGTGTTAAGAGATTATCCTTCTCATGGATGAACAACTTTCTTTTCTCCTTTTACTATGAAACTAAAGATTCTCATTAAAAAATTTCATATAGAGTAAAACTATGTAATTTCACAATGGGGATTCTAGTTGAACCTAAGTTAATTGAAGAGCCCTGGTCAAAGCCACCCTGAAAGACTTAGTGCATACTGCCAACACATATTGACTAAACCCATTAAAATTTCAAAATCTAATGTTTTACAGTTTTCCTGTTAATATAATGACAAGATTGACTATGCAGCAGTATGGTTCACCATTTAAATTCTCCAAAATGTCAAATTGTTGTAACACTAGCACTAAAAGGAAAATTTATTATTTTAGAAAGATTGCTAGAATAGGTTTTCTAATATCGAGTGGCAAAATCAGTTCCAATTTCAAAGCTTTAATCTCAGTTGCTTAACATAGCCTAGTTGGTCTCTTGCTCATGTAATAGCCCAGTGGGGGCTGGGCAACTCTCCTGCACAGCTCTCCTTCAAACAATGACTCAGGGACCCAGGCTACGCCCATCATGCAATATCTCTCCCTTGAAGTCCTTCACTTCCAGCCACAGAAGGTAAAGAGAATGTAGATTTTTAAAAGCATGGATAGAATCACACATTATTAACTTATGAGACTGAGACATGTGGGAAGTTGAACCACTGAGTCCTCCCTACCACTGCCACAATATTTAATATTTTGTACCATGTCAGCCATTGTGCCTATATTTTCCTCTGTAATTTAATAATTTTCTGGGCACTCTAACCTGGGCTAGTTGCAATATTAACAGGGATTTATGCTTCTTTTGTAACCTCCCATGTAAAAAAAGGAGGATCTGGGGGCTATGTGTGGTTATAGCTGGGAAGCCGTGATCATAAATAGGAAATATACGTCATTAGAGATTTAATGCCAAGGCAAACAAAATTTCTCATGTTGAGGTCGATCAGCTTCCGTTGATTAGACAATGAGAACTATATAACCCATTATCTTTCCATTTATCCTCAATAGCTAGTAAGCTCCATTACATCTATAAGCATAAATAGATTGGACTCGAATTTGAAAAAAGCGTATGCTTTTCATGTTATGTTTTTGCAGTACTCACAGTTACATAAAATCTAGGAGATACATTAATTGTTTTACTACCAATTATGTCTGGGTGTCTTTTTTTTTTTTTTCATTAAAACTGTGCCTACCAATACATAGTGACAAGCTTACAAGGTAATGGCTAGAAACCCTTAAAAATTAATTGTTTGACCAAATATCCCCCATACACTTATGTTCTAAATCAAATTTACCTTCTATTGTTATTTACCAAATTCTCTCAATTTCATAAACAGGTCAGAAGTTGGGTCCCATCATTTGACAAAGATGAGTACATTTATTGAATTGATAGAACAGAAGATTTGAAATCAGAAGTTATAAGAGAGGTAGCTGTTCTTCCCATGTCTGGCTAACCTTGGCAATTTAATACACATGCAAGTTAAATTTAATAAAAATTCTTTTTTTTTTGTCTCAAAACTTTTATGGTGTTAAAAGACTAGGTTAGGAGAAAATTCTACATAAAATGGTAAGTTAAAAGTGGAAAGTTTTATTATGTATGTGCCTCTGACTGGGGCAGACAAGTTTACACAGCCTTCGAGCTCACATTGATCTTTCACATGCCCAGGGTGGGTACCCTGCCTTGTGAAGGTGTCATCCCATCTGCCTTTGCCTTATATCGTTTCTCCTCCCTCCCAAGGAGAGATGGCAAAGGACTGTCTGGGAACTTCCTGAAATCTACCTCTTCTTCTACAAGAAAACCTCCTCCTCCTGCCCTTGGAGGTAAAAAGGCCACTATCACAATAACAGAACCTCAAGCAGGTCATTGGATTTCATTGTTTCTGGAAATAACAGGCTTGTATTTGGGACCAGGAAGCTAGAGTTCCCTGCTGCCTCTGTGGCATTGGGATAAAAGAGCAACCATATCTTATCCCCCAAAATGGCACAAAGGAAAACATAAACAAATCTGTTTCCCACATGGCAGCCTGCACAGTGAAAGCCATTGTTCCCTGGGAACTTCAACAGACACACGCCCCACTGTGCCGGATCAACTGGCTCGTCCTCAGTTTCCAGGCGTGAAGTCACAGCAGTGAAGGCTCCATCCCTTGGGTGATTTTCCTCTTTGCTTGCACTGAGCTCTTTCCTGATGTACCTGATGTACCTGAATTCAAAACAGTAAGGAGGAGAGAGAATCTTGCTGATATACTTATTTTATCCTTGGGAGAAATCAGCTCTAGAGAAAAGTCAAGAAAGGTGCTGTGAACTGTATCACAGGTCATTTATAGATAGATCACCCAGGAAACTGACAGTGTTTTGGTCTGGTTACTGTAAAGCAGCTAAAAATATGTAAAGTAAATCATCACAATATTGATTCATTTATCCATAAAGACAGAACATTCTCTTAAACACTTAAGAGAAGTGTTTACACTGCTTAGGAGATGCCTTGGAGGTAAATTAAAACCTCTGGGCGGAATACATCAGACAAAAGCGTAACCAATTTTTAAGGAAATGAACTTTTGCTGGTGTGCATGCCTGAGTCACATTTATTAGCCAAGTCAAACAAATGAGGTCTATTCACTGCTAGGGACAGTGCCCAATGCCACATGGCACCTCCCATGCCCCAGTGACTTTTTTGTAGTAAGAGCAGAGCTGAGCTTTAGGAAGTTACTCCAATCTCCATTTTACTGTCTTACTGTCTAACAAGTCTTTCTTCCTTCTCCAATTCAAAACCAACATTAAGAAGAAGCAAAAGTGGTTACCAAAGGAGAAGTGGAGGGGAGGGATAAATTAGGAGTTTGGGATTAACATATACACATTACTGTATATAAAATAGATAACCAACAAGGACCTACTGTATAGCACAGGGAACTATACTCAATATTTTGTAATAACCTATAAGGGAAACATATCTGAAAAAAAATAGAAATATATATATGTACAACTGAATCACTTTGCTGTACACTTGAAGCTAACACAACATTGTAAATCAACTATACTTTGATAAAAAAAAATAAAGTAAAAAGAATTTTTTAAAAAAGAAGTAAAACACAATTTCTGTTTCAGTTCTACTGTCACAGGCAGAGGCATTTCATGGTAGGCAGAGGTTTCTTTTTTCCAACATGTGGTGATATGACGGGAACAGTGAGAGATCCGAAAATATCATCCCCATCAGCTTGTCTCAGTGTCTCATCAATAAAAGCTTAGGCCGAAGTATCTATTGCATGTCTACCATGGGTCAGGCATTACATTATGAACTAAAGATACAAAGATGAAAAGGATACTCTTACAGTCCAAAAACTGCTATGCATTGCCATAGTAAACTGCCTTCTTTACTCTGCCTCAGAATTTATCTATCTGAAGCATGATTATTGTTAACTGTTAATTTTCTGTCTCTCCAGCTTTGACCGTGAAGTCACGGCCTCTGTGTAGGTAACCCCCATATGTAGTAGTGACTGATGCATTGCAGGGGCTCCATTTGTGAGTGATGGGTAATGAATAAATGGCCAGCAATACAGTGTGCTTTAATAGTCATCTGAAAATCATTGATTAGAGTCTTTCCAACAAGGAGACAGCTCTTGAGGAACAGTCTTATTGGAGGGCAGAAAAGACTGAGTTAGAGCCTGAGGCAGCCTTCAGAGGAGGGCACACTGGTGGACAGCCAGCACCTGATTCGGTCTAGGCCCCTGACAACAGCAGCCCCAAGAGGAGAAGGAAGCTCTAAGGGTAGGAAGAAGGGACCTAGGACAGCCTCACTTCGTCTACACCCGTGCCAAAGCTCAGCCTTACTAGTGATGGCTTTGCTGTAAATACATTTTTCTTTTTAAAAGCTAATGAGGAAGACAAGTATATCCATTTTAACTTCTCATAGAAGAAAATAGTTTTTAGGAGACATACTTTGGCCTATCAGTGAGGGGAGGCTACGGATTGAGCATAGCATTGACATTTGGAATTTGAATTCAGAAATCTTTTTATTTCTGGCATTTAAATAATATCTTTTTTCATTTGTGGCTCAAATTTGTTTGTTCATTGTAATAGAGCATACACTTTCTGGAGCTCTTGTCTCCTGAACAAAGGCAGGTAGCAAACCCAACAGGCAGGTGCATTTCTCCTGGGGAGCGCAGAGGTTCCACTTCAGATATCCTTCCGAAGCCTGAGATTTTTGCAAGATTAGGTCGGCCCTTTAGGACCACAGCCAACGACTCAGCCTGCTGGTCAGCTCAGACTCAGAAAGGCTGTCAGTCTCTATCACACTGCCATCTTTTGGCAGTGAGAAGTATAACCAAAAAGGCAGAAGAAAGGAGGCCTTATTACCTGTTACTTGTACCAGTTTACAAATGAAAGCAAGGCTGATGCAACCAACCTCTCCACTGGTAGAAGTTCTTTGGAACTGACAAAACAAAACAGAACAAAACAAAATGGAGCAGTGCTTCATGAACTTACTTACGTATGTCACCCTGAAACAATTTCAGTCCATACTGGGGGCTCCATTCTTTAATCTGTTAACACCATAAGACTTTTAAAATTCTCATTTTGTATAGAATCCTAAAATATAAAACATACAGCATAGGTTACCTAAGGACCAGACATCCTGAGAGTCTTGTGGCACTTTCCACAATGTTGGATACATGTGTTAGTCATACAACAGGTGTTTGTTTGTGAGTCAAATGCCAGGTCACATAGTGGTGGCTGGGGGCACAACAGTGAATAAGACAGATACGTTCCTGCCCCCATGGACGTTACAGGGTCAGGCTTGGGGAACAAACGCTAACATGGAAAGACACCAGGAGACCTAAGGGTCAGACGGGAGTTTTATATGTCAGAAATCAAAATGTGCCTGCTCAGGAAGTAACATTTATTTTTTATTTATTTATTTAACAACTTTATTAGAGTGTAATTCCTTTACAATGGTGTGTTAGTTTCTGCTGTATAACAAAGTGAGTCAGCTATACGTATACATATATCCCCATATCCCCTCCTTCTTGAGTCTCCCTCCAACCCTCCTTATCCCACCCCTCTAGGTGGTCACAAAGCACCAAGCTGATCTCCCTGTGCCATGCAGCTGCTTCCCACTAGCTATCTATCTTACATTTGGTAGTGTATATATGTCAATGCTACTCTCTCATTTCGTCCGAGCTTACCCTTCCCCCTCCCCGTGTCCTCATGCCCATTCTCTACATCTGTGTATTTATTCCTGTCCTGCCCCTAGGTTCTTTTTTTTTTTTTTTTTAGATTCCATATATACGTGTTAGCATACAGTATTTGTTTTTCTCTTTCTGACTTACTTCACTCTGTAGGACAGACTCTAGGTCCATCCACCTCACTACAAATAACTCAATTTCATTTGCTTTTATGGCTGAGTAATATTCCATTGTATATATGTGCCACATCTTCTTTATCCATTCATCTGTCGATGGACACTGAGGTTGCTTCCAAGTCCTGGCTATTGGAAATAGGGCTGCAATGAACATTGTGGTACATGACTCTTGTGGAATTATGGTTTTCTCAGGATATATGCCCAGTAGTGAGATTGCTGGGTCATATGGTTGTTCTATTTTTAGTTTTTTCAGGAACCTCCATACTGTTCTCCATAGTGGCTGTATCAATTTACATTCCCACCAGCAGTGCAAGAGGGTTCCCTTTTCTGCACACCCTCTCCAACATGTATTGTTTGTAGATTTTTTCATGATGGCCATTCTGACTGGTGTGAGGTGATACCTCATTGTAGTTTTGATTTACATTTCTCTAATGATTAGTGATGTTAAGCATCCTTTCATGTGTTTGTTGGCAATCTGTATATCTTCTTTGGAGAAATGTCTATTTAGGTCTTCTGCCCATTTTTGGATTGGGTTGTTTGTCTCTTTGATAATGAGCTGCATGAGTTGCTTGTATATTTGGGAGATTAATCCTTTGTCAGTTGCTTCATTTGCAAATATTTCTCCCAATGTGAGGGTTGTCTTTTCATCTGGTTTATAATTTCCTTTGTTGTGCAAAAGCTTTTAAGTTTCATTAGGTCCTGTTTGTTTATTTTTGTTTTTACTTCCATTTCTCTAGGAGGTGGGTCAAAAAGGATCTTGCTGTGATTTATGTCATAGAGTGTTCTGCCTATGTTTTCCTCTAAGAGTTTGATGGTGTCTGGCCTTACATTTAGGTCTTTAATCCATTTTGAGTTTATTTTTGTGTATGGTGTTAGGGAGTGTTCTAATTTCATTCTTTTACATGTAGCTGTCCAGGTTTCCCAGCACCACTTATTGAAGAGGCTGTCTTTACTACATTGCATATTCTTGCCTCCTTTATCAAAGATAAGGTAACCATATGTGCATGGGTTTATCTCTGGGCTTTCAATCCTGTTCATTGATCTATATTTCTGTTTCTGTGCCAGTACCATAATGTCTTGATTACTGTAGCTTTTTAGTATAGTCTGAGATCAGGGAGCCTGATTACTCCAGCTCCATTTTTCTTTCTCAAGATTGCTTTGGCTATTTGGGGTCTTTTGTGTTTCCATACAAATTGTGAAATTTTTGTTCTAGTTCTGTGAAAAATGCCAGTGGTAGCTTGATAGGGATTGCATTGAATCTGTACATTGCTTTGGGTAGTGTAATCATTTTCACAATGTTGATTCTTCCAATCCAAGAATTGGTATATCTCTCCATCTGTTTGTATCATCTTTAATTTCTTTCATCAGTGTCTTATAGTTTTCTGCATACAGGTCTTTTGTCTCCTTAGGTACGTTTATTCCTAGGTATTTTATTCTTTTTGTTGCCATGGTAAATGGGAGTGTTTCCTTAATTTCTCTTTCAGATTTTTCATCTTTAGTGTATAGGAATGTAAGAGATTTCTGTGCATTAATTTTATATCTTGCTACTTTGCCACATTCATTGATTAGATCTGGTAGTTTTCTGGTAGCGTCTTTAGGATTCTCTATGTATAGTATCATATCATCTGCAAACAGTGACAGTTTTACTTCTTCTTTTCGATTTGGATTCCTTTTATTTATTTTTCTTCTCTGATTGCTGTGGCTAAAACTCCCAAGACTGTGTTGAATAATAGTGGTGAGAGTGGGAAACCTTGTTTTGTTCCTCATCTTAGAGGAAATGGTTTCAGTTTTTCACCATTGCGAACGATGTTGGCTGTGGGTTTGTCATATATGGCCTTTATTATGTTGAGGAAAGTTCCCTCTATGCCTACTTTCTGGAGGGTTTTTATCATAAATGGGTGTTGACTTTTGTTGAAAGCTTTTTCTGCATCTATTGAGATGATCATATGGTTTTTCTCCTTCAATTTTTTAATATGGTGTATCACATTGATTGATTTGCATATACTGAAGAATCCTTGCCTCCCTGGGATAATCCCCACTTGTTCATGGTGTTTGATCCTTTTAATGTGCCATAGGATTCTGTTTGCTAGTATTTTGTTGAGGATTTTTGCATCTATGTTCATCAGTGATATTGGCCTGTAGTTTTCTTTTTTTGTGACATCTTTGGTTTTGGTATCAGGGTGATGGTGGCCTCATAGAATGAATTTGGGAGTGTTCCTCCCTCTGCTATATTTTGGAAGAGTTTGAGAAGAATAGGTGTTAGCTCTTCTCCAAATGTTTGATAGAATTCGCCTGTGAAGCCACCTGGTCCTGGGCTTTTGTTTCAAGATTTTTAATCACAGTTTCAATTTCAGTGCTTGTGACTGCTCTGTTGATATTGTCTATTTCTTCCTGGTTCCGTCTTGGAAGGTTGTTTTTTTCTAAGAATGTGTCCATTTCTTCCAGGTTGTCCATTTTATTGGCATATAGTTGTTTGTAGTTATCGCTCACGATCCTTTGTATTTCTGCAATGTCAGTTGTTACTTCTCCTTTTTCATTTCTAATTCTATTAATTTGAGTCTTCTCCCTTTTTTTCTTGATGAGCCTCGCTAATGGTTTATCAATTTTGTTTATCTTCTCAAAGAACCAGCTTTTAGTTTTATTGATCTTTGCTATCGTTTCCTTCATTTCTTTTTCATTTATTTCTGATCTGATCTTTATGATTTCTTTCTTTCTGCTAACTTTGGAGATTTTTTGTTCTTCTTTCTCTAATTGCTTTAGGTGCAAGGTTAGGTTGTTAGTTGAGATGTTTCTTGTTTCTTGAGGTAGGATTGTATTACTATAAACTTCCATCTTAGAACTGCTTTTGCTGCATCCCATAGGTTTTGGGTCATCGTGTTTTCATTGTCATTTGTTTCTAGGTATTTTTTGATTTCCTCAGTGATCTCTTGTTTTAGTGTATTGTTTAGCCTCATGTGTTTGTATTTTTTACAGATTTTTTCCTGTAATTGATATCGAGTGTCATAACATTGTGGTTGGAAAATATACTTGATACAATTTCAATTTTCTTAAATTTACCAACATTTGATTTGTGACCCAAGATATAATGTACCTGGAGAATGTTCCATGAGCACTTGAGAAGAAAGTGTATTTTGTTGTTTTTGGATGGAATGTCCTGTAAATATCAATTAAGTCCATCTTGTTTAATATATCATCCAGAGCTTAAGAAGTGACATTTAAAAAGAACCAGAAAGAGGCCAAAAAATGACAAGATGAAAGTGAAGGAGGATGAGCAAGGGCTACTTCTCTGGAAAAAAGAATGAATTTGTACAGACACAGCCCTACACATGTGAACTCATGGGTTATCCAGAAGGTTATTGATTTGCATAAATCGCTTCACACTCATGTTTAAAATTTCTATTTTTATCTCCTAAAATATAATATTGTACACTTAAGCAGAGTTAATGGGAGGTGGTAGAGTGGTTGTTAGAACATTGGGCTTTGAGGTTTCAGAAACTTGAATTCAAATCCAGTGAACTCTTCAATGGTAAGCAGCTTGCTTTCCTGAAACTATTTATTTTTAAAATGAAAACAAGGCTGTCTAGTTTCTGACCAGGTTTAATATGGGTAAATGTATTCAACAGCCTAGTACAGCGTCACACACATGCAGATGCTTCATAAATAGTACATTGTCTCGCTATCTTAACTGCTTTGAGATCACTGAGACTTCCTATCTTTAGAAAGGTTCATTCAGTCACCTTCAGGAACATATTGCTCAAAAGACCATTTTGATTATAGTCGTATGATTAGTGTGTAACACATTTGATGTGTCATTAATTCCCTTAAATTTATTATTAATAAAATTGCTGGTATGTACTGCTTCAGCAAGTGATGGACCAAGCTGCTTTTGTCCCTCATGAAACAAAGTCTAAGCAGAATGGTAAGATGGGTGTATCCTTGAATAACTGAACGTTTCTTCTTTGACTATCCAGAATCACTCCATTTCACTTATAATGATGCCACTAAGTTAGCCTTAACTATGTAGAACTTATTACTTCCCAAATATTCCCCAAGTGTATGTGTGGTGAGGGGAGGGGGCAGATGCAGAGCTAGTACTTTTACCTACATTATAACATCTTAATATGCTTTTAAAATTTTCCCATTCTTATAGAGTTAAGCACAGTTTATCAATCCAAAAATATAGTAATATCATTTTAGAACTTGGTGATAACCCACTGTAACTTAAGTGAATTTTATACAGTTTAAATGTCTTCCATAATATCTCCTGTGTTGAGGCATGAATATGTTAAAGCTGGAAGAGCTCTTAACCTCATCTGTTCTAGTCTATGATTCTACAAGTCAGAAACCTCAGGATCAAAACGGTAGCTTTCCTAAAGTCAGTGGGTGTCAGAACAAGCATTCTCCTGTGGAAGTTCTGGTTCCCAAATCAATACATTTTCTACTTTTATATAAAAAAGCATATAAGCACCCAAATTTCACACAAGTAATCTATGAATGGGCTCTTTCATCTGAAAAAAATGTCATGAAATACATTTGATTAAAACAGATTCTAAAATAGCATTATTATTCTAATTATTAATTAAGAATAATTTAAGTAGTGCTTTTCTGTTTCCAACTAGAATAATTCTTACCAAGTATTCCTTTAAATATCTTTGAGAAAAAAATTGTTAAGCATTCATTTATTCAACAAATATTTACTGAACATATAAAGTTTGCAAGACACTGTATTAGGTAATTGATTCCTATCCTATTTTATTAAGCAAGGTAAATATGGGGGAAGGGGAATGTTTACAGGAACAAATCATCAAAATCTTCCCTCAGTTTCTCCGTATTCTGACCTATTATGATAGTGTCCATCTGTGTAACATTTTACAATTTCAAAGCACTTTCTTGTGACAAGAATTTCCATATCATGTTGTTTTAGCCTCTTCTGGCTCTTAACACTTTCAGTTTGTTTTTACTGTTCTGGGTATTGATGGCATTGATCTCCTCATTAGATTTTAAGTTCATAAAACCTGAGGCTATTATAAACACTACTGAGTCTGCCACAGTGTCTAGACCACTTTCTTGAATACAGTAGGTGCCCAATATTTGGTGAATGAATGAATGAACTTTCATTTGATTCTCAGAAGCATGTTAGATAAGAAGACACTGTAGCTTAGAGAGATTGAGTCTTGGTTCTCACTGTTAGCAATCCTTAGAACTCCTAATGGGATCTCTTTCTTCCTTAATCCTTAATCAAAATCATGTGATAGTTCTCACTAAGAATAGAAACATTTCTTTTTCTATTACCACAAATACAAAAGCTACTAAATAAGATATGTTGACATTTGTCAAACTATCTTATTTCTTAAGTCTGTGTTCACTTTTATTCCACAAAATCGTGGAGTAACATCGGTCTGTTTTTTTGGCTATAATTCCCAGCTTTATTGCTAGGAAGGTGATTGTGACAAGGAGAATACTAAGTTCTCTGGTAAAGAGTAAGCGATACAGAAGCGATATTTTATGTGTGTCATTCAATGCTGCTTTACTCATGTTTTTTATTTATCATAACTGACTTCTTCTTCACTGTGATGAGTTTCAAAAGAACGAGAATATGATACCCCATGTCTTGTTCCTGGAAGTAGCTGAACTCAGAAGGTGAAACAACTCACATGGCTTAACAAGAATATCTGAATTCCAGTAAAAGACTTCCTTTCAAAAATAAAAACTTGCCAAGAAGACATCTAAATACGTAGATGGCTTAAATTTATGTAGCATTAGCAATAACAAAAGAACATATTCTTTTATGGACCAAGAAATATATTTTCCTTATGCCTCTTTTATATCCATGCTGTAGATAAAAGAATCTCTGAAAGAAAGCTTCAATCATGTGCCCTGAACCTCCTTTCAGTACTGAACTAATTATAGTGTGCCAAGACAATTGGAAAAAGCAAATTCATGCCTCCAAAGTGGTATAATTAAAATAAGAAGTAGAAACTACTATTTTTTTAATATGTAGAGGGGTTTTGTTTTATTGTTACCTTATTTAAGGAAAGTTAACACAGTCCTAAATTTTATACCATTGTTTCTTGGGGAGAAATTTATTGCCTTCATATGAGCAATCAGATGGTAGGTGACTGACGTCTAGAATTGTACTGTGCAGTATCAGAAGCACTTTCATACGTGTTTCTCACCTGACCCTTCTACCTGCCTTGTGCAGTTGGCAGGGAAGGTATTGTTATCTTCACTTTGCAAATGAGAAAAGTGAAACTCATGGAACTGAAGTTGTTTGCCTAAGGTCAAACGACTAGTAGTTGTAAATAGTAAAGTTAGGCCTTGAACTGAAAGCTTCAGTCTTCAAGCTCAGCACACTAAATCACGAGCAGTAAAGAGAAAAGAATTGCAGTGGAAATCCTACTACAACTTTGGTAACTAAAATCCATTTGCACTAAATGAATTCAAAATTTTAAACTAAATTACTAGTTTCATGGACAAGGTACTAGATATAAATATACATGTTAAAATATATAATCTTAATCACCAAGAAAAAATATTCATAGCTAACAGCTCAGTCTCAGTTAGAAATCAAAAGCTTCTGATAAACTGAGCAGATACAAATGTCAATCATTGTTGTTTAGACTGACATAATTGTTGACCTATGTATGTGTTCAATTATTTAGGTTGGCTTTGTGAATACAGATACTTAAATTCTATTTACCAGTCCCTTTTTTGAACAGTCAGCTGAGTTTGACCAATGGATATTAAGTTGACGCTGTTACTATATGCTTGCTTTTCAATATTAGGCTTTCATACTGATTTATGTGTAGGATCCTATGATATATTCAATAATATGATGCTAAACAAGATTAGATATAAAATTTCATGGTTAAGTGTGAGCTCAAGCTGTGTAAACTTGGTTAACTAACCTAACCTAAGTTTTTCAGCTGTAAAATGGATATAATAATAGTACACTTCTAATTGGCTGGTCATAGGATTAAGGGAATTGATACTATGTAAGGTACTTAGTTCTAGTATATGGTAATTATGAAATGAATTTCAGCTAGAAATTTCTGTAGAATTTATTGTGTCAATGTTTAATTATATTATTGTCTTGGTGATGAAGACACTGTACACAAAATTTAAACATTAAAAAAATGTCCTAATATCACAACAGGAAGGAAATTTATCCAAATTATTTAAAGCTGTGTTGAAAGTTCTATAGACATTAGTTCTGACAAATTATTATAACTTAGAAGGGTTACTGGATTTTGTGTGCATTAGGCATCAATCTGATCAGAAAAGCAGTTTTTGCTTTGACAGCTTTCTTGCTGGCTAGCTTCAGAAATACGTTAATTAAATATGTCAAACTTTTCTTTGTAAGGATGGAGATAAAGGCCTAATATATCAAATGTGATTACTTGTAATAAGAGAACTAAAAAAGCATGTCTTTGCAGATAGTAATCTAAAGGAAAATAAAAATTTGGACTGCATGTCATTGACCCTTCTAAAGAATTCCAAACTCTATATTTACTTTTTATCCTGTTATGTGTGTGTGAGGTGGGGTGAGGAGAGAAAGAAGTTGAATATGTATAAAGAGAAAGTGAGTTTTCTAGCATGACTTATTTTGATTTATTTCAGCAAAAATGTTGAAAAGCCACTCTATTTGGAGTGTGACGGGATGAAATTTTAAGTAATTTTAAGCCATACATTTTAAGTTATTTTAAGTAATAAAATTTTAACTAATGAAAAATGTTTAAAACACCTATTATGATTTGATTACTTCAATAGAACATCAAAAACAGATGAAAGGAAGAAATGCTCAGCTTCACAGGGACAACTGAGATGACTGCATGATTTTGTTTTGGACCCTACCCTACTGCGTTAAGATTTTCCCAGGTATGTTTGGCTATGTCAGAGGGATGAGAAGTGGCTTTCTTCTTGAGATGAAATCTTGGCTTCCTAAGGCCAGTTGTTTCCAGAAAAGGAGCGATGAAATTGCAGATGAGGAGGAGGCTGATGACTTAGAGGCTTGATGAGACTCAGGAGTGGTACCGTCGGTCTCAGGAGCTGGCAGAGGAGGGAGAAGAAGATTGCAATCAGAGAGAGGAACCTCATGTTGAAACATGCGGGTGGAGCAGTGTTGAATGATGTTGAAGTCAACCTTATGGTGATGTGAGCAGGTGACTGACATGAAGTGGGTTTTGAGATCTCTGAGTGGAAAATGCTGGGGAACTAAGAGACCTCAGTGTCAGACAGGTAGTTAATGCTGAGAACAAACTTTCTAAGCATGTTGACTGGGATTGGAGTGGAGCGAAACACAAAGGCTGGCACCACTGAGAAAAGTGAAAATAATAACACTCCGAAAGTCAATCAAACATATTTATGAGTGCGGCCACCACTTTGCACTAAAGTATGTAGTAATGGGGCAGCAGGCCTGTGGAAACCAGAAAGGAGAGAGAGCTGTGTGTGAAAAGCCCTGCCCTTTAGTCACTTGACGTTATTCTCATAACCTCCCTACATTTGGTTCTTTATCTGTGCTTTGGTGCAGGTTTAGAAAGATTTTTCAAGTTCCTATGTGCAGAAAGTGTTAGATAGAGGAAAGACACAAAGTAAGGAGGTAATTTAAGATAAAATAAGGAGTCTTCTAGATAGCAGGTAGAGTGCCTTGAGCTATGCTGGTGTCAGTGGAATGGAGAGAAGTGTGTGTTCTAAAGAGATTTTGAAAATAGAATCTAACAGAGAAGGGATAATCAAGGTGAATTTCCAGACTTCTGTTGCCCTTTATTAGGCTGAGAATGACAGGAGAAGGAATAAATGGGGGAAAGATCAAAAGTTTACTTCTGCACTTGTTATGTTAGAAACATGGAACCGGAAATGTCAGTTAGGAAGTAGAATACAATGATTCTTGTGGTCAGAATAAAGGTCTAAGCTCACCATATAACTGTGACATTTATTATCCTCTAGATAGTGTTTAAAACCATAAAAACACATTGAATCATTAGGGGAAAAGCATAGGGAGAGAGAAAAGAACCTAGGACAAAGCCCCAAGGAGTTATGGCATCTAGAGACGAGGAGGAAGGCAGTCAGCAAAGGGCACTGAGATGAGTGGACTAAGGAAGTAGAAAGAAACCCAGGAGAGCATGGCATTATGGAAGTCAAGAGGCAAGAGGGTTTCAAGTCAACTGTTGTAGATGAGTCCAGTAAGATGAACTCAGGGAAAGGTAAGTGGACTTGGTGAGCTTGGTGTGAGCAGTTTTGCAAGGAGACTATTTAAATTACACCATTTGTTTCATTGGCTGAAACCCTGACGTTATGCCTTCAGGGTCCCAGCTAAAGACTGGAGTACTGTTCTTACTGGTGAACCCCTAGAACTACGGAATAGTTAGGAAAATTTATCTTTTGTTGGTTATACTGGAGTTGCATATACTGCCTTTAATATCTATCCCCGGGTGTGTTCATGCACTTTCAGTCGACACCAGATGATTGGACGGATCAACAACACATGTGCTCACCAGTCCCTGAAACTCCACAGAGGAGTTTCTGCTTCAAAAGTTTCCTTCACTTCATTACAAAACTTAAAATATTTCAGGGAATACGTCAGACAGTGCCCTTTCCACTTAGACACTTTCCCTTCATTGCCCGGTATAATAATACAACCCAACAATATGTATAACGTATGAAGAGTGGAATGCTATATTGATGCAATATACTAAAAATAGCTAACCCTTCTATAGCACTTACATACCAGACAGTGTTCCAAGTGCTCTGTATACATTAACTCATTTGATCTTTACAACACATCTATGAGGTAGTGAGTTTCTATTATTCTTTCCATTTTACCCTGGAAGACACTGAGGTTCAAAGAGATTAAATAACTTGTGCAACTGTAGCTCCAGAGTAAAGGCCTTTAACCGTTAGGCAACACACACACACACACACACACACACACTCCTTATGTGAATTCAAAGCAATCTTATAAAAGAGAACCAATGAACCCAAGAGCCAGGGCTTTTAAATCACTCTGAACTGGCATTCACTAGCTTCAAACGTTCCAGTGAGGACAAAGTGTGAAAAGATATCAGCTGATAAAGACCTAGACTCTGATCAGCTCCACATCTAGGGCTCTTTCTGGGAACTCACCTCAACTCATCTACTAAACTCATTGCAGGAAATTGCTAACCCTTAAAGTGGCTCTAGCGTTGCAAGCCCTTACGGTGGCAAGCCAAGGAGAAGCACAATATTCAGTCCTAAGGGCAGTCTTTAATCTGGCTATGAAAGTCAACCGAGCAGTAACCCAGGATGATCTTGCTTTAGAAGCAGACTCTTAATTTCCATTTGATATTTTTGTTACAAAAATAACATGTGCATTCTGCTGTATATCATCCAGTGCGCCATCTCCTGGTGGAACCAGACATGTTTTAATTATTAAAATTCTCAATGCACCCAGAGGCCACGAACCAGCAATATTGAAAAGAATGTAGAAAGAAATCCATATGTAGCACAAATCTTTCCGTTGCAAACTCAAAGATTTTTCCTATTCACAGATATCACCTCAGATTTTGCTACTAGTTTACATTGGCTAACTATATGTGTTTAGGCTGAAAAGGGAATAAAAGTTCTTAGTAACATAACTGTAGGATGCTTTGTGGTTATTATGTTTGGGAAAGAAATTTTGGTTCTATTCAACCGGTATAAAAAGTAGCTAACAAAACTTAGTTATTTTCATTCTCTTCATTCATTCACTCAATAATCATTTATTAATGACTTACTATATTCCCAAACTTGAATCACAATGATAAGTAATATAATCTCTATTTGCTAAAACCTCATAGTCTGGGAGAAGGACAAATAATCAGATTACATTAGCATGGTGTGGTGAGGTAGGTATAAACACAAGTTGCTATGGGAGCATGTGGGAAGCCAATGACTTATTTGAAATAGTTGGCAACAGGAAAAAAATTCTCCTCTCTCTTTACCCCTCATAAGTGTGAATTTTCTTCTGAGGAATGTTTGTTTTAGAGAGAGCTCACAGGTAAGAACACTTAAACCTCTCTTCACCTGTGCCAGGCCATCAGCCTTCCAAAGTTTTACCTACTACCTTGGGCTGCAGAAAAGCCATAGGCTTATGAGAACCTGGGGGAAATAAGGGGGGAAGAAGGGAAATAAAGCTGAGGTGCCTGTGAGGAAATTCAGAACAGCAATTGTATCATATTCCTTTACAACTGTTTTGTATACAATACCAAACTTAGCTGATTCTTCCTTAAAACCAGAGGTCTTAATGAGAGGTCAATGGATGAGCTTTAAGGGAACAGATGAACTCCCTGAACTTGTAGGAAAAAACTGCGTGGATTTTGCATAAAATTCTTATATGGATTTATTATTTTTTAAAAAGATTAAGGGCATTTCAGTGACAAAATTCAGATTTGTAGAGGGGGATGAAACTTTGGGGGCCTCCTTAAGAAAAAGAATACAAAATTACAAATGTACATTTATTTTAAATGACTATTATTTAGAATGAGAACATAATATTCCTGTTCATTAACTACCTGATACACATCTAATAATACTTTTTCCAAATATTTTTGTCTATATTCCTTTCACTAATTTCTTCATGGGACAGCTGCTGTTTCATCATCTCTAATATCACTGAGTTCAGTTCTCCTAGTTTGTAGAAGTCTTTATGTAGAGAGGAGGTTATCATAGGCTCAAAGTGCTGCTTATGACTAACTTTGTTTGGTGCCCTCAGAATGCTCCTATTTGTGAGGCAGTTCCCAGAAAATAAGTCTTCTTTCAGTATCAATAGGATTCAGAAGTTTATAACACTTTGCTTTCACTCTTTCCATTTCCCAGATACCATGTAATTCACTTAAACCTTGACAAGGTTGATACTATTATAATGGTTTATGATGTGTAAACTAAGGTGTAGAAATAGCTTTGCCTAAGGTCACACAGCTGGTAAATGGATGAGTCAGGTGTTAAACCAAGTCAGACCAACTCCAGAGACTGAGGGCCTTAGCTCAATATTTCACTCTATAAAACTGCGTATAATACAGGGATGAAGATGTTGCCTACAGCAGCATCTACTTCAGCATCTACTTCATCCCTACGTCCCTGGGCTTCACCCCGAGACGAGAGTGAGTAGTGAGTTGATGGAAACTTCATGTACAAGAAGGGGTAGTTTGAAAAAAGCAGAAGCTTATGCCCAGTTCACATTGGAACCTCGAGGAGGGACCACTTCACCCACTTCACAAGGTGTCCTGCTCCAACCGGCTGGGAGCAGCAGAGAGGAAATGACACTGAAGCGTCTTCAGTCAGAGAGCACCTTAGACGGCACCTTCTTGGTCCCCAAAGCCTCTATGCGTCTCCTCAACACAAGAAGCTAGCACAGCCATCCTAGACTCCAGCACTGGATGCCTGTGCACCTCCCGAGGGTAAAAGGGGCTAAGCACATTGGAACCAAAAGCAGCAGGAACAGAGAACAAAACCCAAAGACACCTCATGGAAGCCTGAATGACCAGGACATCGGTCCTATTCTTAGAAAGAGCAAAAGACGGAGTAGAGAAACCAAATTAAATAGCCATATATTTCAGAAGATATGATAAGCCAACACCTGTATCCACGTTTGTGACAAATTTTCTTATAATACTTTTTGTTTCTGAGAGGAACAAAGTAATTTTTGGCTTGGAAAATTTTACCTCTACAAATACCTTTCCTCATGGAAACTGCAAATCTGGCACTTGTATAAATACATTTGCAAGATTAGTGGAAAGAAGCTGCTTTAGAAATGGATACCTTGCTGCATGGCTATTCAACAAGGGTTGGGTCTTAGGATTTGTAGAGTGAGTTTAGGATAATTGCCCATTCAGACACCTAAGGAAGTAACGCCTTTCCATGAATATTTTGTTGTTGTCTACTAGATTTCTTCTGTTAAGCACTTGGGATATTCCTTAGAAGAAAGCAGAAGAGGATATACACATGAAATTTGGTAAGTCCAAGGGAGCTTTGGCCAGTGTGAATGCCTGAAAGTCAGGTTTATTCACTGTGTGTAAAAGAGAACAAATTCTTCCACTAATCCTTTGATCTCTTTATGGTTTCCTTATTCATTGTACAGACGGTACCAGAAACAAGTTTCACTTCAAATATAATAGCTAATGACAGACAGTAGTAAAGGAAGTGGGTGTGGAGCTGTAGTTCACTATAATGACAAGAGCATCAGTTGCTATTTATAGCATTTGTTAAACGTTCATCTCTTCAAATTGCTATTTTCTTTTAAACATTTTTAACATCTTTATTGAAGTATAATTGCTTTACATGGTTGTGCTAGTTTCCGCTGAACAACAAAGTGAATCAGCCATACGTATACATATGTCCCCATATCTCTTCCTTCTTGCGTCTCCCTCCCTCCCACACTCCCTATCCCACCCCTCTTGGTGGTCACAGAGCACCGAGCTGATCTCCCTGTGCTATGCCGCTGCTTTCCACTAGCTATTTATTTTACATTTGGTAGTGTATATATGTCCATGCCACTCTCTCACTTCGTCCCAGCTTACCCTTCCCCCTCCCCGTGTCCTCAAGTCCATTCTCTATGTCTGAGTCATTATTCCTGTCCTGCCCCTAGGTTCTTCAGAACCATTTTTTTTTTTTTAGATTCCATATATATGTGTTAGCATATAGTATTTGTTTTTCTCTTTCTGACTTACTTTACTCTGTATGACAGACTCTAGGTCCACCCACCTCACCACAAAAAAGTCAGTTTCGCTTCTTTTTATGGCTGAGTAATATTCCATTGTATATATGTGCCACATCTTCTTTATCCATTCATCTGTCGATGGACACTTAGTTTGCTTCCATGTCCTGGCTATTGTAAATTGAGCTGCAATGAACATTGTGGTACATGACTCTTTTTGAATTACGGTTTTCTCAGGGTATATGCCCAGGAGTGGGATTGCTGGGTCATATGGTAGTTCTATTTTCAGTTTTTTAAGGAACATACATACTGTTCTCCATAGTGGCTGTATCAATTTACATTGTCACCAAAAGTTCAAGGGGTTCCCTTATCTCCACACTCTCTCCAGCATTTACTGTTTGTAGAAATTTTGATGATGGCCATTCTGACTGGTGTGAGGTGATACCTTGTTGTAGTTTTGATTTGCATTTCTCTAATGATTAGTGATGTTGAGCATCCTTTCATGTGTTTGTTGGCAATCTGTATATCTTCTTTGGAGAAATGTCTATTTAGGTCTTCTGCCCATTTTTGGATTGGGTTGTTTGTTATTTGGATATTGAGCTGCATGAGCTGCTTGTATATTTTGGAGATTAATCCTTTGTCAGTTGCTTTGTTTGCAAATATTTTCTCCCATTCTGAGGGTTGTCTTTTCGTCTGGTTTATGGCTTCCTTTGCTGTGCAAAAGTTTTAAGTATCATTAGGTCTCATTTGTTTATCATTTGTTTTTATTTGCATTTTTCTTGGAGGTAGGTCAAACAGGATCTTGCTGTGATTTATGTCATAGACTGTTCTGCCTATGTTTTCCTCTAACAGTTTTATAGTGTCTGGCCTTACTTTTAGGTTTTTAATCCATTTTGAGTTTATTTTTGTGTATGATGTTAGGAAGTGTTCTACTTTCATTCTTTTACATGTAGCGTTCCAGTTTTCCCAGCACCACTTATTGAAGAGGCTGTCTTTTCTGCATTGTATATTCTTGCCTCCTTTATCAAAAATAAGGTGACCATATGTGTGTGGGTTTATCTCTGGGCCTTCAATCCTTTTCCATTGATCTATATTTCTGTTTTTGTACCAGGACCATACTGTCTTGATTACTGTAGCTTTGTAGTATAGTCTGAAGTCAGGGCGCTTGATTCCTCCAGCTCCATTTTTCTTTCTCAAGATTGCTTTGGCTATTTGAGGTCTTTTGTGTTTCCATACAAATTGTGAAATTTTTTGTTCTAGTTGTGTGAAATATGTCATTGGTAGTTTGAAAAGGATTGCATTGAATTTGTAGATTGCTTTGGGTAGTATAGTCATTTTCACAATGATGATTCTTCCAATCCAAGAACATGGTACATCTCTCAATCTGTATCATCTTTAATTTCTTTCATCAGTGTCTTATAGTTTTCTGCATACAGGTCTTTTGTTGCCTTAGGTAGGTTTATTCCTAGGTATTCTATTCTTTTTGTTGTAATGGTAAATGGGAGTGTTTCCTTAATTTCTCTTTCAGATTTTTCATCATTAGTGTATAGGAATGCAAGAGATTTCTGTGCATTTATTTTGTATCCTGACACTTTGCCAAATTCATTGATTAGCTCTAGTAGTTTTCTGGTAGCATCTTTAGGATTCTCTATGTATAGTATCATGACATCTGCAAATGGTGACAGTTTTACTTATTTTCCGATTTGGTTTCCTTTTATTTCTTTTTGTTCTCTGATTGCTGTGGCTAAAACTCCCAAAACTGTGTTGAATAATAGTGGTGAGAGTGGGAAACCTTGTCTTGTTCCTGATCTTAGTGGAAATGGTTTCAGTTTTTCACCATTGAGAACGATGTTGGCTGTGGGTTTGCCATATATGGCCTTTATTATGTTGAGGAAAGTTTCCTCTATGCCTACTTTCTGGAGGATTTTTACATAAATGGGTGTTGAATTTTTTCAAAAGCTTTTTCTGTATCTATTGAGGTGATCATATGGTTTTTCTCCTTCAGTTTGTTAATACGGTGTATCACATTGATTGATTTGAGTATATTGAAAAATCCTTGCATTCCTGGGATAAACCCCACTTGATCATGGTGTATGATCCTTTTAATGTGCTGTTGGATTCTGTTTGCTAGAATTTGTTAAGGATTTTTGAGTCTATGTTCATCAGTGATTTGTCCTATTGTTTTCTTTCTTTGTGACATCTTTGTCTGGTTTTGGTATCAGGGTGTTGGTGGTCTCGTAGAATGAGTTTGGGAGTGTTCCTCCCTCTGCTGTATTTTGGAAGAGTTTGAGAAGACTATTTGTTAGCTCTGCTGCAAATGTTTGATAGAATTCACCTGTGAAGCCATCTGGTCCTGGGCTTTTGTTTGTTGGAAGATTTTTAATCACAGTTTCAATTTCAGTGCTTGTGATTGGTCTGTTCATATTTTCTATTTCTTCCTGGTTCAGTCTTGGAAGCTTGTGCTTTTCTAAGAATGTGTCCACTTCTTCCAGGTTGTCCATTTTATTGGCATATAGTTGCTTATAATAATCTCTGATGATCCTTTGTATTTCTGCAGTGTCTGTTGTTACTTCTCCTTTTTCATTTCTAATTCTGTTGATATGAGTCTTCTCCCTTTTTTCTTGATGAGACTAGCTAATGGTTTATCAATTTTGTTTATCTTCTCAAAGAACCAGCTTTTAGTTTTATTAATCTTTGCTATCATTTCCTTCATTTCTTTTTCATTTATTTCTGATCTGATCTTTATGATTTCTTTCCTTCTGCTAACTTTGGCTTATTTTTTGTTCTTCTTCTCGAATTGCTTTAGCTGTAAGGTTTGGTTGTTTATTTGAGATGTTTCTTGTTTCTTGAGGTAGGATTGTATCGCTATAAACTTCCATCTTAGAACTGCTTTTGCTGCATCCCATAGGTTTTGGGTCATCGTGTTTTCACTGTCATTTGTTTCTATGTATTTTTTGATTTCCTCTTTGATTTCTTCGTGATCTCTTGGTTATTTGGTAGAGTATTGTTTAGTCTCCATGTGTTTGTATTTTTTACAGATTTTTCCCTGTAATTGATATCTAGTCTCATAACATTGTGGTTGGAAAAGATACTTGATATGATTTCAATTTTCTTAAATTTTCCAAGGCTTGATTTGTGATCCAATATCTGATCTATTCTGGGGTATGTTCCATGAGCACTTGAGAAGAAAGTGTTTTCTGTTGTTTTTGGATGGAATGTCCTATAAATATCAATTAAGTCCATCTTGTCTAACGTGTCATTTAAAGCTTGTTTTTCCTTATTTATTTTCATTTTGGATGATCTGTCCATCTGTGAAAAGGGGTGTTTAAATCCCCTACTATGATTGTGTTACTGTCGATTTCCCCTTTTATGGCTGTTAGCATTTGCCTTATATATTGAGGTGCTCCTATGTTGGGTGCATAAACATTTACAATTGTTATATCTTCTTCTTGGATTGATCCCTTGATCATTATGTAGTGTCCTTCCTTGTCTCTTGTAATAGTCTTTGTTTTAAAGTCTATTTTGTCTGATATGAGAATTGCTACTCCAGCTTTCTTTTGATTTCCATTTGCATGGAATATCTTTTTCCATCCCATCACTTTCAGTCTGTAGGTGTCCCTAGGTCTGAAGTGGGTCTCTTGCAGATAGCATATATACAGGTCTTGTTTTTGTATCCATTCAGCCAGTCTATGTCTTTTGTTTGGAGCATTTAAACCATTTACATTTAAGGTAATTATTGATATGTATGTTCCTATTACCATTTTCTTAATTGTTTTGGTTTTGTTATTGTAGGTCTTTGCCTTCTCTTGTGTTTCCTGCCTAGAGAAGTTCTTTTAGAATTTGTTGTAAAGCTTGTCTGGTGTTGCTGAATTCTCTTAACTTTTGTTTGTCTGTAAAGGTTTTAATTTCTCTGTTCAATCTGAATGAGATCCTTGCTGGGTAGAGTAATCTTGGTTATAGGTTTTTCCCTTTCATCACTTTAAATATGTCCTGCCACTCCCTTCTGGTTTGCAGAGTTTGTGCTGAAAGATCAGCTCTTAACCTTATGGGGATTCCCTTGTATGTTATTTGTTGCTTTTCCCTTTCTTTTTTTAATATTTTATTTTGTAATTAATTTTTGATAGTTTGATTAATATGTGTCTTGGCGTGTTTCTCCTTGGATTTATCCTTTATGGGACTCTCTGCACCTCCTGGTCTTGATTGACTATTTCCTTTCCCATATTAGGGAATTTTTCTACTATAATCTCTTCAAATATTTTCTCAGTCCCTTTCTTTTTCTCTACTTCTTCTGGGACCCCTATAATTCAAATGTTGGTGCATTTCATGTTGTCCCAGAGGTCTCTGACACTGTCCTCCATTCTTTTCATTCTTTTTTTTTTATTCTGCTCTGTGGTAGTTATTTCCACTAATTTATCTTCCAGGTCACTTATCCGTTCTTCTGCCTCAGTTATTCTACTATTGATTCCTTCTAGAGAATTTTAAATTTCATTTATTGTGTTGTTCATCATTGTTTGTTTGCTCTTTAGTTCTTCTAAGTCCTTGTTAAACGTTTCTTGCATTTTCCCCATTCTGTTTCCAAGATATTGGATCATCTTTAGTATCATGACTCTGAATTGCTTTTCAGGTAGGCTGCCTATTTCCTCTTCATTTGTTTGGTCTGGTGGGTTTTTACCTTGCTCCTTCATCTGCTGTGTATTTCTCTATCATCTCATTTTGCTTAACTTCCTGTGTTTGGGGTCTCCTTTTCGCAGGCTGCAGGTTTGTAGTTCCCGTTGTTTTTGGTTTCTGCCCCCAATGGCTAAGATTGGTTCAGTGGGTTTTGTAGGCTTCCTGGTGGAGGGGACTGTTGCCTGTGTTCAGGTGGATGAGGCTTGATCTTGTCTTTCTGGTGGGCAGGACTGTGTTTGGTGGTGTGTTTTGGGGTGTCTGTGACCTTATTAGATTTTAGGCAGGCTTTCTGCTAATGGGTGTGGTTGTGTTCCCGTCTTGCTATTTGTTTGGCATGGGTTGTCCAGCACTGGTGCTTGTTGGTTGTTGAATGGAGCTGGGTCTTAACATTGAGACAGAGATATCTGGGAGAGCTCTTGCCGATTGATATTACATGGGGCGAGGAAGTCTCTGGTGGTCCAATGTCCTGAACTCAACATTCCCACCTCAGAGGCTCAGGCTTGACACCTGGCCAGAGCACCAAGACCCTATCAGCCACATGGCTCAGAAGAAAAGGGAGGGGAAAAAAAGAAATAAATAAAATAAAATAAAGTTATTAAAATAAAAAATTAAAATATATTAAAATAAAAAATAAAGAAGTAATTAAAAAAAAAGAAGAGAGCAAGAAAACCAGTACACATATCCACCAATGATAACAGGCGCTAAAAACTAAACTAAGATAAACATATAAATCAGAAACTAGTCAGTCGCATACAGCAAACCCCAAGACTACAGTTGTTCCCAAAGTCCACTGCCTCAATTTGGAATGATTCACTGTCTATTTGGGTATTCCACAGATGCAGGGTACATCAAGTTGATCGTGGAGATTTAATCCGCTCCTGAGGCTGCACAGAGAAATTTCCCTTTCTCTTCTTTTTTTCCACAGCTCCTGGGGTTCAGATTTGGATTTGGCCCCGCCTCTGCATATAGGTCGCCCTCTGGCATCTGTTCTTCTCCCAGACAGTAGGGGGTTAAAGGAGCGGCTGATTAGGGGGCTCTGGCTCACGCAGGCCAGGGAGAGGGAGGAATATGGAATGCCGGGTGAGCCTGCGGCGGCAGAGGTCGGCGTGACATTGCAACAGCCTGAGGCATGTCATGTGTTCTCCCAGGGAAATTGTCCCTGGATCATGGGACCCTGGCAGTGGCATGGTGAACAGGGTCCTAGGAGGAGAGGTGTAGATTGTGTCCTGTGTTTGCACACAGGCCTCTTGGTGGCAGTGGCAGCAGCGTCAGCATTTCATGCCAGTCTCTGGTGACCGCGTTGATAGCCGCGGCTCCCGCCCGTCTCTGGAGCTCGTTTAGGCGATGCTCTGAATCCCCTATCCTTGCGCAACCTGAAACAATGGTCTCTTGCCTCTTAGGCAGGTCCAGACTTTTTTCCGGGCTCTCTCTCAGCTAGTTGTGGCTCACTAGCCCCCTTTAGGCTGTGTTCACACAGCCAACCCCAGTCCTCTCCCTGGAGTCTGACCTCCGATGCCCGAGCCTCAGCTCCCAGCTCCCACCCATACCAGCCAGCAGGTGATCAGACAAGCCTCTCAGGCTGGCAGTGCTGGTCGGCACCGATCCTCTGTGCGGGAATCTCTCCGCTTTTCTCTCTGCTCCCCTGTTGCTGCGCTCTCCTCCGTGGCTCCAAACCTTCCTCCCTGCCCACCCCCTGTCTCTGCCAGTGAAGGGGCTTCCTAGTGTGTGGAAACTTTTCCTCCTTCACAGCTCCCTTGCAGAAGTGCAGGTCCTGTCCCAGTTCTTTTGTTTCTGTTTTTTCTTTCTTCTTTTGCCCTACCCAGGTACTTGGGGAGTTTCTTGCCTTTTGGGAAGCCTGAGGTCTTCTGCCAGCATTCAGTAGGTGTTCTGTAGGAGTTGTTCCACATGTAGATGTATTTTTGATGTATTTGTGGGGAGGAAGGTGATCTCCACGTCTTATTCCTCTGCCATCTTGAAGGTCCTCCCAAATTGCTATTTTCATACAGCAGCAAACTCAAATTTCTCAAGTAACAGGATGAGCAGAGAGATTGGAATTGGAAGTAATTTCTAGCGTTAGTCAAATATGTAATGAATAAGAAAAACAACTTCTTCACCTTGAAGTGCCACCAGTTACCAGTTACCAGTGAGAGCAGGAAAATAAACATTCACAAAGGAACGTTGCAGTGATCAGTGTGGGAAAGGAAATGGTCTAACAGAGGATTTATGTTATAAGATACCATCTGTGAAGCAGAATTGATGAAATGTATATTTGGAACAAAAAGGCTTTTTTTTAATTGAAGCAACTTTATAAAAAAAAAAGTCAGAAAACCACTTTCCCATCTCTAATAAAAAAGCATAATTGGTGGTGAGACTGGAAAAAAGCTGAATCTGAGATCATAAACTCAGAGCTGTGATTTGCAACCTTGAGATTTGAAAGCTGCTAATTTACTGTATGACTAGGAAAATTGTGTTGCTTTTAACTATCCCAAGTTCCTCTTTTTTAGAGTTCTTGAGATCTATGATGAACTCAGTCCACCAGGATGGAAGGAGAAGTGTAGGGTTGGGAACGCTGGGAGGGTTGGGGGCGGGGGAGCTGGGTCTGTTGTCGTGTGGACCCTCTCCTTGCCTCCTCTTATGTTGCAAAGACTGATGTTCAGGTTTCTTCTTTTTTTAAAATAACAAATTAATTTATTAAATCAGAAAAATGTATACCCCAAAATTTTAAATCATAAGACATATAATCATTCAGAGATAAGAACTGTCAACATTTTTTTATTGAAGTATAGTTGATTTACAATGTTGTGTTAGTTTCAGTTGTACAGCAAAATTATCCAGTTTTTAATATATATATTCTTTTGCAGATTCTTTTCACTTATAGGTTATTACAAAATATTGAGTACAGTTCCCTGTGCTATACAGTAGGTCCTTGTGGGCTATCTATTTTACATATAGTAGTATGTATATGTTAATCCCAAACTCCTAATTTATCCCTCCTCTCCCCCTTTTCCTTTGGTAACCATAAGTTTGTTTTCTATGTCTGTGAGTCTATTTCTGTTTTGTAAATAAGTTCATTTGTATCACTGTTTTTTTAGATTTCACACATAAGCGATATCATATGATATTTGCCTTTCTCTGTCTGGCTTATTTCACTTAGGGTGAAGTAAGGTTGCCTTCTCTTGTTAGACCTTAAGCTCTTTGTTGGAAACTTTATTTACAACCTTCTGGACTTACGGTATATGCACAACACCTTTATGTAAGTCAGTGTTGCTAGGAAAATCTGGATGATTTGATCTTCATACAGCTGTCTACTGATTTGAGTAAGTTTTACAAATTGGTGGCAGGCAGATTGTAGAATGAGGCTAGTAAAACATGCAGGGCTGAACAAGGCAGAAAGATTGCAGTAGCTGAGTGCTCAGGGGAGTAAGGCAGCAATCATCTTTGGTCTTTGGGGAAGCAAGGGTGTGGTCTCTACCTGAAGCTTGGTGATTGTGCTGAAATGATCTTAAATGTGGTGGCACTGACTCCTGATTGAGATGTTTAAATAACTAAAATGTATTTCAGTTTTTAGGTTTCAGTTCAACATGCCATTATGTCTTGTTTGTGCCCAAGACTCTTACTGATATTGAGACTACTGTGAGTGAAACATGATAAACAGAGAAGATACTGGCCTTGAGTCCCTTATCTATTAGCAATAAAAACGTGTTCACAATATAATATACATGAGGTGAAAATTCTGATACTCTTTATTTGCCCTTCCCTTTACATCAGATAGTATCATCTGCATAGCTGCAATCCCTGGTAATTGTTTATCTTCCTTATGACTGTGCAACCATGTATTTCATGCAAGGTTTTATTCTGGACTAACAAGTGGATAAGAAATGTACTTGTATACATTTTCATTGCATTTAATTAAAGCCACAGATATATATTGCTCACTTTCTTTCTATAACCTTCTATAGCAAAGGCTGAAGAACATAGAACTTTTAAGGACTGGCTTTACCCTTTAGGAAATAAGATCATCACCTGAAAAAAAAAAAAAAAAAGAAACTAGCATGACAAGGTCAACAATCCGTGGCAGACAAGGAATAAGAACTAAGAACACTGAGTGATGTAAGAGGTCAAGGGAGTCAAGGAAGGGATTAGGCTGGGATAGTCAAGGAAGACTTCCTGGAAGGGGTGGGGTTTGAGCTGAACCTTGAAAAAGAGCACACGTTTGAGAGGTAAAGAGAAGGCAAGAAGGTTTTCCAAACAAAGGGAATAGAGTGTTTTCCAGTATGGCTTATTTAGAGAAACCCTTTCCAACTAGGTTTAGAAAAAACCTATTCCCCTCTCCTGCCTTCCTCATCCCCCCACCAAAGAAGAATTAGGAAATTATTGGCCTAGATACTGAGAAGTCTAGGGGTAGCTCCAGCTTCAGATATGACTGAAGGCAAATGCCCAAACACCACTGTGATTCTCTGTGTTGGCTTCATTCTCCAGTAGGTTCTCCTTTACAGTAGGGCCTAGAAGCTCCAGATTCATAGCCTGATAACTCATTAAGTGGGCAAACACATATGTCCTGGGATTGAGTCCCATTGTCCTCACTGGGGACAAGCCTGTTTCTGAGCCAATCCTGAGGTCAAAGTGACAGAATGCTCTTATTACCTGATCTAGGTCACGAGCCCCTGTAGTTGGGTTAGACTGGAGATGGGAGATTAGTGCCACCTTAACCTAACAGGTGATGAGCTATATAGAAGTAATTTTGCAAAGAAAGATCAGACAGGTACTCCCGGAAGAAGAAATGGATGTTAGGAGGCAGAAACCACAATGGTATAAAAAACTATTCAGAAATGAGAAATAGGTCAAGGTTATACAGACCTAGACTTTCTTAAACATGAGCACAAATCGTTATCATAAAAATAAATCATGATATTTTCAGGTATTGTTTTACTTTCTATCTGTTTTTTAAATGTTCTACCAAACCAGGCTTTAAAAATATTTAATCTATAAACCATGTTTCGTGACCATTCTCCTCTCCCAACCCTTGACTATTATTTCATCCTACTACTAAGAACTAAAAATAAAAAATAAGTAAGTTGGGAAACGGAGCAAAGCAATTAAAGTTCTTTGCTCTCTGTTGCTCAGGACAGAGTATTAAGAAATCTTTTCTTGGGAATTCCCCATGATTCAGAAAAGATAGAAATTAAGTGGCTGATTCATTTATTCATAACAATAGGGAGAATGTTCTGAGGTGCCAATCCATCCTAACCCCAGCAGATCCTCCCTAATGCCCGTGCTTGCAAAATGCCTCTGAAATTTCAGGGGTGTTTATTGGCATTTGCTCTCACCAAAAGCTAATGTGCTTGTGTCACAGTATTTTGTTTATGCACCATAGATGTTGGCATACTTTGTTTTAAAGCACAATCAATAGCATTTATGTAGCACTGAACTGTCAGTTTAGCTGACATATCATTTTTGCCTTTTTGTTGTTATTGTTACTTATGAAGTCTACTTCTTTAGAGTTTTACATTTCAAGCAAATTAGCCTATTAGAAATATGAACAGGTTGAAACTTTAGTTGAGAATGTGTTTGCATAGTGCATAATTATGATCTCTCAAAAAACCTTGCAAGGCCCTAATGAATTGGGGTAAGTGGATCCAGCAAGCTTTAGTGTATCTTGACAGCCATTGTGCAGTGAATGCTCTCCCTGAATGGGTTTTGACCTTGACAGTTGAAAAAATATGTATTTTATTTTCAATCTCAGGTACCTTTTAAGAAAGATCCCTGTGATCACTTCGTTTATCTTTTCCTTTGGTTGGCTTGGTCCCTATCACTACTTGGTCCAAAACAAAAATACCTCAGAAGAGTACAGGGAATCATTTATCTTTTCCTGTTAATCTTATTGATTGTTGGATAAAGGAATACTTTGGACTCTATTCACTGTGAATCAGAAATGCCAGTTGGAAAAAAACAACCAGCCATTTGTCCAATGACACATAAAGAATGCTGGATTGGATATTCAAAGCCTAACCAAATCTTAGGGACACACAAAGAGGCTTGCTTTCCCTTTCATTCATCAAATATTTCTTGGGTGTCTTCTATGACCAAGGTACATTAGTTAGTTTCATCAGTGGTTTGGGCCAACGTCCCACAAATAAAAAGTACTCAATACCTATTTGCTGAAAATGAATAATAACTAACATTTGTTGAGCAATTATTAAGTGCCAGGAGCTTTAATTCTCAAAGCAACTGTGCGAAGTAGGTGTCATTCACTGCAATGTAAAAGTGAGGAAACTGAGGCATACAGAGGTTCAGTAACTTGACCAAGGTGATGAATCTATTATGAGGATGGATCTGATGCTTTTAGCTACTGCCTTATCCTACTCCAATTCATTGTGGTAGGTGTGATTGTTTAACCTTTTTTCAGAGATTATGAACTCAAGGTTCAGATCTTGTGAATAATTTTCTCAAAAGAACACAGGACAGCCTGGATTAGACCTGAGTCTGACTGATTCTGACATCACTGCTGCCTTCTGTGTTACGGTGTGAATCCCATCCATATACCACCTTCTCCCCTAACTTCTGGTCCATCTCCACGCCCATAGCCAATCATCTGAAACCACCACTTTATCACTGGGGAATGAATGCACTAATGGCTATAAACAAAAAGCTCCTATTTTCAGGTCAAAGACAGCCACACAAAGATCCTGCAAAATTTCAGAACTTATTCACTATAATCTCTCATTTGTCGGTTACTTGTATATTTTAAACTTTGTGGAGTTTTAGTTCTCTGAAGGATCCATGACAATTTGGGCAAAAATTGGGATTAAGGAGGAGAAAATCGAACCTCTTAAGTTTTTTTCATTTGATTAATTATTCGTCATAGGTTTTTTTTTTTTTAATTAATTAATTTATTTATTTATTTTTGGCTGTGTTGGGTCTTTGTTTCTGTGCGAGGGCTTTCTCTAGTTGCGGCAAGCGGGGGCCACTCTTCATCGCGGTGCGCGGGCCTCTCACTATCGTGGCCTCTCTTGTTGCGGAGCACAGGCTCCAGATGCGCAGGCTCAGCAGTTGTGGCTCACGGGCCTAGTTGCTCCGCGGCATGTGGGATCTTCCCAGACCAGGGCTCAAACTTGTGTCCCCTGCGTTGGCAGGCAGATTCTCAACCACTGCGCCACCAGGGAAGCCCTCCTCATAGGTTTTATATTTATTATTGTTTCTGGAGTCTTACCGGTGTGGCCATCCACTTTCCTTCATCTACAGGGCTGGATGCCTACAACTGATGCTTCTATGAAAAGCTTATGTGAGAATATCGTCTATTCTATTCTATGTAATCAATTCCCTTCATCCTCTTATTGCCCCCACGTTTGCTAATCATGAGTTGGTGTGTCAAAAATCAATCGTTAAAAATTACGACTTCTGGCTGGCTTCATGTTGTATGTGTATTATGTGAGGCCTGAATCTCAAAATAGATTCCTAATCATGATATCAAGCCAGACGGTCCTGGCTTATAGATTTACGTAGGGGTTTGAAGGCATTATTAGATGACACTGAGTACCAGCCCCACCACTTGGGGGTTAAAAATCTAATCTCACACCCATGTAGACAGAGCCAAACACAAAGGAGCATAAACACAATCAAGCAATAAGTACACTGGGCAGATCCTTATTCACCGGGAAGAACAAATATTTGTTGGGTGAGACAATCTTCCCAGTTCCAGAGAACATGGAAATACCATCATTCCTGTAAACTGCATAGCCCCAGGTATCATGTTTGTTTCACGTCTCCAGGCATCAATATCTTCTTTTATTAAAAGAAGGTTTTCCAAAAATCATGTGTCTTCGCAGGTGCCAGTCAACACTGGAGGAATATTCAAGGACTAAATCCCAGTGCAAAGGGAAACTTCCTTCTCTCCTGTCACAACTTTTTTCAAGGATGGGCAGAAATCCTAAGTACAAAGTGACAAGAAACCTGGGCAGATTATTTTACTGCTGATCTAAAGCTTTCTTTGACATTCAATTCAGCTATATGAGAATTAGTACTACACATGATGTGTTTCCCTCTTACCTGTTTAATTTCATTATGACCATTCTTAGAAATGTGAGCACAAGAAGTAGATAGGCGAGTCAACCCCTTTTCCAACACGAGTTATGAAGTTCAAACAAATGATTATTTTATTTTAGCTGGTTATTTCCAAAGGAACACCCTCTTTCTCTGTTAATTAGAATCTAGATATTTGCTTTTTTACTAGAAATATATTACAGTTGTCAATTCAAAGCGAAAAATATTAGAATGTAATTTCCTATTTGGAGTATGTTAACAAATTAAAACAAAAGAAAGGAAAGGAAAGTATCTTCCATTATTAGTGATGACAACATGCCATCTACTATACGCAAATATTATACTGCTGAGCCTTTTGAATTATTTTTTCTGATATGCTGACCTCTTCAAGATCCCTCACTCAGCTTTCCTTATGACCACATTCACCAGTTATCTGTAAGCTGACATTAGGGTGTGGACTACAGAAGAGAGTAAAGTCAGAAAAGCATGACCTAACACTCACTCAAATGGGGTCCTAGTCACCCAGACAAAAGACTAGATCTTTCCAGAATTTAAACCCAGGCCCTCTGAAACCATTCACTCAGCCTCTCTTTTGCAAAGTGCCGCACTGGGTGCCCTGAGCATTTAAGCCTCGGAGCAACGTTGTGCAGGAGGCTGAGACTGCATCTCACTCACATTCACACATTTAGAGGGAAAAGAGCCAGGTGTTCAATTAGGTTTGTCTCCCTCCATGCTCTTACCACTGCTTCACGTGCCCAACTCTAAAGAAGCAGAGAGATTAGTAAAATCAGCCCCTGCCTGTGGGACCAGCTTCACAGGGCCAGGATCAGGGTCAGGGTCAGTGTCAAGGTCAGGATCTGAAGGTCCTTATGCTTGGTTTAACGTTCTGCTGCCACTGTCTTGAAATTCTTAATAATTTTTGGACAAGGGGCCTCACATTTCATTTTACCCTGATTTTGCCAATGATCTAGCTAGTCCTACCAGTAAGGATAACACACAGCGGAAGAAACAGTCCCATTAAAGCCCCCCTTGGGGACATTGGAATGAAGAGGGCTGTCTTCTGTATAGTTAGTTGCCTAGCAGATCAGTCATAAAATTGATCTCAAGGCACTCTAGGTATTTGGGAAAATACTCAGATTTCTGTCTTTCTTCTTATGGGGAGATAGAAGTGAGAAGTAGTGTTTGTCCGTTTTTCCCCTATAGTTAGCTGTCACACCTAATAATTTGCTTTACATTTTGAAGTGTGTGGCAGCATCTCACACCAAATAAGAGCTCTAAAGGAAGAAATAATCTTGAAAAGTCTTGAGGTTGCATCTTTTTGTGAGTCAATGTACAGCACACACCCGTCCCTTTTCATGGTTTGAAGGAATTAGCAACTCTTCGCAACTTTAGAACAGTAAATACAGTGGCCATGTCCACTGGAAATGCAAGGGAGACACATCTTCCCAGTTTAAAACCCCCCAAAAGTCCTATGTAAAAAAAAAAATTAGCTTCTCTTACTGGTTTAAAAATGAACAGTACTCTCACTGTCAACAGAGCCTGATCTGAAATGCTCAGGACACCACCCAGTAATTATCCAGTGTTAACAATTACACCAGAGAGAGGAATTCTTCTCTTACAAGGCAGTGACTAGATAAAAAACTATATGGGATTTAGTGACCAATTGTATGCTGAAAGGTTTGGCTTTAGATGTAGGTGTAAACTTATGTGATAACATTTTACAGATAGAGAGGTCTCACTTACCCCAAATTCTTACTAACTTAATATGGTATTTGGAATTCAAACACTGGGGTATCATTATTTTGGGTTAAAAATTATTAAACATCATACCTTCATATGTTATAATCACTAATCCCTTTTCTCTATGGTTGGGGGTATGCAGGGATACAAAAGCAAGTGAAGGACATCCTGAAGGAGGAAAATAGGCTGTAGAAAATGACTTTCCCCCCTTTTTCTTCCAATTCAGGCCTCATAATTTTGCCTGAAACTAATGCTGAAATCTGACATGAGGAACACTGCAGAAGCAGTTGCATAGCAACTGTTCCTCTGACATGAGGAACATTGCATAGCAGTTTTAACAACAGCAACATCAATAATCATAACAGTAAGCACTTTTTTTTTTTTTTTTTTTTTTCCAAAATTATTTATTTATTTATTTATTTATTTATGGCTGTGTTGGGTCTTCGTTTCTGTGCGAGGGCTTTCTCCAGTTGCGGCAAGTGGGGGCCACTCCTCATCGCAATGCGCGGGCATCTCACCATCGCGGCCTCTCCCGCTGCGGAGCACAGGCTCCAGACGCGCAGGCTCAGCAATTGTGGCCCACGGGCCTAGTCGCTCCGTGGCATGTGGGATCCTCCCAGACCAGGGCTCGAACCCGTGTCCCCTGCATTGGCAGGCAGATTCTTAACCACTGCACCACCAGGGAAGCCCAGTAAGTACTTTTGAGAGCTGTGCCAAGCACTAATTTTATGCGTCATCTCATTTAATTTGCAAAACAACTATATGGAGGTAACTATTTGTATCTGTTCAAATGCTTTCAGCTGCAAGAGCTAAAGTTAGACCAGATTCAAAATGGTGTAAATAATAACGGAAATCTGTTATTTCAAATAACAATTCTCTCATGGTGAATAGTGTTTAACCTAATCAATATTTTCCTCTTAAGACTGAGAAGAGGTCCAGATTGCTCTGTTTGCAAGGGTGCCCAAAACTTGAGCGAATTAGTTGCTGTGTTAGCAAGGAAGCAGGAAGGGAGTGGATTTTGCATAGACAACCAAGTATATCTACCCCAGACTTCACTGTGCCCTAGGACACACGAAAACGCAAGCTCAGCAAGCCAGGTAACTTGTTCCAGGACACAGAGCTGGTAGGTGATGGTGCCAGGACAGAGCCAGCCCCAGTCCGTGGAACCCTGAAGGTCATGCTTTCAACCATTGTGCCTTTCAACACATTCCCTTTGTGTACCCATTCATAAGCATTCCAAATTTTTGCAAAAATTATTAAAAAAATTAAACACCATCGTTTCACCATCATAAGCTTAAGAAAGAAATCCAGAATGATTTCATTACACCTGCCTGGCCTGTATTAGTAGATACTCTTCACAGTCTAATACCAAGCCCTACACTCTGGTTAAAACCTACTGGGAATACAGTCACTGTGGAGAACAGTATGGAGGTTCCTTAAAAAACTAAAAATAGAACTACCATACGACCCAGCAATCCCACTACTGGGCATATACCCTGAGAAAACCATAATTCAAAAAGAGTCATGTACCACAATATTCACTGCAGCTCTATTTACAATAGCCAGGACATGGAAGCAACCTAAGTGTCCATCAACAGATGCATGGATAAAGAAGATGTGGCACATATATACAATGGAATATTACTCAGCCATAAAAAGGAATGAAACTGAGTTATTTGTAGTGAGGTGGATGGACCTAGAGACTGTCATACAGAGTGAAGTAAGTCAGAAAGAGAAAAACAAATACCATATGCTAACACATATATATGGAATCTAAAAAAAAAGAAAAAAGAAAATGGTCAGAAGAACCTAGGGGCAATATGGGAATAAAGATGCAGACCTACTAGAGAATGGACTTGAGGATACGGGGAGGGGGAAGGGTAAGCTGGGACAAAGTGAGAGAGTGGCATGGACATATATACACTACCAAACGTAAAATAGATAGCTAGTGGGAAGCAGCCGCATAGCACAGGGAGATCAGCTCGGTGCTTTGTGACCACCTAGAGGGGTGGGATAGGGAGGGTGGGAGGGAGGGACATGCAAGAGGGAAGAGATACGGGGACATATGTATATGTATAACTGATTCACTTTGTTATAAAGCAGAAACTGACACACCATTGTAAAGCAATTATACTCTAAGAAAGATGTTTAAAAAAAAGAAAAAAAACTAAAAATAAAACTACCATATGACCCAGCAATCCCACTACTGGGCATGTATCCTGAGAAAACCATAATTCAAAAGGACATGTGTACCCCAGTGTTCATTGCAGCACTATTTACAATAGCCAGGACATGGAAACAAACTAAATGTCCAACGACAGATGAATGGATAAAGAAGATGTGGTACATATATACAATGAAATATTACTCAGCCATAAAAAGGAATGAAATTGGGTCATTTGTAGAGATGTGGATGGACCTAGAGTCTGTCATACAGAGTGAGGTAAGTCAGAAAGAGAAAAACAAATATCGTAGAATCTAGAAAAATGGTACAGATGAACTTATTTGCAGGGCAGGAATAGAGATGTAGACATAGAGAACGGACATGTGGACACGGGGTGTGGGGGGAAGTGGAGGGTGGGACGAATTGGGAGATTAGGATTGACATATATACACTATCATGCATAAAATATATAGCTAGTGGGAACATGCTATAAAGCACAGGAAGCTCAGCTTGGTGCTCTGTGATGACCTAGATGGGTTGGATGGGGGGTGGGGTGGGAGGGAGGGGATATATGTATACATATAGCTGATTCACTTCATTGAACAGCAGAAACTAACACAACACTGTAAAGCAATTATACTCCAATTGAAAAACAAAAAAAACCTACTGGGACGTTTTAGCCTAACAGAACCACTTTGGAAAGGAGTTCCCAAACAATGTCAGCCTTTGAGGATTCTGAGGAATTGAGAAGGACTGTTCCTATCTAAATGCTTACAGTTTGATAATATAGTGAACTATGCCACAATTGCTGAATGCAGTGTATCTTTAGCCATAACACTCCCCTAAGATACTCTTGTCTCTTACTTACCTGGGAAAACTAGCTATTCTTAAACCACCAAATTTACTACAAAGATAACTTCTGGATTTTCTGCTGCTAGTTTTTATACAAGTTGAAGTTGGATAAAATAAATTATTGGTTCCAGAGGTTATAGAGAAATAATTGTTTGGGGGAAGAAATAGAAAATACACGTATATTCTGTATTTGTTTTTCTTGTAATTGATTATTTTCAAAAGAAATGGAATGGTGATAAATTTACCCAAATCTTGTATTTTAATGGAGATAGTTAAAGGCAGGAATATATTACTACCTTAAAATTCTTAGGTGACTTATTTCTACCAAATTGAAAAAATATATATTCTTTTGACGATACAACCTTCAGTGAAAATGAAGAGCTGAAAATTGGATCTGAATTTGACTCTTGGAAGTATTTAACAATATACAAAAATAAAAAGGCTAAAAATCTTCACCTAATGAATTTAAAAGTTGAATGTGCCTATGGAATTAGTGAGAAGAAAACTCAGTTTTACTTTTATTTTTCCTTACTTTTGTTTTCCTTTTCAACCCACCTCCAACCTCAGTTTTTGCTCATGTTTAGTTTTAACTATGGAGGCAAAAACTAAGCAGATATACTTCTTACATTCTTCAAATGGAGACATTTTAAAGCCAGCTAAGCATGACTAGAAAAAAAAAGATGACAAAATTAGAGATGACTTTAATGAACCAATTCATTTTTTCTAACAAATTGGCTGGATATTTTATTATGATAGAGACACAGCACGAATTCAGCAGTAATATTCCAATTGTATTCAGTGAAAAAAATCTGTTCTCCAACTAAGTAATTTATTGTTATCAAGATCATTTTGAATATGAAGAAAAAAATACTTCCTATTATTATAAAATATGTATCACCTTTTGTTATAGTTTCAAAGGAGAAGTCTTAACAACTCCTATAAACAATTGTCAGTTCATGATTTTGAGAGCTATTTCATATTTAGATCACAAATAAGAAGAAAAAATGATAAGGAAATATAACTGGTTAAGATTTTATTGGGTGCAGGGGATCCTAAGAATATTGTCTTATACTACCTTACATAAACTGGAGGTAACAGCTTAGAAATATGGAAAGTCATGGGAAACCAGAAAATGATTTTGAACCCTGAAACCTCTCAAGGAAATAGGAAATGAGATCATAAAACTTTTTTTTTTTTCCTCTAGGAGATTTGGCATTAGAGTGATATTGATGAAACCTTAGATAGGGAATGGACTTCAACCTTGGCCTTTTATAGTAAGGGTGGAAACCAAAGAGCCTAAGTTGCTGTCTCTCATTTTAAAATTTCACTGATTCATTATATCCAAGAGGGGATTCTTAGTAAATATCATGCTGAATGAATGAAGGAATCAGTGGCAGGAATAAAAGGTATATATATAAATGTCTCTAGAATAACTAAGACTTTTCAAAGGGTTTTTAAGGGAATACTTTAGCATTCTATGGTGGTGAAAGAGCCTTCTAGAATATAACTAGTTTACTAATTAAATTCTTGCACTGAAACATAAATAAAATTATAATCTAAATTCATTCCAAAGAAGGTAATGCAATGAGGTTGTGTCAGGGAGGTCCAGAGGCAAAAAAAGATAGTGTTGTTAAAAGCTTGCATGCTTATGTTCTATTCTCTATCTAGTTTCCATTTACTGATCCAATTTCCTGTTCAGTGTAGTGTGTACCTTGCTATAACCCATGGAATGTGATCCAGGAGGAATGCACACCTAATCCTCCTGAACCAATGAGTCAGACATGCCATCCACAGTAATCTACAAAGAACCCAAACATGGGAACTACCATTATTGAAATATGACCTACTTTGATGTCTTACCTGTGGCAATGCAGAAGAACCAAGTCAATAAATGTACATATTCTATAAATTTTGGAAAATGTTCTTTTTTACTTTTTACCTATGGTTCTAAATATTAATAAATTTTTGGATATTCTACAAAATATTTGACCATTTAAATATTACTTCTATTGTACAGTTAGAAACCTCAAGATAATATAAATATTGGTTCCATTTCAATAATTATACTTTCCATGTTACAGTTAGTTGTATAGAAATAAGCATGTTGCCCAAGCCACTCACTGAAGTGTGTATAGCCCCAGATTCTCCTGGCCTTAACCCAGATCCCTATAATTACACAAATAACAGTAACCACTTTAACTTGCTGTCTCAGACACATGCACACTGGTATACCTTTGCAAACCAGAAGTATAGGAAAGCTGTCAAGCTAAGGACACAACGTCAAGAGTTCTAGACCTATACTGGAATCACACAACAGTGGATTTGCTACCTCTTCAAAGGAGGCCTCAGGCAAAGACCTAAGTAAGACCAGGAAGAGGGAAGCTAGATTAATGATTTCTTCAAATGAGAGAAAGGTCAGTCTTCTGCACCTATGACTGGTCTGAAATGGCACAATGTGGAACCTGCTTTGATTTCGATACAACAAGGACCACTACTCACTCTTCACTTAACAATATTCTGGGGACAGTGTGCTAGGCAGTATTCTAGGAGCTGGCAACACAGTGGTGAATAAGACACACTGAGCTGACAGACAGGCAGAAAGATAAGACATTAACAAATACTTGCATAATTAATTAAATACAATTGTAAACTTATGTATAGAAGAAAAGTAAAAGATGCTATAGCAATGTAGTATAGGTAGAAAATGTGTACATCCCAGTAGGTCTTGGAGAATTCCCATGTATGCCTACCATCCTAGATTAATAGCCAGTACTACCTCCTTTCACAGTCATGAGTGTTTATGGGTGATAAATAAGTGATTATTGCTCACTTTCATAAGAGGAGATCTGACTTTGAGAGCCATAGAACACTTTTTTTCAAAAAGTGACTTTTCAGTTGAGACATAAGGATGTGAGAGCTACCCAGAGAAGGGGTAGGGTACTATAAAATGAAGGGAGGACAGGGGAAGTTGCAGGTACAAAGAACTAGGGGGTGAAGAAGCCTAATCCATTTCAAGAACTTGTGAACAGGGCGTGGTTTGGTAAGACAGGCAGTGGCAGATCATGTAGAGCCTTAGCAGTAAATTTATAGGTTTAAGACCTAGAGCAATAAGAGGCCATTGAATCATAATAATATTTATAACTATGGATAAAATGTAGTGTTTAGGATGTGCCAATATCTATTTGACACATGTAAGAGATATGAACTCAGTGTACAACAATTCAAAACAGGTGGTATTATGTCCTGTGTTTCAGATTAGGAGACTGAGGCACAAAGGGTTAAGGCAACTTGCCTAAAGCCGTATATCAAGAAAGTGATGGAACGAGGCTTCCAACCAGGCAGACTTGCTCCAGAGTCTTTACTCTGTTAATCAAGGTAGTGACCATATCAGATTTGATGGTTAAAAATTTAACTGAGCTTAAAAAACTTCAAAGTTCTGAGTTTATTCTGAAATGATTAAATGACAAGGAAATGTTGAACTTGCTGTTACTTTCTGTTCATCAGGTTAAAGTACACGTTCTCAAGACAGTGAAGTATGACCTGTGTTAAGTAAAAAATGAAGGTATGGACATATGCATATATATAAATGGGAAATAACTGAGTGGCAACATGAAACACTGTTAAGTGGTTACCTCTGAAGATTTGTTGGAATGAGGGAGTGCAAGAGTAAGGGATTTTACACTTCACTCTGAACTGTTACGTTTTTCCCATGAGTGCATATTTTTAAACAATAAAAGTCAAAAAGTTATCAACACCCACAATGTTCCTGCTCGCTAAGAAACATGCAGTGTTTTTGGAGTTGCAGAGCACTATTAGTAAGAAAGGAATCATTGCCTTCACCTGTCCTGTGAGAACAGATAGTCATGAGAAAAGACTTCAAACAAACCACATAGCATGTTTGTTTGAACAAGAAATTAGTGATGTTCATATTCCCAAGGTACTGTGCATTCTGACCATGAGTGTAATCATGTTCTTTCCTGGTAATGAGAGTAACCCTTCAAAGAGAATCTAATGCTGTCACAGTCAACAGACAATGCAACTCAGCATCGAGACATTTTCCAGGTAGTAGAAACCAGTGCTAAGTAAAGTTTAAGTAAAATTGCTGTGTGGTTAAACTGAATTTTAGTCCAATTCTATACATCTCATAATTTTCAAGACATTGTTTTAAGTCAAGCAGTCAATCAACCAATCAAGGAATATAATTCTGAATGATCCTCCAACTACCTTTTATCAATAACATGGGACTGGGTATGTGTACTGGTGCTTTTACTGAACTATGGTGGTGACTTTCAGATTACAATCAATGTCTTTCCTAGAAAAGAAAGAATTGTCCTTTTTCTAAATAAAGTTTCAGATGTCTCACATTCACTTCACTGAGCAACAAGCTGAAATTTCCCTTTGATTTACATATAATCTTGGGTCTATACTTGTGACCATTTCATGTTTAGACACCTCTGTAATATTCATGTGCATGTTATTTTTTTTAGAATAAAACTTCTTAACGTGCTGTGCTGATAAAGGTATATTGATTTTGCTTAATCATGATGGCAATGCTATAAGACTTGAAGTCTATAATAGAAGTCTATTATTTCCTGGGAAATTTCAAAGCTCCAGGGCTTCTCAGGTCCCAGGTTGCACTGACCCTCGTGTTTAAAACGTGCTCTCTTGTCTATGAAGTAGTTTCTTTCCTGTGTTACTCTGCAGAGGACAAGTGTTAGGATACGGAATATTCCATTTAATTTAAAGTCAGATGCAGTTGACAGTATGGCTATGTTTCTTACTCCCAGTGTTGGGTGTATGATCTTACATATTTTAGAAACTTACAAACATCTAGGAACACTTTCCTCTTTCTTTTGTTTAACAGATATTTTGTTTGACTCCATGTTAAACAGAATCTATCATCTTTTACTTCTTTACATCCATAGCACACTTTTCCTAATGCTATCACAACACTTACAACATTTCTTTTTCTTTATTTTGTTACGTTTCTATTTCCCATTCTAATTATATGTTTTTGAAGGGCTAATATTTATTATTATTATTATTATCATTATTATTATTACTATTTCTTCTCCAGCTCTAAAGAACAGTATCCAACAAATATAGATAGTAGGTTTTCCATATATACAGATTGAAAGAAGAAAGGAAGGAATTAATAAATGCATGAGAAGTTACAGATATATACATGATTTGGGCTAAGTCTTTTGATTTCAATAATTATTGAAATAATCAATTTGTGAGCAGAGAAGGATAAAGAGTACATTACCATACACATTATTCTGGATATTCAGATGGAGTGGGTCTTGTTAAAAGAAAAATAAATGAGCAGTCATCATTGTATCAGTTGTGGCAGGTGGATAAAAGAAATGCTACATGAAATAATTTAAAAGAAGTAACTAACAGTTACTTCTATTTTCAGAGCAACTTGGAAATAGAAAGGAGAAAAAGAAAGAAATCTTTGTTAGCTTTAGCCTTTGAAGATGAAACAGTTGAGCACTATTTCTTCAAATAATAAATAGATAACTGTAAAACATATGTGGTCTGCCTCATCCTACAGCAATAGAAGAACTACCACATCCACTCTTCAGGACCTAGGACAGAGATATCAGTAGCAAAATTACCAAAACACAAAAGGACTGAACTAGAACTCCTTGCACAGGTCAGCAGCATGAATGTATTCCTAAATATGGCTTCAACCTTCTTCACCAGCTAGATAGTCACAATGGGTTCATAGCAACTACAGATGGTGCAGTCTCAACTCTAACAGTCCTTGGAACAACCTGCCACTGCATATATCCTAGTTATAAAATGTTTCAGCCCCATGCTTAAACACCCTTAATGATCAGGAAATGAAAAGTGATAGAATTTAAAAATCTTTATGAGAACATATTGAAAGTCTAGCTATTTGAAGATGTATAAAGATACTAGTGTTCATGAGGGGAAGGGGAAAATAGAATGGTTTATCTGTGATTTCCAATGAATAAAATAAGAATCAGATAATTTATCTGTGGATATATTCATCTTAGATAAGCCTACAAAAAGCCAAAGAAACTCTGGCTTGTTCTGCAAATCACTGGCATTAATTTCTGTGTTATCTCTCATTTACAAAGGAAGGCCTATAAGATCTGAAATATATGGGATGATCAGAAAGGGAACTTGAAAAAATGGTTTATTCTGAATATCTTTGAATACCACATAGCTTTATATCTGCCAAATGCAGCTGGACATTGAGATCTGAGAACCTCATCACAGAAAAATTTGAGAAATAGTGAAAGCCTGAATACTTTCCCATTAAGTTAAGGAATAGGCAAGGGTGTCCTCTCACAAATCCTATACAACATTTTCCTGGAAGTCCTAGTCAGTGCCATAAGGAAGGAAGGAAGGAAGGAAGGAAGGAAGGAAGGAAGGAAGGAAGGAAGGAAGGGAGAGAAAGAAAAGGCATACATATTGGAAAGGAAAAAATAAAATGGTCTCTTCAATCTCTAGTCTTCCTTCTATGTTAGCTATGATTATCTCAAGGTTTTGCATCAAGCCATTTATTTGTCTGTTGACCATGTCTAATATATTACTTGCTATTTCTATCATATTTAGATATTTTTCCTTAGTTTGAAATTGATTTTTCTATCTCATTCTTCTATTGTTTCAGATTTTAGAAGTTGTTTTATTGAATTATATTCTTGTTACTTTCTTCTACAGCACAAATTTGTAGGACAATCTTTTTTTCTGTAGTTATGTTTTCTTACCTTATAGGACTCATGATATTTTTATACCTAGTGGCGCTTCCTTTATTTTGTTTAGTTGCCATGCCATTTCTTTGTATCTGTCTCATGCTTAAATTAGTCAGTGCTGTACCATCTCTTGTCTCTCATATAGTTTGAATGACTTCTCCTTGACATTCTACACAACATACCTTCAATTAATTTATCTTTAGTGAACTTCAGTATAAGGACAGGGAGTTGATTTCTAGCCAACGTTCAGAGAGAGAGTAAGAGGGGGAAAGGCAAAGAACTCGGCTGTGCCTTGCCACAATCCCGGCTAGAGGACTTGGCCATGGTTTTGTCTTTGAGAACCAGAGGAACATCAAGTACCAGGGCCCGCTCTACCACAAGTGCAATTCTCTCCTGTAGATTTTTTTCTCATCTACCCCGATTCAACCGACCTATAAGATGGTAAATTTTGGCATCCATTCTTCCCTCTAAGGCTTTTTCCTTAAGTTTTCCCAGATCTTCCCACTTACACCCCAGTTTACTTTTTTACAAGTAGAAAGCATTCATGAGAATTCTCATGAATCTGTCAATTGACTGAGGATAGAGGTGAAGTTGAGGGCCTTCTTCCACTATACCACACCAGAGTTTTCAAGGTTTCTAATTTTCATAGTCACTTTTTATTTATTATTTTTATTTTTTTAAATTTTATTGAATCATGGTCACTTTTTTAAAGTTTATGATGTGAGGTTACGATCCTTCTCATGTTTATTGGTACTAGTAGTTCTCTTCTCAGAGAACTTTAGTAACAAGTGTTGAAGAAACAAGGTTTTACTTTGTTTAAGACCTGCTAATAACTCTTTATTGGGCCATTATTACAGTTGTTGGGGAAAGAGTGGGAAGGGTTAATACAGACAGAGTCTATGCTATAAAAATTGTTCTTTCATCCAAAAGATAGAAAGATTTTAATAGTACAATAATCAAATTAAAGATACAACTTTATTTTTCCTTCTGAGAGTCAAGTAAATTGTCATTTAATATGTGTCAGTGGCACTTCAGGTTCATTTCTTGGGACGTCCTCCCCCCACACACATTTTCAATGGCTTTGTTGAAGTATAATTTCCATATAATAAAATATACTCATTTTAAGTACATAATTTAATAAATTTTAGTAGTTGTAAAGCCGTCATTGTAATCAAGATATAAAATAACTCTAGCTCCCTAAAAGTGTTTTCATGTCCCTTTGCAATGAATTCTCTCCCTTCCCTACAGCCTCAGGCAACCACTGATCTACTCTCTGACATCATATGGTTTTGCCTTTCCTAGAATTTCAAAAAAATGCAATTATGTAGTCTTGGGTTTTTTTGTTTTTTTTTACTTCTTGCATTTAGTATAAGATTTTTGAGATTAATCCTTTTCATTCCTATTTTCATATTACTTATATTTATTTCTTAGCAGTTTCTACAGAATGGCTATATCACAAATTATTTATCCATTCACCAGTCAATGGACATTTGAGTTTTCCCATTATTTGGCTATTATGTATAATGCGGTTATGAACATTTACCAACAAGTCTTTGGATATACAAATGTTTTTCTTTCTCTTGAGTAAATATCTAGGTTAAATATTTTTTTCTAGAAGTTTTACCATCTTTGCTCTTACATTTAGGTCTATGATCTATTTCAAGTTCCTTTTTTAATATGGTATGAAGTGAACTTTAAGATTCATTTTATTCATACAGATATACAGTTGTTCTAGTAACATTTGTTGAAAATATTATCTTTTCCCTTATTTGAATGCCTTAGTACCTTTATTAAAAATCAACTGACGATATGCATTTGGGTCTATTTCTGGACTCTCTATTCCATTTCCTTAATAAATATGTCTATCCTTATACCGCTACCATACTGTCTTATATCTATAGGTTGGTAAATCTTGAAATCATGTAATCTAGCTTGTCTACCCTTGTTTTTCTTTTTAAGATTGTCAAAAGATGACCTTTTTAATCAAAAGAAAACATTGAAAATGCTTTTTATATTAAAATTGTCATAAGGAATTATTTCTTGGTGATGAGCTTTTAAAAAAGTATTAATGGAAACAGTCTGCTTTTCTATATAAAATTTAAAATGAGCTAGTCCGTTTCTTCAAAAATACATTTTTTAAATTAAAGTATAGTTGATTGACAATGTTATGTTAGTTTCAGGTGTACAGCAAAGTGATTGTTATACATATATATATATACACATATATATATTTTTTTCAGATTCTTTTCCATTATAGGTTATTACAAGATACTGAATATAGTTCCCCATGCTATACAGTAGGTCCTTGTTGGTAATCTATTTTATATATAGTAGTGTGTATGTAGTGTGTTAATCTCAAAATCTTAATTTATCCTTTCCCCTACCTTTCCCCTTTGGTAACCAAAAGTTTGTTTTCTATGTCTGTGAGTCTATTTCTGTTTTGTAAATAAGTTCATTTGTATCATCTTTTTTTAGATTCTATATATAAGTGATATCATATAATACTTGTCTCTCTCACTTACTTCACTTAATATGATAATCTCTAGGTCCACCCATGTTGCTGCAAATCACATTATTTCATTCTTTTTTATGACTGAGTAATATTCCATTGTGTGTGTGTCTGTGTGTGTGTGTATATATATATATATATATACCACATCTTCTTTATCCATTCATCTGTCAAGAGACATTTAGGTTGCTTCCATGTCTTGGCTATTGTCAATGGTGCTGCTATGAACATTGGGGTGCATGTATCTTTTGAATTAGAGTTTTCTCTGACTATATGCCCAGGAGTGGGATTGCTGGATCATATGGTAACTCTAATTTTAGTTTTTTAAGGAACCTCCATACTGTTCTCCATAGTGGCTGCACCAATTTTTATTCCCACAAACATGTACTAGTGTTCCTTTTTCTCCACACCCTGTCCAGCATTTATTATTTGTAGACTTTTAATGATTATCATTCTGACCCGTGTGAAGTGATACCTCATTGTACTTTCAATTTGCATTTCTCTAATTATTAGTGATATTGAGCATCTTTTCATGTGTCTGTTGGCCATCTGATTCATTTTTTAATCAGCAAAAGAAAACATTAAACAAAGCAAAATGTCATGTTTTTTATATTAAAATTATCATAAGGACTTACAATTCTTTCACAGGCGATGAACTTCTAAAACTATTAAGTGGAAACTTGGTCTGATTTTTATGATTCCCAGTCTCATAAATAGTAGTCTGTCAATAAAACTTCAGTGAGTGTATAAAATAATGTCTAGGATCTTATGCATGAGGGCAATTGATATTGAAAAAATTTCCCCTACTGGATTCATATTCATGAAAACCTCAGTAATTGCAGCCTATGCAAGAAAAGAGTGGCAGCCCCGTCAAATTATTATATAACCTTTTTGAGGTAATGTTCATAAAGCTGACCATGTTAAGGGTTTTGGAAACCCATAAAGTGAAATTTTAAAATTAAGAACACAATTGTTACTAAATATATTTTATATACGTGTACTTTAATTAATTTTATATACAGAAACCAGGAGTGAGTATTGCTTGTTTGTATCAACTGTATTTTTAAGCTACTTGCTTGAGTGAAAGATAAGACACTTTTCTTCAATCATATATTTTCTTAAAATCTTGTTTACAATATTTAGTTGCATAACAAGATCCAACTCGAACCACATGGATACAGTTTTACTTAGTACCTATTCAAATAATCTTAGACTTTGAATCAGTGGCAATCTAGTGTAACAAAATTTTATTTTATATTCAAGACACTTTCCAAAGCTGTATAGAAAGGTTATGTCTCCATGGAGTTAGCAGTTTAATATTCCTTACTCCACTAAACAACCAATTAAACCATTGAAGCTTTTTCCTCCACAGAAAATTCAACTCAGAGAAAGTGACCCATTTAATAGTCTTAATTTAGAAGTCTTGCATCTGGAAGTAGGAATAAAGATTATTTTCTTCACATTTGGACCCAGCCAGAATGGCTTGTAATTAATATCTCCGTGCCCGCACTGTGAATTGGAGTCCAGTGAATTTGAAGAAGAAAGAATGAGGGAAAGGAGGCTATCCTTTGCAATATCAATATAATGTTTATAATCTTTTGTTATTAAAATTTTTGTTCATATGATTGCAAGTTTAAAAAGGTAGTTATCTATTCATAATGACAACCTATACATACGCATGTGTTTGTACACACACATGTGTTAAAACACACACATATACAGGCATAAACACACAGCTGTATGCATTACACACACACACAGACCACACATACAGCTGCAGCAGCAGCTGTATTTCTTCTCCTCCTTCATTCTTCTCATCTTCTTAATTCTGCCCCGAAGCTGAGTTTGGTAGGGAGAATAATTGCCCCCAAACATGTCCACCTCCTAATCCACAGAACCTGTGAATATACTATTTTACATGGCAAACGGGACCTTGCAGATGTGATTAACATTTAGAACCTTGAGATGGAAAGATTTTCCTGAGTTATCTGGGTGGGGCCTTAAAGGCCTTAGGAGTCCTTAAAAAGTAGACAATCTTTCCTGACTGTTGTCAGAGAGAGAGATGATAAAGAAAGAAGGGTCAGAGGACAGAGGGAGAGTCAGGGAGAGATGTTACATGAGAGGTGCTCGACCTGCCATTGCTGGACTTGAAGGTGGAGGAACATTGCCATGAGCCAAGGAATGTGAGAATCTTCTAGAATCTAGGGATGGCCCTCAACAGCTAACAAGCAAATGGAAATCTCAGCCCCACAATCACAAGTTACTAAATTCTGATGACAACCTGAATGAGCAAGTAAACGCCTAGAGCCTCTAGAAATGAATATGCCTTCTTGGTAACTTGATTTAGCCCAGTGAGACCCATGTCAGATATACGACCTCCAGAACTGTTAACATACTGATAACAAATTTGTATTATTTTAAACACTAAGTTTATGGTGATTTGTGATCGTGGTGATTTGTCCCAGCAGTAATAGTAAAATAATACACTACGATACATAAAAAGGGAAACTCTGTGCTCTCAGAAACAACAAAGACTGTTCCATGTACGTCTGCCGTTTCTCAGATGGATTTTCTTCCTTATGCTTTCTCCACAGACAAGAAGTTGGGTGACCAGTTGTTCTAAGCACATTTATTAAGAAAGAGTGCAGACAACATTTCCCCACTCTAGGGAGCTTATCAAGCCTGACTGGAGATGAATAACAAGACACTTAGACTAGAAATGGCCACTTTAACATCCCAAGACCTCTGGGCTACACAAGGCTTTTGGAATAGAGTAACCAGAGCAGAATCAATCTCAAAATTGCCCACCCTTCTACAGCTCTCTGGGGAAGTCTGCCTTACTAGAAGTAGCTCAGGCAGGTGGTAAGCCATGAGGAATGTTTGGAGGAGCACTGAGAGTGGTCTCAAACTGTCTCCACACTAGCTGTCCTACTACCTGAAACTCATCATTAGTCATTCATTTGGAGAAGAAAGGCTTGAGAGGTTTCTAGGACTCTTACCTTACAAAGTAGAAAACAGTTTTTGTTCTGTGTGGGAGAAAGGAGGGAAGATAAGAAGAGGAATAGAAAATTATCAGTTAATATTTTGGTATCAAAGGCTGCCAACATATGGAAAAAGGTATTATAGGTATTTTTAATGTAGTTTTTATTAAAGTTAATGCACATAGTTAGAGAGTCACACAGTTACATAAGGCTTGCTTCCTGTTCCCCCAACCATGTTTCTTATGCCAAAGAGACAATCCGTTTCATCTTGTTTAACTGATTATTTTTGTGTTTATTTCCATACCATTAGAAAATGTGCTTACATTGATACTTCTTGATTTTTCAGTATTAAGCCCTGCGTATTGGTTTCATCCATCTATTGTGGATGTTAACAACTTAGTGCTTTCTCATACACTACACACAGTCCCACCATATACATGGAGAGAGTTGCGCCTCTGTCCTCCTAATGTGGTTATTTAAAAGTTTGCATGAATCACTCTTCATTATTTACCTTGTTATGATGATGCAGATGTTATTGACAGTGGAGCCATTTCATATACCTTGAGCACCTTTTCTTGCTTTCCTGTCTTTTTGTTTTCAAGTTCTTTGGAATCCCCAGGGTATACCTTGCTAACTTCCTTTGTCACTTTTTCTGTGTATTTATCTCTATTTTTATCCAAACTCTTCTCTGACTGTGCAAATCTTCTTTCTATGTATTCGAACATTAAGTACATTTAGTCTACAAATTCCATCTTCTTCTTATAGTCTCTCTCCAAGCCTTCTGATCTGCACCAGTCTAAGTTGGTTAACTCAAGGTCTGCTGCTTTACTGTCATATTGGGAATTTCTATCCTCTCCATCCTATACTGGATCCCCTGTTTCTCAGATTTTGTGTCTTCTTCTCTCTTGCTTTACTTTATTTTTTATGGACAATATCCTCTAGTAGTTTCCTGCTCATTCGGTCAGCCAACTTTTGCTAGCTACCATGTGCCACACACTGTCCCAGGTATTGAGGGAAGAGTGGAAATCTATCTTCATGGACCTGTATTTTGAAAAGCACCAAGGTGAAAAAGGACCAACCTTTTCCCATACACTTGAGGGCAGAGATGATCCTTGCCCATGAGCTCAACTGAGCAGAGACACTGCAGGAGCGAGTTGGCAACTTCTTCCCAGTATCCCATTCCCACCTCTTCAGGGAACAGTATCCTTTGCTCTGGGAATGGTGCCTGCCTTCCCAACTTCATGGGGGCATGATCACATGATCTGTCCTAGGGATAGGCACTTTGGTACACAGGTATTTTATGCACAATTTAGGATCACTGAGCAGAAATGATATAATCCTACAGCTCTCTGTAGCCATGACTTCTTTTCTCCAGAGTATGGAGATTTCCTTCATTCGAAGGTTGTCCTCCCTCTCAAGAGGTAAAGTATGCCTCTCTGTGTAAGACATCACAACAAATCCATGAGAGACACCTGGAGAAAGCCTGTCTGAATAAGGATAGAATGAGACTAATGTATAGAAAGAATCATAGTCTGGAGACCAGAGAGAGAGACAGAGACAGAGAGAAACAGAGAGAGAGATTTCAGCATTATCTGCAGCTTCTGTGTCCCCCAATGTTCTACCCCTAGCATTCCCTTCCCAATTCTTCCAGGCACTAAATTCCCCATTATACTTGGCTAATGTGATTTTGATTTCTGTCTCCTGCAATCAGAATTCTGAGTAAATACAGGAAGTAAATGGGAAAGTCTCTATTGTAGAAAAATCCTTGGGAATATCCTCTATTGGGGGGCTAAAATCTCTCTGACAATCCCATGTAATAATTTTTTCCCTCTCCCAGAAAACAATATAGGATTAAGTAAAATTATAAAAGGTTTTTGGGTCCTTCCAAATGACATGTCACCTATCTGCAGTAAGGAAGAAGAATAGATGAATATGTAAAATCAGCAAATTCCCTGTGAAAAGAATATTTTCATTGGGATGTAATCTCCATGAGGTCAAAGATTTGTCTAATTTTATCCACTGCTATATCCCTAGTGCTTAGAAGAGTATTTATTGAATAAGTGAATGTATGCACCCATGAATGAACTTTTAACATATAAAAGACAAAGGGAAAACTTGCCCTATATTGTCCTCAATAAGATAATAAAAGAAGATTGTGTTTGGACTGTTGCCATGGGCCTTAAATTCTGTCTGAGTGCAACAATAAAAGGAACAGACATCCTTCCCCTCTGTCCTCCTAACCCCACCAGAAGACCTCGAGAGATCATTACTACTAAGGGTCAAACCCTCAAAGAGGTTATTGAATCACAACTTCAGGCAGAAGTACTAGGATGATTCCTACCTCTTTACGATAAAAGGAAATAAACTGTAGTCTCTCCCCAAGAGGGAAGACAGTGCCAATTTTAAAAGAGCATAAAAGATCAAGAAAAGAAAAAATATTTTCTTAACGTCCTTATGTAAGACCAGGCTTATATTTGATCTTCAGTTATTTCCAGAGAACTCCCAGTAAGCAGACCACTTAGCAGTATCCTTATATATAAAATCCTTATTAGTAATCTGCGTAATGGTGAAATGTCAGGCAACCCTCCAAAATGCCATAGATTATATTATTAAAGAGTGTTAATAGAAAACAAATCAACTCTGGTTGTTACTCATATTTTTTAGAGATACATAAATAACCTGAGATTTTACCTATAGACAATGAGGCAAGGTTTAAATCAAGCAAGACTTCTTTTCCAGATATTCAGTATAATGCTGTTCAGATTAGGGGGACAGAAAACTCTACTTGGAAGTTGAGAATGTGTTTTCCAATGCCTCACATGAGCTTACCTTTGAAAGATAATGACTAGTCCCAATGGTGCCAAAAGATGGAATAATGATGATCAAACAACCAAAGCCAACTTCTGAGGTGAGGATATTTTTCTTGGACACACCACATCCAATGGCAACATTCAGTAGAAACTTGTGTGGTATAGACGAAAAGATACAACAAGACAAATCCAGAATGTTATGCTGAAGTGTTTGTCTCCTGCCATTGTCCCTGTGAGATCCAGTCTTTGGTACAGAGGGGCTTATGGTGAAAAGAATATTAGTGAATGCTTGTGTCAAATAAACAGATGAGCCAATATGCATGATCTGTAGTTAATGGTCTTTCTCCTTTTGCTCTAAATAAGATCTAAATTCCCCCAAATTATTCATTCATAATTAAGTGGGTTAACCCTGAGATAATTACTTCTCCACTTTTTCTTCTGTTCTGGGTGTTAGAACCAAATATTGGTCTCACAGCATATTCACTTTCAATTGTACTATTATTTCTTCATGGAACTTCTTCTGATCCTTATGTTACTGTTAGTTTTTTATCTTGAACACTTGAAAGTAAACCCCATTCTTTGTCTAGTTTTCCCAGCAGTGTGATCTTAGCTCCTACAACACTTAGTAGATACTCAGTAAATATTTGGTAAATGAAAGGAGGCAGTCCCAGCATGGGGACATTTATCATCTTCCTTCAGAAAGTTTCCATCTTTGTCAAACTTCACTTTTTGATATGGAAGAGAAACTAACACATTGTGATTCTCTCCTTTAAAGATGGACAATTCACCTCAGATCACCTTACAGAGAAACTAGCATTTGGGGGAAAAATTGTTAATCCCGTAAAGAGATACCTGCTAAAGGAAGATTGCTGATAAAGACAGTTATAATGATCCTGGTTTATAAATCTATTTTGATGAGGGACTAACTATAGCCGAGTTTTCACCTTCATACTTTTCAAAACATACACACAGAGAGATTAACTCGAGTGGACAAATCAACATGCATGTTAAAACTAGCAGATTAAGCAGTTATATAATAAGTACAAACAGATGACTGAATACGATATTAAAATTGCTTATTACTCTTTCTTAAATAAATTAATGATCTATTTTGGACAGAGCACACAAATAACTTCATCTGGAGCAACTCATTGAAAGAATACACTTCCTTAACATACACAATCAAAACAGAGATCATATTTCATGAAGTAATTTCCAAATATGCAGAAGCGATATGACCTACATTAATTAGAGGGTGATTCTTGTTGTCCTTCAGCCTAATTTGCCAGATGTAACCAATCAGTTAGTGAGTAAGCTAAAATACACATCTTATCATATGGCAATATAGCAGAGGGGTTAGACAGACCTTAGTTTATGTATTAGTTTCCTATTGCTGCTGTAACAAATTACCACAAACTTAATGATATAAAACAACACAAATTTACTATCTTATAGTTCCAGAGGCCAGAAGTCTGAAATGGGTCTACAAGGCTAAAATCCAGGTGTCAGTAGGGTGTGTTCCTGCTGGGAGCCCTAAAGGAAAATCTGTTCCTTGCCTTTTCCAGCTTTTAGAGACCATGTTCATTCTTTGGCTCATGGCTTCTTCCGTCATCTTCAAAGCACATCATTCCAACCTCTGTTTCTGTGGTCACATCTATTCCCTGACTCTGATGCTCCTGCCTCCCTTCTATAAGGATGCTTATGATTACTCTGGCATTTAGGATAATCTTCCCCTCTCAAAAACCTTAACTTAATCTTATCTGTGAAGTCCCTTTTGCCATGTAAAGTAACATATTCACAGGTTCTAAAGATTAGAACATGGACTTCTTTGAGGAGTTGTTGTTCTATCTACCACAGTTTATATGCCTACTTTGCTAATTATAAGGTGAATTTTGATATCTTTCATCCTCTGTTTTTTTTTTCTCTAGAATGGGAATTATAAATCTCAGTGTTGTAAGAATTAAAGAAGACTGAGTATAAAGCATTTAGCACATTAGCTGATACACAGTGGCAATAAGTGATGGCTAGTATGTATTATTTGTTTTTTTTTTTAATTTTATTTATTTATTTATTTACTTATTTATGGCTGTGTTGGGTCTTCGTTTCTGTGCGAGGGCTTTCTCTAGTTGCGGCAAGTGGGGGCCACTCTTCATCGCGGCGCGCGGGCCTCTCACTATCGCGGCCTCTCTTGTTGCGGAGCACAGGCTCCAGACGCGCAGGCTCAGTAATTGTGGCTCACGGGCCCAGCTGCTCCGCGGCATGTGGGATCTTCCCAGACCAGGGCTCGAACCCGTGTCCCCTGCATTGGCAGGCAAATTCTCAATCACTGCGCCACCAGGGAAGCCCTAGTATGTATTATTATTATTGGATTTGGCTGATCTGATATATTTGTTCTTCCATTAACTCTGATCATAGAGACATAGAACTTAGAAGTATCGAAGCTTTATTTTTTTCACTTCCTCAAATGTTAACATCTTGTGTTTTCAATTTTTACAACAGGTCAATATGACCTATTTCATCAAAAGGGAAATAATAATGAGATCTCAAGAGGAAAATAAAAATAAAGAGGAAATATTTTAGGAAGCTCTGGCTTCAGAAATTTTCATAACTAATTTCATAACTGAGGGCACGCTGACCCAGCCACTCTCCAGACAGCGTCCCTGAGCAGTCACTGGCTGGCAATATTTGCAGGAGGTTTTCAGTTCTGTTTGCTGTACTAGTAATCAGCTCACTGGGTGGTGAGTGTGGAATGTGTATACACACATAGTGGGTGAGTACTCACACATGCACACAGTACATCTTTTTAAAGATAAGCAGCATATTAGCAAAGTAATATGAACAGTGGCCTAAAACAGGGTATGTGTATAATTCATAAAAATAAGTTTCTTCCCTTTCACTTACTTATGAGAATTATTCAAAGAAAACTTTATTGTACAGGTGTGAAAAAATATGAATGTATATTATCAAATTGGTACTTTTTATTTTCTTCTTAAAAGTTATACAATAATTTATTCATAATCCCAATTTTTCTTGCAGAGGTGAATAAAAAGCTAGTTCTACTTTGTGTAAAAGATAGTCAAATACTTGAAGATTGTTGTAAAAGTCACACCATGATTTATAGTAATACAGCATTCGTTACTACATGTTATTTGGTAACCATCTGTTCATTGTGCTTTTATTTACATCTGAATTATATTTAACTTCATACACTATGAAGATGATGTTTGTTCATCTTTTGGCTGTTTTATATATTGATTTGTTTTTAATGTGTGCTTGTGAAAATTTTAAAGTTATTGAGCAAATACATTCAGCAAATACATATTGAACATCTATTATATTTGGGAGAATAAAAAGGTACGGAGGATGAAACAAGTGAATCCAAATACTGACTTTCATAGGAATTTACACGTAGAAGAGTACAGATAATGGACAAATAAACAATATGTTTGCTGTACTATGGTGGTGAGTGACGTGTTAAGAAGAAAAATAAGAAATAAAAATAAAGTAGTATAAGGGGAGAGAAACAATGAGAAGTTGTGTTTCAGGTTGAGTATGAAAAAAATCCCCTGACTGCTATCAACCTGGAAATGGCCACAGTGTCTTCTGCTGAACATAAACAATTTTACAGAAAACTAAAACCAGATAAGACCACTGTTGTAATTCTATTAGAGCAAGAGCAAAACAAGACCAAATAGTAATCATGTCTGAGCACAGATAAAAACAAGAACACTGTGAAAATTACAAAAATAACCAAACATCCCCCTCATCAAACTAATATGAATAATAGCTAATTCTTGCTGACCCTTTGCAATTACAGCTTTAGCCTCACTACATTCCTCTTAGTTAAAAATGGTTAAGGTGCCCAATTATGAAATTGCCCTCATTTTCTGACAGCCTCAGAGCAAAACAATGCTTCATTGACTCCTCCCCTAAATTACCTAGCACGAACTTGAGCCCTATGATAGTCTTCTTCCAACACACTCTTCCTGGTACACCACACAGCTCACCATGGTGTGCAGCCTCTCCCACTGCAACAAGCCAAGAAACCCAACATTGAGTAGAGGTGTTTTCCTGGTGCACTTTAGCTAAGAGAAGTCATCTCTGATGAATGGACAGTTGAGCAAATGCCTGAATAAAGTAAGGGAATGAAACTTTTGGCCATATGAGGAAAAGGAAATAGCCAGTGCAAGGACCCCAAGGTAGGCTCATGCCTGGGAAGGTTCAAGGTAGAGCAAAGATACAGAGATGGTTAGATCTGAATGAGTGAAAAAAAAAAAAAAAGAGGTAGGAAATAAGGTCAATGTCCAGATTGTGAAGGGTCTTGTATGCTGTGTTATGGACTGAATGTGTGTGTGTCCCCCCAAAATCTGTATGTTCAAGTTTTAACCCCCAACGTGATGATATTAGAAGGTGAGGCTTTTGGGAGGCAATTAGGGTTAGATGGATTAGTGCCCTTATAAGGAGAGATACCAGAGAGCTTGTTCTTTCTCTCTGCTGTGTGAATACACAGTGAAATGAGTGGCCACTTGCGAACTAGAAAGATGATTCTCACCAGAGACAGATGATGCTGCCCCCCACCAAGACTTCCATCTTTCAGAACGATGAAAAAATAAATTTTTGTTGTTTAAGTCACCAAGCCTTTGGTACCTTATTATGGCAGCCCAGGCAGACTAAGACACATGGTAGGGCATGGATTTTACTCCTCTTCAAGTGAGTTGGAAAATTTTGAAGGGTCTTAATATGACCAGACATGTTTTAATAGTATAACTTTGGCTGCTCTGTTGAGAATATATTGTAGGGAAAGTAGGGATAGAAGATCCAGAAAGGAATTCATACAGTAAATAGTAGTGGCTTTGTTCGGGGTAATAGCAATGAAAGTGGTGAAAAGTACAGTCTACTGAAATCCAGTCTTGGATAGCAAATACATTTTGGAAGTATAGCCAATAGGTTTGCTGATCCATTTGATGTGGACCCTGAGGGAGATAAAAATACAAGTAAAAAATGATTTTAAGTTCCTGAGATAATAGATGAATTGAGTTATTATTTGCTGAGATACATGAGTCAAGGGGATAAATTGTTGGGGAGACAAAATTAAGATCTCAGTTTTGGACAAATTAAATTTGGAATGCCTATTCTGCATTCAGGTAGACCTACCCAGTAGACAGATATATGAATCTGAAGCTCAGGGATTCAAAATTGGAAACACAAATTTAGAAATTATTATTCAATGGATGTTGTTTAAAGTCATGAGAATGAATGACCTAGGGAAGGAGAAGACCAAGGTTTGAGTCCTGGGATACACCAACAGAGGCTGGGAAAACCCAACCAACACTGAGAAAGAGAGGTCATTGAGATAAGGAAAGAAAAAAACAAGTAAGTGCTGTATCCTAGGTCAAGCCATGCTTCACAACATTAAAAATTCACCTAATAATAAGGGTGTCATGACAAGTTTAGCCTGGAACAGGGATGACTGTTTGAACGTTTTCAAGAGTGTCTCATGTGGATTCCACAGGACGCTAATTGAAATCCTAGGTGTGGCAAATTAGACTTATTCTCTCTTCTTTATTCTCTGGATTGAATGGAAATTAATCGAGCCATTTGCTATGCAAGTGTTTCTCACAGTGAGCGTCAAAACTACCTGGGTATTTGCTAAAAAATGCACATTCTTGACAACTCAAACACACTGAATCGGAACCTATGAGAGCAGCACCCTAATCCTGACATTTTCTATATGTTCCTAAGTGAATTGTCATGCACACTAAATTGAAGAACAATAAGCTATATCTATATTCTCATCCTGTCATGAAGAAGGAAGGGAGCTAATCTAAAACAGTCAAATTCAGGGCATTACAGTGGGCCGAGGAACTTTCAAAGAGGGTGGTTAAACAAAAACTATATTCAGATATTGGAATTTCTACTCTCAGTTACCCACCTCTCTGTAAATATCTATAGATACTTCCATTTTGACAAAATTAAGGTATACATAGTATTTTTTCAAAGATGTCTTGGCACCAAAATGAAAACATTTTGGCAAGTGTCGTGTCACGGTTAGAACTCCCTACTTTAGTTCAGAAGAATACAGTTCAAGCCATTGTTTGCAGAAATGTTGCAACATATGGTCAATAGAGAAATTCAGCAACCATAGCAAGGAAAGAGAGAATTTTTATCCTCTTGGTCTGGTTTTATAGACTCTCTTTTCACTATTGAATACAAAGATGCTCTCTATTTGTGTATTCTGATTTGACTAGATTCGACTAGAAATATAGAAAGAGGAGTGGTTGAGAATATCAGTTAGCAAAATGATTTTGGAGAACAATAATTGTAGTTTCCACCATTTATTGGACTTATAATACGTCAGGCACTATAGTAAGACATATACTATTTCATGTAATCTTTACAATAGCTCTGTGATACATGAAGAAGTTGAGTTTAAAAAGTGTTGCAGGTTGACAAGCAGACTGGAGATGGAGTTTTGCAGGCAGGATGTTTATTAAGCAGCACGCTTGCGATCTACACTAGTGAAAGGGAGAGGAGGGTGAAGTAATGGGCAGAGGGAGAGGAAGAAGTGGAGCTGTGATGCAGCTTCAATGGCAGCCTCAACCAACCAGGGAGAACTCTGGAGCTAGAACGCCTTTCAGAGTCATCCAAAGTTAGGCAAGTATGGCCAGGCCTTTTCATCTCAGCATCAATCAGTCACCGACTGTGGACCACCCCAGGGAAAGGCATGACCTTGGGTGAGGAGGCTCTTTGCAGTGGAGGCAAGCCCCGGAGGGGCTGACAGCTGAAGGTTGTCTGCAAAAAGCACTCCCAAGTTGAGGCAACAGATCCTTCACTGAGGGGGAGTCTGGGAGGCACATCAAAGTGCTCACCTCAGAGATCCAAGATTTCAGAATTAGAAAGTGACAGAGTTGAGAAGTTTAACATAGGAAAGTTTAACTCTAAAAGTTAGTTGTCTAAAGGAGGGTAAAGAATTTTACAAATGCCTTTTCAACCCAGAGATGAGTTATTCAAAAATACACTGTGGCTATCTTCAGGAATCATTTCTATCATTTGTGTTTCAGGATAGTGTATTAGAATATAATTAACTTATGTTTTTTTGTTTTTTTTTCTTTACCCATCTCAAGTATGTGGCCTGGCCATTATATTTACTTGCCTTGAGATTTTTGCAGGGCAGAAAATAGTTGATGCTTGAAGAGGAGAGCTCTTTCTTTCCTTCTAAATGATTAAGCTCATTGAAGAGATGATGCTTCCCACTGAGAAAGGGAGGTAAAAAGGATGAGAACCTTGGAGGGCAACTGTAGGGGAGAATGATCATAGCTGAGTATGAAAAGAAGAAAAGGAAGAGATTCCTCACAATTATAAAGACGTCTCTATGTAGTGGAAGATGGAAGCATTAATTACTATCAGAGGCAGTATCTAGGGGAGGCGACAAGACCTCAAGATTTCAAAGAGATGCCCCCAGGGTGCCCCCAGGCTGATGGAAACTCAGCCCCCAGATGTCCATGCTTCAGTGACTTCTGATGCTAGGAACCATTCACACTGGAACAAAGGTGGTCTCACCAAGTGTGAAGTAATGAGTAATGCCCATAGAGACATCCCAACACTGTGGTACATGCCCATGGGAAGAGAAGGCACCTTAATAATGGGTGAAATTTAATTTCTACCAGAAAAGTAAGATACAGGCTCAAAGATAGATTTAAATCTATTTACAGAAAATTTTAAAATGGAAATTCTTGTATTTCTGAGTTCTTAGCAGTAATATTGTCAGGAAAAAAGGTACTGAAAAATAGGAAAAGATCATGGGTGTTAAAGCATAACCAAGATTTCAATTGCCATCCCTGAAGAAGGAGGAGGAGGAGGAGGAGGAGGAGGAGGAGGCGGAGGAGGAGGAGGAGGAGGAGGAGGCGGAGGAGGAGGAGGAGGAGGAGGAGGAGGAGGCGGAGGAGGAGGAGGAGGAGGAGGAGGAGGAGGAGAAGAAGAAGAATAGGGGGAGGAAAGAGAAGGAAGACAAGGTCAGGAGAAAGGGAGGAGGAGGAGCAGGAAATCCCTGTAGTCTCTCTGCGCAGGGGCTAACATCTTCCCCCAGATCAAGCCACACACTACGAAGGGATGGAAGTGACCAAAAGTGGTAGGAGGTGAAGGTGCTCAGGGAGGAAACTTTATTTTTAAAAAGTAGGGACCTGAAGCAGAAGTTTGCTGAGTAACTATCCCCTCATGACGTGAAGAACACAAATTTGGGGATCCCAGAGAACTAATGTCCAAATATAATCATTCTCTTTTGGTTGCTCATGGTGCCAAACCAAACTGGGGTCCACTTTCTCCAGGGCAATAAAGCCAATCTTCTGATGCCGGGATGTGGTGAAGGAAAGTGCGGCATGTATTACAAGACACCAAGCAAGGAGTCCAGGCAACTAGTGCTTCAAAGACCCAAACTTCCTGATGGCTTTCAGGGAAAGATTTTTAAAGACAGGGTAAAAGAAGAGGGTTGTGGGGTTCATGATCAGCTCGTGATCATTCTTCTGATGGTTGGTGGTGAGGTAATCCAGAGTCAACATCATCAACCTTCTGGTTCCAACTGATCTCTGTGGTCTACGTGCTTGTGGGCAGCATACAGTTAACTTCTTCCACCAGGTAGGGGTTTCAGTATCTGCAAAGCAGCTCAAAGGATATGGTTCAGAATATTATCTATAGCCCTTGAGGAGGAGCTAAATGTCCTTGATTTTGTTGAGTGGCTAAACTACTATTATTTTGCCTTGTTTGACTATTTTCCTTTGCTTCTTCATTTTTTCACTTCTCTGGTTAAATTTATGCTTTGGAACTCAGGGAAGGCCTAGAAGGCTAAAGTTTCCTTACAAACAAGAGACAGGTGGAGGACATGGTGGGGAGGGGGGTCAGTCCCAGGAAGGCTCCATAGGGTCCTGATGTGTTACACTTGTAGAGGTTATACTTTTTTATTGTCAAAGTGTTAAGTGATTGTCCTCAAAGATAGATTCAAATGGTAGACCTGGCAACCAGAACTCCTTCAGATTTACAAAGGGAAAACCTCACTGGGTAGTAGGGATCTATTTTTCCTAAAGAAGAAGGGCAATATGCTCTGGCACAGAAAGGAATGGCAAGACTTATAATTGTGCTTTTGGACGGATTTTTATTTGAGCTGCAAAGACATAAAAAAAAAAAAATCCACACATTGAATGTGCTGCCCCCTCCTCTACCTTCATCTATCACCTCCCCCTTTTTTCTTAAATGATGTCGATATTATTTATTGTTTAAATTTTGTACTGTGTGAGTTTAACTCCAGATTACTTCCATTAATCCCAAAAGGTAATATTTCAAACACTGTACCTGTAAAGTCATCATCCAGCTATATAAAATCTTAAACTTTTGTCAAGTTTTCTTCAGATATTTGAAAAAGAAATAATGCACAACATACTCAGGTAATGCCCACTGTGTCCTCCTCTTTATCCTGTTCTCCTCTTGCCTCCACCAAAGTCACCTGATCTTGAATTGGGTGTTTATCATTCCCATGCATGTTGTTATCCATAAATAATATTGTCTTTTTTCATGTTTTAAAAATTACATACACAGTATCATATTGCTTACAAAATTCTGCCACTTGTTATATACCCCAACTTGTGTTTTTTCAGCTTTACTGAAATATAATTTGCTTATGTAGAATTCACTTCTCTTAAGTGAATCATTTTGATGAATTTTGGTCATTTTATCCATCTTGTAACCACCAACAAAAGATATAGAACAGGACTTTCACCCCAGAAGTTTCCTTCTGCCCCTCTGCAGTTGATCCCAACCCCTGACTGGATCTTTCTCGTAAGCACGAGGCAGAAGTTCGAGGACAGAGCTGGCAGGTGAATGAGCTCCTAAAGACACACCAAACTCACACACCCCATAAATTCCACTTCTATGGCAACCCCCTGTTCTCGCTGCTGGGCCAAATGTCAACCAGCTCACTTCTGTCCTGCCTCTCTTCAGAGGGGCCTGTTACCCTTGGATCTCAGCTCACCAGGTGGACTTGCAACCTCACTTCTCTAATGGGCTCTACAAACCATGATTTTGTAGACTCTCTGACTTGTTCTCAAACTTAGAAACAATTTCATCTTGTGCCTTTCTCCATCCTAACTGGAAGCCAAAATCTCTTTAGATGGATGATACTGGGTGTGGAACACTCTTGGATATAACAGTTTTATTTTAAATTGTGAATATTTACATCTGCGTAAAGTTATATCCTTTGCCACAATCTAAATTTCTAATGAAACATTCTAGATCTCAACTTTAAAATATGCTAGCTTTTCCAAAATTCTCCTAAGGTTTAAGTGGCTAAAAAGTTTGAAAGAGACCACTGACCTATATCATGCACGGCCCCTAGAAAACTAATCAGATACCCATAGTCAAGTGGAAAAGACAGGTTACAAATATATTGTCACACATTTTAGAAGAGATGTATACTCAGGGGATTGTGGGAAAACACGGTTAACCTTAGGGTGCTGGGACTCTTGGGCTGTTTCTTAGAAAATAATTTATTTCTTATGCTCCAGACCAGGCATGAGCCAACTTTTCTGAAAAGAGACAGATAGTAAATATTTTAGGCTTTTTGAGTCATGTGGTCTCCATCACAACTATTCAATTCTGTTGTTGTAGTAGGAAAGCAGCCACAGATAATATATAAATGAATGAGCACTCAGTGTTCCAATAAACCTTCATTTACAAAACTGGCAGTGGACAGATTTGGCCAACATGCCATAGTTTACAGACTCCTGTTGTAGATGGTGGTCAATTATATGGTCATCTAAAAACCATTTAGTACCTAGTAAGGCACAGAAAATGTCATGGTGTGGGATATATAAAGAGAAGTAAATGTTAAGTATTCTGTCAAGAAACACACAGACTAGAAGGGAAGAATAATGTGAAAATAAATAGTTACAACAAAACGTGTTAAATTCTATGAAGCATGTATACAGCCCAAGGTTAGCATAGAATGGAGTGTGGCTAACTTACTTATATATCATCTGCCTTCCCATTGCTGTCCCCAGGTACCACTTAGAAATGGCAGGACCTAGAGATTTCAGACTTGGAACGAACCTTGTGTTCACAAAATCTGACTCCTTATTATACACATGAGGAAACTAAGGCCCAGAGAGGGTATATTTTGTAATATTTGACTTGCCGCAGTGCACTTTTGTAGCAGAAAAAGATGTGCTAAATTAAATTATTTACACAAAGGGTTTGTTCTCAGAGATTAGCCATACCTTTTTTTTTTATTGAGGTATAATTGACATATAACATTATATTAGTTTTAGGTGTACAACATATTAATTCAATATTTGGATACATTTTGAAAGAATCACCATGGTAAGTCTAGTCAACATTCATTACCGAACACAGCTACAATAAAAAAAAACCTTTTTAAAGCCATATCTTATATAAAATAGTGCAGAAAAAAATGTGCGCAAGGAAGATTGATAAACATGTCTGTATTTTTTTATTTATGTAATAGCAAGGAGAAGCCCAAGTCTCTTAAAGTAATTATTATGTTTCTCACCTTGAGCTCTGTCTTTATTTAATTTAGCATGGTGATTTTCTGCAACATTTAATATTTGCTGGGTTGGCACATATATAAGAATGGGGTCAAGGATTCCATTTCACTGCAAATTTTATAAAGCATTGTAGTGGAAAAGTGAATATCAGAGAATACGTAAAGACACAGAACTGAGAACAGGAAGAGCTGGCCAGCAGAGTGAGCCGAAGGACACAGCCTCAAGGCTCTAGGTAGAAATGCAAGAAAGGAGGAAAGTGGGTGGCTGTAGGGACCATCCTGTTGCCTAGTCTGTGCAGCAGAATAATTAGACCTAACTAAATAAATGGGCTATGCATCCCGGTAGCTGAGCCACTTCTTCCCTGCGGCCATGGCATTGTTTATTTTTAAATTATTTAACAGAAATTGAGAATATTCCCCTGTTCTACTATCAGGTCCTGGAGTCAATTGCCTAAAAGCAGTCATTAGGATAGTTGTTGGAAAGCATGGAGATTTGCTTTCAAAGGAGTGCCTATAACAAGGGGTGTATTTATTTATTAATCATTATTTTTTTGACTTAAACAATAAATGTATGACTAAGAATAAGTCAGAATGAATCAGCAATATTTATGCCTTGGGTGGCTCAGTTACTATTTTATCATTTCCAGATTAGATTCTAGAAATTACTTGTACTATATATTTGAATAACAAATGAGCTGGATTCTGGTCAAACTACTGCCCAAAACTACACCAGGCCCAGTGTTCTCAGAAATACCTTGAAAAAATAATAATAGAGCAAAATACATTTTAAATGCACTTTCCAGCCTTTGGGCAAAGGAGCAGATCACTCTGTTCCAGAACAGACAGCAGTCATATGTACCAGAGGAGACTGATGGGTACAAAAAAAGAGAGTGAAATCCTGACAAGTAGCTAATGGCTGCTTTTAGGATGAAGCCTGCTGCAAGATTATCCAAACTCAATATGGATTGACATATATACAGATGGAAGCTGAACCTGCAAAAATTAAGTCCTTTGGTAACAAGCAGGGCTTTTAGTTTTATTTTGTTTTAAGATAAAATTTTATTTCAATCTTTCTTAAAAATAACCTGGTCCTATCAGACAATGAAAACACGGCAGAGGTTAAAAACAGATTCTATTATGAAACATGTGAGAATTATCCCCTCACCAGTCAGCGATTATTTTTGTACTTGTACAAGATATTGGATTGGCCAAAAAGTGCCTTCAGTTTTTAAGTAAAAATAAAAGACACATTTTTCACTTTCACCAAGAACTTTATTTAAAAATGTATTCACCTTCTTGTTCCACTACCTTTTGCCATTTTTCAGGCAACTTCACAATTCCATCTTCCCAAAACTTTTTACCTTTTTGAGCAAAGAACTGTTCCAGGTGCCTTTTACAGTCTTCCAGGGAGTTGAAATTTTTTCCATTAAGAGAATTTTGTAAAGACCGAAATAAATGGAAATCCGAAGGTGCAATGTCTGGTGAGTACGGTGGATGAATCAGAACTTCCCAGTCAAGCTGTAACAGTGTTTGCCTGGTCATCAATGAAACATGAGGTCTTGCATTATCCTGATGGAAGATTACTCGCTTTCTGTTGACTAATTCTGGACGCTTTTTGTGGAGTGCTGTTTTCAGTTGGTTTAATTGGGAGCAGTACTTGTTGGAATTAATCGTTTGGTTTCCTGGAAGGAGCTCATAATAGAGAACTCCCTTCCAATCCCACCGTATACACATCACCTTCTTTGGATGAAGACTGGCCTTTGGTGTGTTTGGTGGTGGTTCATTTCGCTTACCCCATGATTTCTTCCATTCCACATTATTGCACAGTATCCACTTTTCATCGCCCGTCACAATTTTTTTTTAAAAAACGGAATGTTTTTGTTACATTTAAGCAGAGAATCACCTGTGGAAATACGGTCAAGAAGGTTTTTTTCACTTAACTTATGCAGAACCCAAATATCAAAGCGATGAACATAACCAAGCTGGAAATGATTTTCAGTGCTTGATTTGGACATTTTAAGTATGTCGGCTATCTCCCGCGTGGTATAACATTGAGTGTTCTTAAGTAATGTCTCGATTTGATTGTTATCAGACTGGTCCACCCGACGACCATGGAGCACCGTCCAGCGAGAAATCTCCAGCACAAAACTTCGCAAACCACTTTTGACACATTCAATCAGTCACAGCACCTTCTCCATACACTACACAAATCTTTTTTTGCATTTCAGTTGTGTTTTTACCTTGCTTGAAATTTAATAAAGCATAATATGCTGAAAATACTTCTATTTCTTCCATCTTCAACACAAAAATTCACCAATTTTGATGTCTTTTTTTTAAATGGATGCTGATATGACAGCTCTCACAATACAATCTAACAAGGTTGTTTCGAATGAAGTTAAAGACAACTAAGCGCTACTGGAGCCATCTTACAGAAAAAAATGAAGATAACTTTTGGCCAACCCAATATATTGACTAATTTGTGTTTGTGTTCAAGGACAAAAATTGGATTCAATGACAAGTGTGTGCATAACATCCAGAGAAAAGAAAGCTCAGGCAAAGCTGAAGCTTGTGCACAGTAACAAGGAGACACAAGAATGAGACGAATCCATGGAAGGAAGTCCTCCACTGGGCTTGACCTGGAAACTTCCCACTTGACCTTTTCCCTTCCTTTGCTACCTCATGATTCCTAGAGAGTCTCCTTTTCTCTAGCCTCTGTCTTCCAACCAGACATACCTGGTACATAAATATTGGGTTGGCCAAAAATTTCGTTTGGATTTGTCCATAAGATGTTACGGACTTTTTGGCCAACCCAATATTTGTTGACTAAATAAAAGGATCGAAAGGACTCGGGGTAGAAAATTTGGAAAATCTGGAAAATTAAGTTGGAAGGAACTGAAAGTCACTCTAATTCACCAACCATGCTGAGGGGATCAGAGCCATCATGCTGAAGCAAGTTCATCCACATTTCTTTATACAAACACATACACACATGAAAACATTCAGAAGACTGAAATTTTATATACTGCCCAACAATATATAACCATTTCCTGGTTTGTATATACCTCTTTAAGTACTATGCCTTTTTTTTTTTTTTTTTAATGAATGAAAACGAAGGGCACTGTTGCTAAATATTTAGAAGTGTGAGGCTACCATCCCAATGATTTTACAGAAAAGCACCCATCAGTGTCATATCCTCAAATACTAATTAGGACAGAAAAATCCCCAATTGATTCTCTCTCCACACATACATAGGAGTGGACACATGGACTTTCAGTGTTATAATGCTGTGCCCATTCAGTTACAAGGACTCCCTGTCTCGGAGCAGTGTACCTCAAACTTTAATGTGCATGGGGGATCATTTGGGGACCTTGTTCAAAGGAAATCTTTGATTCAGTAGGTCTGAGATGGGCCTGGAATTCTGCATTTCTAACAAGCTCTCATGTAACACTGAAGTTAATATTCCATAAACCACACCATGAATCACAAAACCTTAGATGATAAGAAACTAGATTATTACAAACAATAGTGTGAGCTCACAAATGTGAGAGATCTTGCCAATTGACCCAAAAGTAATGTGCCGCAATCTACAACCTGGTTGTTAAAATCTACTTAACTTTCAGCAGATATGCCCTACACACAAGGTCAGAATGGCCTTAAAGCACAGAGAAAACAATCCACCACTGTGAAAACACTTTCTGTTGATTCATCTACTTAATGGGACCACCTCTACTGCTCCTCAGATCCCTGATAAGCCCAACATCGTCACAGACAATTTTAATCAGGTTCAGGCATTGGCCCCCTGGAAACTGAGATTTCTTTCTGATCTAATTATCCTTTCTATTGGGGAAAATCATCCGTTGACACGAGACAGATAAAGCCTTTTCTCAAGAACGCCCAATGACGTAAACGCAATGTAATTGTACTAGTATCCTGTACTCTGTAAAGAGACTGAAGTAAAAGTCTGAGGTCATCTGTAAATAGCAATAAAAAATTACCCTAATAGTTACCATTGACTGTCCTGGGCTTCCTAGAATGTAAGTCTGGGCAGTGAATACAACTTCTAAGATAAAAGAGATCTGCCACTATAGACAGGAAATTGGTTACAATAAAGAAAGAGAACTTTATTTAATTACTATATTTGTATACACAAAGAAAATTCAAGGCTTAAAAGCAAACACCTTCCTCTAATTTCTTCTTAATGCCTCCAAAAGTTGGGTATTCTCTCATGTGTCTCAAGCACTAAGGAAGAAATCTATATAATACCAGTGCCCTACATCTAAAATAATAAGAGAAAAACTTGAAAACCAATGGTGAACACCATATTTCATGTTCTAAGTTCCAACCAAACTTATTTTTAGTAAAAATGACCTAACATTCCTAGACATTAATAGTAGCAAAGCCACTTTGTTAAACCAAGAGACCTAAAATCCTAAACTACTTATGTATTAAGAAAACTTGAGAAAATTACATAAGATATCTGAAAATATTAATAACAGTTTTCTCGCAGTAGTCTAATTTAAGTTATATTATTGAGAAAATAAAAAGAAAGTTTTTATGCCAAAATAGTAAATAAGTAACACATGAATGTATATAAAAATGCACATTTTTTGCTTAAGAGAAGGACATGATTGTATCTATGAAGATTTAGGTCTTAAAAGTTGAGGCTTTGAGAGAGACCCTCAAGAGTAGTGAACTGTAGAAACCCCTCTTAAAGGAAGGAAGAACAAATCAGAAATGTTTTCTTTTTTCTTCCAAGGTTAATAAATAGCTCCTAAATAATACATTGCTTGCCAGCAAGACTGTAGATTAAAGAGAAAGAAACATTTCAAAGCACGCATATGGGACTTCTGCACAAGAAGCAATGTTCACCAAGCTACTTTTCCAGTTACTGTTGTGACATAACAAGCCACTGCGAAACTTAATGTCATAAAAGAGCCATTTTATTTTATCACCAGTTCTATGGTTTGGAATTTTAAATGACATAGTTCAGATGACTTCTTCCTGTTCCACATTTCTGAAAACCACAGCTGGGCAAACTCAAAGGCTGAGGCCTGAAATCATCTGAAGTCATGTCTGGCAATTCAAATGTCAGCTCAGTCTAGAACTCTCAACTGACACTCTGAGCTGGAACGCCTTTGTGTGGCCTCTCCATGTGGCCTGGGCTTCCTCACAGCAGGGACGGCTCAGATGAGTCAAACTTCTTATACGGTATCAAAGAGTTCCAAGGCCAAAGTCCCAATTAACAAGGCAGAAGCTGTATCATCTTTCATGATTTCACCTCAGGATTCACACAGCCTCACTTTCATTGCACTTCAATTGTTACAAGCAAGTCAAAATCCCACCTATATTCAAGAGGCAATACTGTTGCATGTGTCACTGGAAAATACAATCTACCACAAGCATTACCAATTTTTTGGAGATTTTTTCTTTTCATTGGCATTATACCTTCATATTCTAGTTGTATGAACAATTCACTATATATGAAATGTGGGGATCACATACTTTTCCATCAAAATGATGCAACATTTCCTTGTTGCTTTCTGGAATTCAATGTTAGCGAAAAGATACTTTAGGCCAGCCTAATATTTATTTCTCATTATATAAACTCCTCTCCATGTCCCATACTGATAGAATTCTTGTCATGTTCAGATTTTGAATTCAAATGCCTGTAGGCCACAGAGAAGGGTTGTGGTAGAAAAATCACCCAAGCTCAAGTTCAGCATTATGGCCAGAAGCCACTAGTCCCAGGACACTGGAAGATATTGGCATCACACTTTCTCTAACTGCATTTTCTAGTTCACTAGAAATTCATGTTCCTGAAGAGAGCTGGATTTTATGACATTTTTCAGAGGAGCTACATGCCTCTTCCTGGCACACTTAGAGACTCCAGAGACTCCAGATTTAAAGGGATAGACAAATTGACAGAGAGAAGATCAGGAAAACTCCCTCTCTTTTCAGAAAATGTAGGTGTGAGTCTTTAATTTCAAAAGCATGCTGTATTTGCTGGGGCTGCCACGACAAAGCACTACCAACTGTGAAAGCTCTATTTAAACAACAGAAATGTATTGCCTCACAGTTCTAAAGGCTAGAAATCCAAAATCAAAATGTTGGTAGGGTTGGTTCCTCTGAGGACTATGAGGGATGTAATCTGTTCCATGCCTCTCTGCTAGCTTCTGGTGGTTCACTGGAAATTTTTGACAGTCCTTAGTTTCTGCTTTATGACCCCAATCTCTGCCTTCACCTTCACATGGTGTTCTACCTGTGAGTGTGTCTGACTCTAAACTTTTCTTTTTTGTAAGTCATATTGGATTAGGGACCCACAGTACTGTGGTATGACCTCATCCTAACTTTGATCACATCTGGAATGATCCTATTGCTAAATAAAATCACATTCTGAGGTACTAGGGGTTAGGACTTCAACATAGGAAGTTGTGGGGAGACACAATTCAACCTGTAACGCATGCTTAATTGTTTTTTTTTCTCTACATGGGAAATCTTTATAAGACAAATATGATCTTGCAATGATGGTTTTTGTGTGAGCTCTCTAATCTTGAATTTGTTGTTCATCGTCTTCACTGTAATTTCAGCTCACATACTTGATATTTTTCATGTGAACACCCATGACTTTTTATTTTCTATGAAGTTTTTAAGTATCTGCTAATAGAGGGCAGCAGTGTTGCCCATTAAACCCCAAATCATGACAATTAGAACTCATAGTTTAGTTTTATAATGTATTATGGGCACTTTTTTCCAATAGAATATCTGCATAATTCTGTCTTGCTTGGATGAACATTAAAATTAGCTTAAATTCCCTAAGGCTGTATGAACCGGTATTGGAATTTAAGGCCAATAATTGTGGAAATTAGACAGAGATTCAATAGTGACCAGAAAATACATTAAGGTAATTATGCTTTGATTCTTTCAGCTGGAGAATCACAGCACTATGAAAAATTTAAAAAAAAAAAAACTTATAATAGCCTTTCATACAACTTAGAAGATTAACCTAATTGAGACTTTTCAAGAGCATGCAATCCAAATACCCAAATAAAGTGCTTTTATTTATGTAGCTTTAATATATACATAATTTATGATTTGGAAGGCTTAGGAATGTCTCCTTTACTGGCATTTTGCAATTTCCAAAACCTTCACAAATTTCCTACTTTATAATTTGTTCTAAAATACACATTGCCTGGAAGAAAACAAAACAGTTGGATCCTCGTAGACCAGCCACCAGGGCAGTGGAGTGGCCTGTTACTAATCATATGTGGAAAAGAGGCCACTTGAAAGGAAGGTTTGGAAAAAAATGTCACCCTTAAAATAATTCCTCTTAATGGGGGACATTACTTTAAAGCTGTATCTCATCTTCATTAACAATCATCTGGAGACTGAACACTTCCAGGACACCTTAGAGCTGAGTTGTGGACATTACTTTCAAGCTGTATCTCATCTTCATTAACAATCATCTGGAGACTGAACACTTCCAGGACACCTTAGAGCTGAGTTGTGGACAGGGAGAAATGACAAACAAGTTTCAGTAGTTACCCACGCTGTTCACTTACCTCTTTGTTCCCCTTTGTTTAATGCCATATAGTGTTCAATGGAACTAGATTGAGCTTTCTTTTCTCCATTTATACTCTGAGTAAAAGCTTGGGAGTTAATCATTATAGCAGTACCTCCTTATCTTCCTTTGTCTTTTGACTTTTGCTCATATCTCAGGAATTGACATTGGGGGTTAGGGGTTCACCGGTGATACTCTCTATGTCACTGCCACTTTCTAGAGCAGAAAGGATATCAACTAAAAAAGAGGAGAAGCGAATTTTATAAGTGAAGTGACTCAAACATTCTGTAAAAAAATCCAATGTCAAGTTATATACGCCTTTATTTTCTTATCTCCATATGTTCATATTGAACGTCAGTCTCATTTCCTATGCTATCTGTTTGCACAATGTTTGACACACAGGAATGAATCACCATCAGTTTTCAGAATAACCCCGTAAGCTTTACACAAGGAAATTCCACTCTCCAAAAATAAAAGCAAAACAATTTTTCATGGAATCTTTGTGATTATGGGGCTTATTCAAAACTGCATTTTATTAGCCTCATAATAAGAAAATACTCTCTCCTTGGTAACCCATTTTACACACAATATCTGCTGGTATCAGGGGCTGGGCTTGATAAAAGAGAATTAATTTGCCTCCTAAAAGAGATGAGGGTAGTAACCAGTCATGTTTCAAATGTGGTTAAACAGGATTGTGACACTTTAAACATGGCGTCCTAGTTAATCACCCACAAGGAGAAATGAAAACACAGGTAATTTTTGTGGCTCAGCAAATCTGTCACTGAATTGAGGTGTATTACTTTTCCAGTACCTTTCCTGTTATATTAGCCTCTGCCAGTATATAATTATGCACCTCTCTTGGTCAGGGAGGGACCTTGCCTCATTTTATGGTAATGAAAAATTGTACAACATGCTCTATGCAGTAGTAGATGGGGCTCACATCTCAAACACTCAGGTGTATTTTACTCCTGTGACTTAAAAGAAAGTCATCTTTCCTATCAGTAAAATGTCCAAACACTTCAGGTTTTATCGATGAGATAAAACTTCAGAAATCTTCCTTGGATATACCCCTCAACAAATCTGCGTGGTAAGCTCTGACTACCTGACCTCTGTCCCCAAATGTTCATTTCTCCCATAAAGTTGCTCTCAGTTTTGTACAAGTAAAAAGAAGAGCCTCATGAGAGTAGGGTCCCTCCACGGGATCCCAGTCCTACAGAATATTCAGCCGCACCCCAGCGCAAGCACGTCCCCGTGCAGCACCCTGAGAGGAAGAACACCCTTGTTTCCTCTTCTGCATGAGCGTTTGAGCCGATGACAGGTGATGCTTGCTGGTCTTCACCTGAGTTTATTGCAGGATGATATGCTCCATACTGGGATATCTGTCCCTTCACACCCTTCAACTCCAGCAAAAATCTGCTCCTCGTTCTATTTTCCCTATCTCTGAATGGACTGCAATTCATCAAGTTGGAAGCCCAGAAGTAGTTTTATACCTGTTCTCTCTCCCTTGATTGCTTCTATTCCTTCGCTTCTAACTTCTAATCTACAACTAAACCCTGAATATTCAACTTGTCAAGATATTTAACATTTTTCTCTTCTCTATACCTCCATTTTATCTATCAGATTCAGATCCCCATTATCTTTCATTATTCACCATGGGCAATCCTGGTTCCCTGTTTTAACCTTGTTAAATCCACTCTCCATATTAATACTAGAATAATCTTACTAAAGGCCAAGTTTTATATTTCAGTGCTTAGAGACTCCCTATTACTGACCTAAGAACATCTATAGTCCTTTATCAAGACTTGCAGAGCCCATTCTTACATGGCATCTGTCCATCCATCTTGTTACTCCCCAACAGGAACCCTGCATTCCAGCCACACCAACCTATTTGTAGCTTCCCCAGGACATTTTGTTTTGAACTTCTATGCCCTTCTTCCATTTGCCAGAAGTAGCATTCTCCCTCCTTAATCCAAATCATAGATAAAATTCATTCTTAGTCAATGTACTAAAGCCATTGGTGATGAAAACAGAGCTGAGAATTTGACAAACACACACTCATTCCCTGCACACATTTTCCCACCACCAGCAGCACACACAAACACATATTCCACAAACCTGAGAAGCTAGGCAAAAAAAGAAATTCTGGATAAAATCTATCGAATCCCTGAACCAACTGATACCTGAATCTGACTCTAAACCTTTTAGTTATATAAGCAAAAAAAAATCCTTTTTTAAAGTTTAAGATGTTTTGGACTCGATTTCTGTTAGTTGCAACATGAGCTCTGATTAATATAAAAAGCCTTAGAGAAATAATTTGTGTGCAGGGGTGTGGAAATAATAAATTGATTGTTAATCAAAAGTTTCATATGATTAAAAACTGAGCAAAACTCATGAATCATACATCTGCTGGCATCACTCAATTACAACATAATATTACAAGAAATAAATGTAGTATAATTGGAGGGTGTCATTAAGGGTAAGCTTTATATCCTTTTGATTTCTATTGATGTTGTTTTTTAAAACTTTTTTAACAGAAACAAACGATAAGATGTCCCCAGAGAATTTGAAAGATGTTAGCAAAGAGTTAATTAATGTTTCAGCACTGGGTGTTGGCATTCCAACCATGAGAGTCCAGTTTACATTGGGTAGATAAGCAGAGATAAAGATCTGTCACTGCTGTTCTTCCTATTCAGGAATGTCCAGTGGAATTTAATAATTGTTGACCTTATATATAAAGCACAGCATTTCTCACCAAGCTGGGAGATTATTAATCTCTTCACTAAATCCTGAGATAGAAATCATTTAGATCAATGCCAAATGCTGGGTCCAAGGCAAACATGCTTCCCTGAGGATCAAAGACCGCTGGGAGTGGTATCGTTAGAAGAGGACACAATTAAGTCTGGCCATTGCTTTTGGGTTGTGTCTCATTCCCCTTGATGAAACCACAACTTCTAACAGTCTCCCTGCTCGTAGATTTCAGTTCTTAAGAAGGAACCAAGGTCGTTCACTACAAGGAGAATTCTATAGACTACAGAAGGTGGATCATGGGACAGTGAAGCAATCCCAACAAGGGAAGGTGTGACATATTCTATCTTTGAGGCATCCCAGCTTATGAGAAATCTCAGTAAGAGTGAAAAGGTGCAGGTTGCCACACTTCATGGACCAAGCTGTAAGAACCTACAGAATGCTAACTCACCTGATATTATCACCAGTGCAATTCTTGGTCTGCTGGCATCTGCTACTATGCTTTGAAAGACCTGCTGGGTTATTATGACCTGAGAGATAAAGAATGGGCATCGAATAATACCCTCTTTTGTTTTCAAATCTAATCTATCTAGAAGCAAAAGGGAAAATTTAGGATATTTCAAAATCCCTTGTGTCTCTTCTACTCCGTTATTCTACTATTCCTTAGTGATTCAGTAGAAGCTCTGATATAGGCATGATTTGTAGATGGTTCAATATGTGAGACAAGGAAAAGTCATGAGGAGAAGGTAAAAACCATACAGAGGCGATTTGCCAAGAATCTACACTTCCATTATATTTGATGACCACACTCTCCTGCCCTCTCCCAATGCCCCGTGACACTGGGAGCTCTAGTGATCCCCAGTACCCCACTGTTCATCCACGCCACACCACTTCTGTCTGCAGCCACATCTGTCTTGCTCTGAGCCCTGAGCCCTGAAAGCTCTCACTGCCTCTTTTCACCTAGCTGTCTTCTATTCACTCTTAAGACTCAGCTGAGATGTCATTCCTGAACCTCTGGGTTAAGCTAAGAACGTTTCCTCTGTGGTCCTACAAACCAGTGGGTGCTCCAAGCTTTAGGAGCAAGAATCACCTGTTAAACATGGAGACTCCCTCTGCATCAGTGGTAAAAAATGAAAGTAAGTACTTGCATTTTAGCAAAGGCCTCAGGTGATTCTTAAGCAAGTTTTGGTACTTTTGATAAGATGTTCTACAGAAGATGCTCTGAGAAACACGAATGAGAAACTCTATGTCTGTCTCTTTTAATAATCTCCATATTATATTAGAATATAATATTAGAATATTCTGGGTATGTGGTTATCTCTCCTTTAAGACCACAATCTTTTTAAAACTAGAGATCACATGTTACTCATCTTTGTACCATTACCATCTAACTCTGGTCTAACAGAGACTAGGTGTCCAAATGTTTGTTGATCAGAAGGACTGAGTTTTAAAATACAATCATTATCTTGCTTTTTATGTAAATAAGTTTTGGTACTTTTGATGGTAAAAACAAGTCCAATTTATAGACTCAATCTAAGTTATAACATGCAAAAGGGCAACTGACTACAGAGAATCTACTATGTTCCAGGTCCTCTGATAAGTACTTTCTGTACACTCACTTGATTAATATTTGACCACAATATTATTACCTCCATTTTAAGACTAATTGAGGCTTAGAGAGGTTAAGTTACTTAACCAACATCACAGAGCTATATACCACCTTTACAGATCCCAAAGGCTGTGCTCTTAAACACTAAATATACTGATTTTTAAAATTCCTAAAAGGTAACCCCATGGTGTGAACTCTATATGAAACACTGTAGAGAGACTCCAGTGTTTTTGCAGTTACGAAGATGAAATGGCACTCCTATTTACTTCCAATAGACTTACCAACTGACTCAAACTAAAGCCAAAGACTTGTCCTTGGTGCCTACTTACACTTAAAAATGCCATGGTGTTCTCAGTTCAAGAAGTCAGTTACTGAGGACAAGTGAGCCTAATGTAGCACTTAGGCCTTCACTCAGTGCTTACCTATTTTTGTTTTGGCAAAATTGCAGTCAGCAAAGAAAATATTACTATATGGGGGTCAGGACCACTAGATTATGTTCACAAATAAAGTAATTAATGGATGCTGTATTTTCTAAGATCTTGCTTGTTTGAGACTGTATCTGACCTATATATTTTAGCACGTATCTGATTGTAAAATCCTTGACTCACACTTTCTTTTCCTCATGACTTAGCTCCATTGTCTCTGGAAATACATGTCACTATGAAAAAAACCTGAGACCAACGTGACTTTCCCCCTTTGTATGTGATGTGCTTTTTCTATGGGGATGCACATATGATTAATTATCACTGAAATAAAGGAACTTCACTAGGATATGTCCTAGTGCTTATCATTCTCTATCAGTATTTCCAACAATGTATAATGGCATTTCAATGTGTAGATTCACTAACATTTTTTTTTCTGGAATGATTTCTCTGTGTTTTCTGGTCATTTGTTCTCCTTTTTCCCTCAGGAAATAATTTTATGAATGTTGACTCTCCTTTGCCCATAGTTGTCCTCTTCTCTCTAATCATTTTTATATCATTGTTCTTTTCTATATCATTTTGTGTGATTTCTTCAAGCATATTTGTCGTTTTCATGATTCCACTTTGTCATGTTAATTAAATTTTTGTTGTCTTATTTAGTTTTTATCTCTATAATGGTTTATTTATTTTTCCCTTCCACATTTTTCTTGAGCTCTGCTACCTTGTTTTACCATCTCTTCTGTTGCTCTAAAATCACTTCTTTGAACTATCTGTTCTAAGAATTCTTTTTTATTCATGGTGCTTATAATCTCTACAAAACTTTGGAGAATTAATATATGAGGACTCCTTGTATTTATATTGTTTTAATATATTTACTTCATCTTTCTTTTGCTTATTTTTCCCCTCACTTTTTAATGAACTTATTGATTACAATGTTATGCATGGGCCCCCAGCAGATTTATTTCTGATTAATATTCACTTCTGAACTTACATTCACTTTGCTTAAGAATAGAGGGAAAAGGATGGGGTGGAGATATTAGAGTGAGCTCTCCGTGTGTAGCCTCCATATAGCTTGTACAGGTAGCTGTAAGCACTCTCACATCAAATCTAGTATTTTCTTTATCCTGGGTGAATTTCTCCCCACCCCCGTAGTTAATGTGGGTCTCAGAAAAGATCTCCTTTATTCCATTTCCCCTAGAGGTATCCCTGGATCAGATTAAGGAATATACCATGGTTTTGAAACTCATATGCTTACAGAAACACAGTAGATGGTTTAAATGGGTGAAATGGGCCAAGTATAAGACATGAGGTAGTGGTCTGGGGTGAACTGCTATATGTGTCGCATCCTAAAGGAAAAACAACTACTTAGTTTAACAAATTGTTGTAAAGTTGTTGCATGAGCTCTCTGTGGCCAGATTTCTTTTTCCATAGAGTTCAAAAGTGTGGAGTTTTTAAAGTGAAACTTCTGAATTTTAAAAACACCATACAGGTCAAACAAAATATATCTGCAGGTTCTCATGTTTGTTTGTTTTTCCGCCACTGGAATCACACGATTTGATTTGATTAGATCGCTGTTGTTGAGGTAACATTGGCTTATAACATTATATATGTTTCATGTGTACATCACTATAATTTGACTTTCGCATGCATTATAGTGTGCTCACCACCAGAAGTCTAGTTCCCATTCGTCACCATAGATTGACCCCTGTACCTATTGACCCCCATGCCCACCCTCCTTCCCCACTGGTAACCATCAATCTGTTCTTTGTATCTATGTGTTTGTTTTTGTTTTGTCTGTGTGTTTGTTTTGTTTTTTTAGTATTCCATATGCGAGTGAGATCACACAGTGTTTGTCTTTCTCTGTCTGACTTATTTTACTTAGCATAATACCCTCTAAGTCTATCTATTCTTCCACAAATAGCAAGATTTTTATCTTTTTGTGACTGAGTAGTAGTCCATTGTACATATAGACCACATCTTCTTTATCCTGTCATCCGTTAATGGGCACTTAGGTAGTTTCCGTATCTTGGCTATTATAAATAATGCTGCAATGAATATAGGGGCACATATATTTTTTGAATCAGCATTTTCGTATTCTTCAGATAAATACCCAGGAGTGGAATAGCTGGATCATATTAAGTTTTTAAGGAACCTCCATACTGTTTTCCACAGTGGCTGCTCCAAATTATATTTCCCCCATCAGTGCACAAGGGTTCTCTTTTCTCTACATCCTCTCCAACACTTGTTATTTCTTCTTTTTTGATAATAGCCATTCCAATGGGTGAGAGGTGATATCTTACTGTGGTTTTGATTTGTATTTCCCTGATAATTAGTGATGTTCAGCATCTTTTCATGTGCCTGTTGGCCATCTATATGTCTTCTTTGGAAAAATGTCTATTCAGATTCTCTGAACATTTTTCAATTGGGTTGTTTGGTTTTTGTTGTGGAGTTGTATGAGTTTTTTATACATTTTGGATATTAACCCCTTATCAGGTACATAATTTGCAAATATCTTCTCCCATTCATTAGGTTGCCTTTTTGTTTTGCTGATAGTTTCCTTTGCTGTGCAGAAGCTCTTTAGTTTGATATAATCCCATATGTTTACTTTTGCTTTTGTGTCCATTGCCTGAGAAGACAGATCCAAAAGGACACTAATTGCTAAGACCAATGTCAAAGAGCATACTGCCCATGTTTTCTCCTGTGAGTTTTATGGCTTCAGGTCCTACATTCAAGTCTTTAATCCATTTTGACTTAATTTTTTGTGTGTATGGTGTAAGATAGTTTCATTCTTTTGCATGTGGCTGTCCAGTTTTTCCAACACCATTTATTGAAGAGACTTTCCCCTCTCCATTGTATGTTCTCGGCTCCTTTTTTGTAAATTAGTTGTATATATAAGGGTGGATTTATTTCTGTTCCATTTATCTGTGTGTCTGTTTTTCTGCCAATACCACGCTGTTTTGATTACTCTAGCTTTGTAGTATAATTTGAAATCAGGGAGTGTTATACCTCCCTTTTTGTTCTTTTTTCTCAGGGTTGCTTGGGCTATTTGGGGTCTTTTGTGGTTCCATATAAATTTTAGAATTTTTGTTCTTTTTCTGTAAAAATATGTCATTGTGATTTTGATAGGATTGCACTGAATCTGTAGATTGCTTTGGGTTATATGAACATTTAAACAATATTAATTCTTCCATTTCATGAGCATGGACTATCTTTCCATTTCTTTGTATCTTCTTCAGTTTCTTTCAACAATGTCCTATTGATCTCAGTGTACAGGTTTTTTACCTCCTTGGTTAAATTTGTTCCTAGCTATTTTATTCTTGTCATTGAGATTGTAAATGAGAGTGTTTTCTTAATTTCTGTTTCTGCTAGTTTGCTGGTAGAATATAGGAACACAACGGATTTTTGTATATTGACTTTTCACTCTGCAACTTTATTGTATTAGTTTATAATTTCCAATAGTTTTTTTTAGTGGAGTCTTTAGGGTTTTCTATATAAAATCATGTCATCCACAGTGACAGTTTTACTTTTTCCTTTCCAACAGTATCAAAAATGAAATGGAGAAAAATAAAAATGCAAGAACATTTTTGGAAATCAATTTAATATAAATGTTAAGGCATGTTATGTATATTAGGCATGTTATTTATTTGTTCATTTCACTTTTGCTCTTGGGAATATAAGCTCTTTTGCACTTTAGAATTAAAAACGAAATCAAAAGCCTTTACTAGGTAAGAATAATCATGGTCAGAGAGCTTAAAGAGAGCTTGAGTTGGGAACTCGCTATTGGTGACTTCAGCAGACTCCACTCTTTCAGGGGCCCAACTTTCAACAGACTCAGAAGTTCTAGAAAAAAATGTTGTCAGGTCATTTTATTGCCCCAATAGCCTGCGAATATGGATGGAGCAAGCTGATGAACTTTTAGGAACTTTTTTTTTAAGAAACTTGAAAAGAAGCATCATTATTTTTAGATAGCCTCTTTAGGGACAAAACAGATCAAGCAGTAAATCAAGCTTTCTCTAAGAACTGACCTTACCTCTAGGGAAAGTGTTTCTAGGCAGCTGGACTGTAAATATTTGCTGAATAAATGAATGAATAAATAAATATATGATTTAATTAATCAATATTGTCTCTGATACTGATGATTGTCTCTGTGGTTTTTCTCTTTCAATAGCCACTTAGCCAGGAAAGGGAGACAGAGAGGCAGCCCTTTGAGCTGTGCGGACTGTGAATAGTTTCCTAAACAGGGCACTCAAACTGAGACTATGTCATTGTTTTACTACCTGTTGCCATAGTAATCATGGGTATGGTCACAATAGCTGAAGACTCAAGTCAACATTTCCCCCCATTTTTCTGGTTGAATTTTTCCCCCTTAAACTCAAAACAACAGAAAAGCCGCTCTTTTCTTTTCTTATCATTCTGACATACTTGTTTGCAGATTTTTGCTGAAAACGGATCTGCTGTAGTTAATAAGAGGTTGTATTAATGTATATGAAAAGGAAGAGTCCTAGAATTCATATCCTTTATGAAAATTTTGTTTCACCTCTCTTTCTTTGAGCTTAACACAATACTTCTTTGTTTAAGACTATCTCTTTAAAAAGCTGAAACAAGTTGCATAGGAATTCTTCCATTGACCTCTACCCAGTAATGACTTGAATTGAAACTTGATTCCTTAAGGCTTCATGTCTTCCTGTGATCTCATGGATCTCCTGGACTGCCTTTAGTAGGACCAATGCTAAAGCAAATACAAGAACTCTGCAATGTTATTTACTGTAAGTCAAATTCCCTCCTACTTCTTCTAAAGGATTTAGTTACTAAAGGTCCAAAAAAGACCCCCTAACTTGTAGGTCTACTGTCAAGACATTTTTTTAACACTGACTCTAAGAAAAGAACAATCGGGCTTCCCAGGTGGCGCAGTGGTTGAGAATCTGCCTGCCAGTGCAGGGAACACGGGTTCGAGCCCTGGTCTGGGAAGATCCCACATGCCGCGGAGCAACTAGGCCCGTGAGCCACAACTACTGAGCCTGCGCGTCTGGAGCCTGTGCTCCGCAACAAGAGAGGCCACGATAGTGAAAGGCCCGCGCACCACGATGAAGAGTGGCCCCCGCTTGCCTCAACTAGAGAAAGCCCTCGCACAGAAACGAAGACCCAACACAGCCAAAAATAAATAAATTAATTAATTAATTAAAAAAAAAAAAGAACAATCATAAAACTGACATTTTTTTCCTCAGTCCCTGGTGCTAATTTCCAACCTTTATCAAACATGCCTACTTCCTCATTTACAAATTATTGGCAATAACAGTGCTCACCACGTGGGTTATTGTTAGGCAGAAAAAAGTTAATATATGTAAAGTGATTAGAAATGTTAATTATTTTTATCATTTTATAATTATTAAGCCAAATTATATTTTCATTTTTAACGTATTTCCCTATTCTGTGGAGAAAAAACGAGTTCATCATTATTTCTGTCCTCAACCCCCAATCCTAATCATGACCAAAATACTTTTCCCTGAACTATGTATTTTTTTGTTGGGTTGAAGTTAGCTGCTTTTGAAAGGTTCAAACAAACAGAGATAGGAAGAGGAGAATATAAGTGGAAGGACTGAAACTTAGAAAGATCAAATGTACTAATATTATACTGTAAGCTTGCAGAGGACAGGGACTACATCATCCATGTATTTTATCATCCACAGCATCTGGAGCACTGCTTTGTGAAAAAATTAATTAATGAATGAAAAAGATAATAGATGTATGAATGAGAGATGCCAAATGACCTTAAAGCATTGTAGAATGTTTGTTCACGGAAGAGTTAGAAATTAGAGTAAATAGGACTTGATGATTATCTATTAATTGAATTCATTTATGTTTTCCTTGTCTTCCAACAGTTATAATGTCTATCGGAAACTGTTACATTCATATCTCAGACTCATCAAAATGAAGTCATAGAAGAAGGGAGGCTAGAGTCTATGAGAACCAGAGGCTTCTCTGGTAAATTCTGTGACAGATTATCATCAGAGTCTTAAACATAGTCTTATACTTCTAAATTTTAAACTTCAGAACCCTTGAAATAAAACTACCATTTAACTAAAAAAACAAAAAAAGTACTGACTTAATATATTTTAGTGAGCTGAGAGTAAATTTTTCACACGAACATTAATTATTTTCCATTTTCTGTCCATTGCCATTTTCATCTTCCAGACTTGTGAAAAGCAGAAGGAAATCAAGTACTCATCTTGGGGGCACAAATGTTACAGGATGAAATGGCCCACCCTAGGGAATCATTGATTGTATCCAGTGGTACTTAATTGGAAATAAAACTTTTTTTTTAATACCCAGTTTGAGAGTATCATAGGTGTTGGTTGATTTTAGAATAGAATGCAAATTTTGCATGAGTAAAATTAAACTTTAATCCAAGTTTTTTTCCCACTTTCAATTTAGATCTGATTCCCAGAACCTCCCAGCCCCTGCTCCCTGCAGAGACAGTCACTATTCTCTCTAAGCCCTGTTCAAGAGCAGAATTTCTCAAACTTTTTTGACCAGGACCCACTTAGCTAGGAGGGAGAAAGAAGAAAATATGACCAATCTACTCCACAGATTCTGCCATGGAAAAAACTTTGCAATAGAGAACTGGAGAGGAACAAAAGAACAACAAAATAGTAGCATTTCAGCAACTTACGCAGCAACAAAGCCACTGTGAAAAGTGTATTCTAAGCATAATTCAACAACTAAATTAAACAATACAATAACAGGAGCAATTGAAAATCATGACTAACTTAAAACAACGCTAATACAATGAGATCAGAGAATCTTCTCTGAAAATTTGGGAAATTCCAATGACCTGGGTATGTATTAGAAGTTCTTACCAAGTAGAGCTTGTTAGTGAGGCTCTTTAGGAAAATATTAAATTTGCATCCTCTTCAGTTTTAGAAGCATAATAATTTTAATTCATGAATCTCAAATTTTCATAATCCCTAATAATTCACTTAGAAGATCTTACTACTCTGTAAGACTTGTTTCAACATAAAAATAAATGTCTGTGGGATTCCCAAACTTTTTTTACTCCTAAAAAATTAGAAACAGAAATTCGAAACTGCCCTTGAGCTTCAGGCTTTGCTGTGAAAGCGCCAGAGTCCAGTGGCTTAGTTGCTGATTATATGCGTTTTGATGCCACAGGCTGGTATGATGTGATATACATGAAAGAAGTTTATAGGCAAAAGCACAACAAATATTTATCTAGCGGTATTCTGTGTCAAACACTGTGCTAGGCACAGGAGCTCCAGAGGTCAGTGAAACAGACTACTACCTCCTCTATACCAGAAGAGGTAAACATTAATCAGATAATCACAAGAGAAGGAATAAGAGGGGAAGGTCCTAGTCTCAGGGGTCAGGAAGTGCAGATGATGAAGGCAGGGCCAGGGGTCTCTAGGCTAAGGGAGGGAACAGAGAGGAAGGGGAGCATGCTGGGAGGGGCGGGGACAGGACGGACCCCGGTGCTTCTGAGGAACTCAGGGAAACCCAGGAACCTAGAGAGCTGGAAGGAAGGGAAGGATTTAGTGGGAGATGAAGCCGAATAGATAACAATAATAGCTAACACTTACGTAGCCAGAGTTCCCCACTTTGAATATGCTAGAAGGGACAACAGAGAATTACAAGAGCAGTTACAATGCTTATAGGAGGTTTTTAAAGAGTTTTACAATATTAACTTTTAAATTTTTCCTAAAAAAACCTATGAGGGAGGGACCACTATTAGTCCCATCCTAGAGATGAGGAAACTGAGGCATAGAGAAGGTAGGAAACTTCTCAAGATGGCCCAGCTAGTGAGTGTTAGAGGTGGGAATTGGTCTCTGGCAGTCTTGGCTCCAGAGTCCACGCCCTTAACTCCTACATTACACTGCGTCTCAGATCACGGATTGCTTGGGCTTTATGGGACGTGTTATCTTCACAACACTGGGCAGTCATTGAAATGCTTTAAAGAAGATAGGACATGATGAGACCTGTGCTTTAAAGACAGCATCCTGGCCACAACATTGGGAAGAGGTGGGAGTGGGAGGGGCTAGGTTGCAATGATTAAACTCCTAGTGAGGAAAGTGCATTCCTCCTGGTTTGGACAAGATGGTGTCTGTGGGGAAGGAGAGAAGTAGACAGATGTGAAAGACACTTAGAAACTGCAAGAAACAGGACCTGGTGGTGGATTGGTTATTGGGAGGAGGTAGTCAAAGAGAAGGAGCATTCAAGGATGATTTCTGAGTTTCTGGATGTAGAAGTGGATGCTCCTTCACAGAAACAGGGAACTAAAAAACAAGACCCCATCATCAATTGTTCCATTGCAACTCCCCAAATTCAATAACTTTTAGAAACTCAAAGCACTATGCTTTTTCCTTGGAAGATAAAACACTATTGTTAATTAGCACTCCAAATTTTTTAATGAAAGGAGAGAGGGTCCATCAAATCTCTCTACTTCCATCTGCTAGAGCTACTTGGCAATCTTCTATCTCATTCTTCCTTCCAGAGTTCTCCATCTTGAATATGCTAGAAGTGGCAATAGAGCAGAAAGAAATTATTCAAGACAAACACACAAATAGGGCCAGCCCAACACTATCACAAAGCTTCCTTGAATGATATCATCTTGTCTTTCTTGTCAGACTAACTTGAAGGAATGAGACGACTTCAGTCTAGCAAGGGAGCAAGTATATAATGGGAAGAAGTAGGTGGATATATAATATATTGAATATAATTATTTCCCACAACAACAGGAAAATAGTTAAATAAAATAATCATATATTCTCACAGTGGAATACTATGGAGCAATTAAAGATGATGTTGTAGGAAAGTATGTAATGAGTGGACAAGACAGATCATTAAGTAAAGAAAGTAGGTGACAAAACAATGTGTTCAATTATAATTTCATTTAAAAGATAGATGTATATGCATGAAAAGAGACTAGAACATATGTCCCAAGATGTCATCATTGGTTATGTGGGAACAGAGGAATTACTGGTGATTTTTATTTTCTTATTTTTGCTTGTATATATTGTGTATCATGACCAGCATCTATTTTAATCAGAGAAAATGTAATTTTCTGAGAAACTTCAAGAAAAAGATGCTCTTTAATGGATATAATTCTCTGGCCTACATGGCTCTATAATCTGTTAATATTCGATTAAATTGTACCGAACAACTGCCAAAGGACCCCATTATAGAATTACAATGTTCTTATCCTCAAGGCCATTGAAATATTATCAACATTCAAAGTGTAGCTTAATAAATTGACAAGCTCAAGATTCAAAACTGTTTCTAATAACCAGGAATTGGGGCTAAAACAAGCAGTTGAACGTTAAAGGAAATAAAAATAAAATTCTACATTTAAGATAAAAACCAAATTTTACAGAAGGACATGGCAGAAACCTGATTTGTAAAAACAGGTATGGAGATTTTAGTTGACCTCAGGTTCAATATATGCCAAAGTGTGAAAACACACAGAATGTTAACTTGCAATGTTTTTAAGTATCCTTTTTGGATTAGCAAAGGTAAGAGAGAAAGAGTCTTTGCAGTTCTCTGCACTATATTTTAAGGAATTTGACAAACTAGAAAAGTGACCTGGGTAATGAGGAGTTTAAATGCATGCCAAATGAGGTTCTTAGCTGAAGGGGCAAGTGCTATGGAAGACATGATTCGTTTTTCAAACGTTGGAAAACTTGCAATGTAAAAAGAATGGATTCCTTCGGTGTGAAGGACAGAATAAAGACAAATGGATAGATGCTACTGGAGGTAGAAATTACAGTGTAAACTTCCTGAAAACAATAGACTTTACAAATATAAGCTGTTTCAGTGATGGTAATGGTGGCACTGGTGGTTATTTTTGAGGCAAGCATGCTGTATACTCTAAAAGCCCAAACATGAAGAAGAAACTTAACTCCTACTTTTCTGCTCTTCATCATGGCACATGGTATCAATGATGCTGTTACTGGTCAATAGTCTCTGGCTTCCAAAGTAATAGAGAGAATAATGCAGAGAAAAGGAAGAAAACCTAATGGTATAAACTAAAGATAGTTAAGGAAAAGGCAAACATTAACAGAAGACAGACAAAGGAGAGAGGAAGGAAGAAGAGAAGAAATCCTTTCTTTTTGCTTTCCGTTATTTAATCTCTCCTGTGCCTTCTTCAACCCACATTCTTATTAATAGTTTTCAACTGTCATCTTCTCCTTCTTCTTAAAGAATGGATACAGTATGATTCAGTGAATTCTAGGACATTTGGGATCTAAGCAGGGAACTTTAGAACCTCAATAACCACAGAGTTTGCATAGTAATCAACATCCAAAGAGATTGTACAATATGAGAACAAAGTAAAGTTTAGATATACCGATGGAACATGAATTTATAATGAGTCATTAAAGACAGCTGGGGACATATCCTGTTGAGATGACATCACTGAATCCACACTTCCCTGCTGTCTTAAAAGGCCCTTGGTTCTTTTCTAACCATTAAAACAAGTACCTGAATGCCTGGGGCGTCAGACCTAGTGTTAAGATTAAGCCTAGATTTGTCTAGGTGAGCTACAGTTACCTGTCCTGGTGAACAGAAAGGTTTTAGCCTTGGTTTGTTAATTTAAACACAATTAAATATAATGAGTGGATAAAACAAGGAGCTGCAATGGGAGATAAAAAAGAACGGAATTGTTGCATCATAGACACAATGTGTCTCATCTAGTTTTAAGAGACAGAAATAATTGTTGATTCCTGAGAAGAAGCAAATGGTCAGTTCATCAGTATATTATTACTTCTTGATAAATATTAGATGGCATGTCAAATCCTAGATTAAGTCACAAAGATAGTTTTACCTTGGCTCAATCTGATGGTTTTGGAGGAAAGAGGCAGAGTCATATCTTACAATTCTCACTCGGAAACATCATTTCTGATATTACCTTGTGTTTGGAAGATGAAACAAGTCTATGCAAAATATTAACTATAAATTATAATTTTCCTTAGCCATATGAATAAAATGACCAGGTATCATTTCCCATGGTCATGACCCATATCAGCTATGACTTGCATAAAATTGTTAAGCTACTCTATACTGTTGACATCCTGAGGTTGTTTTTCTTTCTGCCGAAGAGAAAAAAAAAAAAGTAATTGTTTCAGAGGGGAAAAAATACTTAAAGTAAATAAGAGATGCCTCTGGTCTAACGTAATTTAACTTGTAGAGTGAGAAGGAGTATAAATCTTCACAATTACAAAATGCTTGCAATAGTGTCATCCTGTGATGTACTTTCATATTTGGTGATGTTCTCCATTACTCACTTGTGGGTGCTACATCTGTAACATGTGTTGAAGCATCTTCCCAGTACATTTTTATGTCTTCCTGTAGATAGGAAGGAAGGCAAGAAAGAGCTGCTCTCCAACACTTGGAAAAAACATTGCTCTCCAAGGGCCAAAAGATAAAAATCAATACATCCTAGGACAGAGAATAGAGGTACACAATTACCCTAAGGAGACAATGGCTCCCAGGTCGTCAGAACTGATTGTTTCACTCCCTAGATGTATTAACATAACAAAGTAACATATGTGTCTATCAGAGGGAAATCAACGTACCAGAAGGGTTCAGTGCAGGAAAATGGAAATTACAGTCATGTAGCCCTCACCCAACCATGGAATCCTCTCGCCCAAGACCACTACAGACCTGAGTCTGCCTCAGTCAAGAGGATAAGAAATCGAGAAATTGCCACTGCAACTCTTTTATTCAGGAACATACCACCATAGCTACCCAGGGGTCAAAAAACTGCCACCAGGGCAACTGGTTCTCAAAGCAAGAGACTGGATACTGGAGCATTGTTGTTATTAGCATAAAACAGCTAAAAGAATCAGAAAATAAAAATGGCTTCAGCTTCCCATTTCTCTCAAATATTGCACAAACATATCTCACTGGAGGAATCTACTTCACCTCCAGAACCTTAGTTATACAAGAGAACAGGAATGGTAAGTTTCACCTCTCTAACCTCTGCAGTGCAGGAATGCCCACTACAAGGAGGTAAGAATGGATGTGGAAAGCCAATCCACCATATCTGCCATGGGCAGTAGGTGGTCTCTAGTGTCAAGTGCCACTAGTAAGGAACTAGTGGCACTTGCAGTCTGATCATAGAGATGGATGCATGAAATTAGCTTAATCAGAGAACTCTCTCTGATTGGATCCCATGTTCCCAGGCAACAGTCTGATCACAACTTTACTTCCTATGTACTTGTAAACTGGGAGGAAATGTACTGGCCATAGGATCCTAGTCTTCCTGGGGCTTGTATTTCACATTTTAATTGCCTTATTTTCTCAGTGCTAAGCTGCTGATGATAGCGTATGCCACTTATTTTAAAAGAACATTAAAGAAAAAGAAATACCACATATTAAATAAATTTTTCCATCACAAGAAACACCTTCATTTTAAAAATGTGGAAGTGTTTTAAAAAGTTGCAATTCAGCATGTAGGAAATATAGTAATAAATTTCCATCTTGATTTTACAACTTATTCTCTAAGGTTAACTAAATCTGTTCCGAGAACCAGCTCCATTTCTGTTGTGTTTATATACTCTGGTTTCTAAATCGACACAGCTGAAGGCCAAACTCTGGACTGTGGTACTTTGACCAGCCCATCTTGAGAGGAAGACATCTGTGTCTAGCCTTTTCACATCACCTGGTCTGTAAAAAGCCATTAACATTTTTAAGTTGATGTCAATTTATTCATTGATGTTCAGTGAAGGCAAAAAGGCAGGCCAAATCAGATCCTCCCTACTTTCCATAAACAGAAATAGCACAACCTAAAAGGCAGAAGTTTCTGTGCCTATGATACAGCACTATTCTTATCTTTGTTACTTTACTGTTTCACAGGTATCTCAAGTAATGATTATCATTAGTATGTGAGGGACCATTAAAAAAAAAATGATCTACAGTGCAGCCAAAGCGGTAGCAGGCATGTATAAACAGCGCCTGTCCCCCAGGACCATGTGAGAAGGCTGGCCTGGGATACTGACACTTGCTAACTTTGAGCTGCTGGTGGAGAAGAGACAGTCCCTTCTTAAACTGGACAACTTCAGTCAGTCCAGCTGTTTTGATCATTTTCCTGTAGGTTGCAGTTTTTCTTTTTTCTAGAAAGGCATGGTGTCATTGCAGTAGATGAAAAGAAATAGATCCTTTTTCTGATTATTATAATAATTATTATATTATAATAATTATAATATTATATTATTATTATTATTATAATTGCACGTACCATAGTTCTCAAAAAATATATAAATATTTTTATAGGACAGTTTGATACACCAAATTTATAAGGTGCAAATTCATGTGCTAAGATATTTAACTTAATGATATGTACTTGATTATTTTGTTTTTTAAGAAATAGTTGACTAAAGAACATGTTTACCAAAAAAAAAAAAAAAAAAAACCTTCACCAAATAAGGTAGGAAATCAGAACTTTATGACCTAATTACGTAGGACAGCTTCCACCACCACATCTTTTGCAAATAAGCCAAGAAGCCAGAAAGTTGGAGAGGTCATGTAAAAACAAAATATCCAGTCAATTTACAGACTTAACAACCTAGGAAATATAATAGAGGTGATTCCACAACTATCATATGTACACTTTTACATATTCTCTTATTTAAATAAATGAGAAGTTGTGGGTTCAAATCCCAACTTTGCCACTTCCTATTCTTATGGTTTTTGACAAGTTACAAATGTCAATGAATCTGTTTCTCCACTGTAAAATGGAAATAATAATATCTACCTTAGAGAGTTATTGTAAAGATGAAAATGAAGTGATATAGGTAGAATGTTTAGCACAGAGCTTGGCAATAAGATATACTTAATATAGAGTAGTTATTGTTATAATTATTAATAAGCACATAATTGGTTGGGAAGGCAGCTGACACATGGCACAAACGTGAGCAAACGATGCAGTGTTATTCAGTGGAAGAGAACATGTAACCACAGTGGGAGAATTCTTGAGAGGAGTCTAGTCTGACCATGTTTGTGAATGTAATAAAGAATTCCTTTAAGTGGCCTGATATAGCTGGGCATGTGGGCATGAGAAGGTTTTCCAGGCATACAAGAAAGATGTGGAGCATCAAAGAAGTTTTGTTAGGGACCTTGAAGTGAACTACCTCCTACACTACAAATGATTATAACATCTTCCATGAATAAGCTCTCAGAAGAACCAGTGTTGTCCTGATCTTATTTAAACCTGTCTGGCAGAAACCTGGGAATTTCCACTGGCATTTGCATTTGGTTTAGAGTCTCAAACTGGGTTTAAATACAAACACTAGTTACCTTGAAGAACTTATCCCAGTTTTTTCCTCCAATTCTGACACTACTTGGAAAACCAGCATTCTTGTAGGTATTATTTTTCAAAGACAAATTCATAACAGGGTTTACAAATTCCTGAAAGTGAGCCAGAAAAAAAAGAGAAAAACAAAGGCATGGCTAATTAAAAACTGCAAAACAATCAGGGTCAGGTGTTAATAGAGACTTGTATGGAAGAGAGGACCAATCTCTTAAGTTCATCCATCCTCCCTGGGTCCTCTGTTCTGCGCTGATTGTTTCCTATGCCTTGGCCAGCTTCAGATGGGGAAAGTGCTGAGTTGGTCCTGAGCAGAAGTCATCTCTTCTCTGATGAGTCAGATCTAGGAAGTGTTGTGGCCTACTAGCCTGTGAGGACATCTCCATATCACCTCTTTCCTGTTTCACGCCTGCCCACAGCTATTGGTGCCATTGGAATGATTCCTGATTCTATATTGTTAGCTCTGATTCTCACCTGAGTTGCAGTTTTCTGTGCCCAGCTACCTACAAAGGTCTCTAATTGGCAGTTCTGTCAATACCTCAACCTAACAAGAGTAAAACCGAACCAAGCATCTAACATCACTAGTCTTCCTCCACCAAGAATAAATTTTCATTATGACTTTACCATTTCTGTCCTAAGCCCCAGCATTCCTTCAGTCACACAGACTGACACTCTCCCAATCATCTTTGACTTTCCTAGCCCTTAGCACCCACAATGAATTCAACAAATCTTCCTCTGTGATGTCAAGATGTCTATTAAATCCACCTTTATCTATTTCCTTTGATGCTACTCTAGGTTAAGCTCTCAAAATTCTTATGTAGACTTTTATAATTGACTCATAATTGGTTCCCTTTTCTCCTGTCTCTCCATGATCAAACCCATCCACACTCCACTGTCAGCTTGACCTTTGGATTATATAAAACCCTGATTATGCTTTAAAATATTCACATGCCTCTCACTACTGCCTATCAATAAATGACAAACTTAGCCCAGCCATCAAGACCCTCAATTATCCGGCCCCTTATTTACCAGACATTTATCTTCCATGATTCCTGTATCCCAATCTAAATTCCATCCAGACTGAACTGTAAATACTCATCATCTCAATCTCCCCTTGGCTGGGAGATTTCTGCAGTAGGTCTTTTACACTGGCTTCTAGAATTTTGCTAATGGATTGTCTGGTCTCCCACAGTGGGAGCTACCTTGCTGGTACATCTTCATTGGTTGCTTCTTTTCCTTGTCTCATTCCCCTCATTCCTCTGCTGGTATTTCTTTCGCCTCCTATGGTAGGTTGTATTAATGGTCCCAAATCTTTACTCTTCCCTATACCTATACTCTTTGCCATGTCACCTTGCCATTCCTTTCACTAAAGAGGCAGAATATATTTTTCCACCTTGTGAATCCAGGCTGGACTCATGTGGCAACCATGAGAATGTACCTCACAAGCCTCCAACCACATGAAGCACAACTGACCACAGGTCCCAGCCCCCAGCTTCTATGCTTTAAAATTTACTGCTACATTTGTACAGAGGAAATGCTTCCCAGACACTGCTCCTAGCCAATGACTGACCATTCTCGGGAAACACAGGATTCCTGGGTCTGATGGCCATTTTTGTCTTGAGGACTCCCCAGTGGCATTGCCAAAGCATTTTTAGACTGCAGGACAGTCTAGGACACATCAACCCCCATCCCTTCCCTCTCTCATTCAGCCGGGTCAGACCTGCATTGTGGTCCATGGCTATCCCAGTGTTTCCAAGCTCTTTCCCCCATTCTCTTTCACAACCATTTTCCATAACAAAAACCTAACATGTTTAATCTCATCTTGGCGGTCTTGGCATCTGCTTCTTAGACCTGCTTTGTGACTTTGCTGTGGTGATTTAGCCAACGTGACAAAGGCAGAGGCTCTAAAACATACCTGTGTTTTTCTGCTTGCTCTTGCCTCTATCATCTTCATGAGAAGGACATGCCCTGTCCCTGGTCCCAGGAAGAAGATGAGAGACTCGCAAAGCACCCCAGTCTTCCCATCTGAGGCCTTCCCAGATCAACAGGCAGCGAGTTAATCCCCAGACAGGTGAGCAAGTCCAGCCAAGATCAGTTGAGCCAAACTCAAATCAGCTTGATGCTGCAGATCCTTCAGCTAAATATCTGCTTATTGCTGTAGCCCAACATACAGCAATAGTTGCCTGTTACTCAGAATTATTCTGTCAATAGAAAAGTGATAAATTTCTCAAACAAGCTACTTGTCCTCAAATTTTTATCTGGAGAAACCAAAACCAAGACAATGTGTAAGTATATTTAGGATCAATATTATGTTATGAGATATGCACTCAATGGTTTAGAGTTTAAAACTTATCTTTAATTTCCAAGAACACTGGGCCGAGGAACAGAACCTGCATAGTACCAAAGACAAAGAGAGCTGGTGTAGAGATTCAACACGGAACTTTCTGTTGCCTTACCTGGGTCTTAGGTGTAGAAGGGAGGCATGGAATATTCCTGATTAGAAAGTCATCCTGTTCTCTCTCCTGGGCTGAACTGAGGGACCCTGCACAAGGAAGCTCTAGATCTACTAAAACATCCTTAAAGGAACTGTTCTTCTGGGTCAAACTATCAACCGGTTCTAACTGGACAGATTTCTGCTGATTGGCATGAAGGAACGTTCGGCCAAAATGGTTTTGTTAACAAGATATAAGGAAGAGGAATCTTTCTACAGAGACATCCTGCTTTCCAACAAATGTAAGAACAAGCAAAGCACAAGGAAACCAGCCTGGCTGAGTCTGTCAGTAGAATGGCTGAAATGGTTGGGAAGAAATTCCTGCTCAACCCTTTCTCCAAGAGTCACCACAGAGTAACAGCTGTCTTAAGAATGTTCAAATAGAACCAGAGTATTCATCATTGTACGTCTTTAAATGAGGACAGATACCTATGTCATGTTGATAGTTTCAATCCCCAGCAGAGTCCCTGCCATATAATAGACACCTTATACATACTTGAATATGTGAATTGATGTTCTATGACTACTTCCAAGATCCAGCAAAGTTTTCAGAAAAAAATTCTCATAAAAAATTAATTTTCCTATCATTGGAATTCCATGTTATTGTAATAATTCTGATTTGGCCACTCACAAAGAGAATTGCTTAATCTCTCTGTGACTCAATTTCCTCTTCTAAAAATTGGAGATAATAATAACACTAACTCATAGTGTTGATTGTTGGATAAATTGCAGTTAATATATGTCAAATGCTTAGAACAGTGCCTGGTACCTGTTAAATGTTTTATTCATGTGATCTACAGGAAGCAGTAATAATAGTAGTAGCAGTAGTAGAAGTAGTAGTAGAAGTGGTGGTGATAAGTAGTATGAAGATCAATCTACACCATTCAATGATAGATCATAAAACTCAAAATTTGAGTATTAGAGGCCAATAGTAACAATTTAACTAAAACTCTCCCATGCTTAAGTAAAAATAAGGTCTTAATTATCGACCTATAACCCATACTACACAATATTTTACTGAAACTTGTTTCCAGCAATATAGCTAAGTAAATAACTAAAACTATTAAGGGATTTGGGTCCCTTAAAAATAGTAAAATATTAGATATTTTAAATTTCTAAGTTACAATATCTTTTATGTCTTCACTTTTTCCTAAAATGTTTTTGGATACACTTACTCTTTTCCCCAGACGTAAGTAAGTTCAGAGGCACTAATCAGACTCACCAAGGAGAGCTGTCAGTCATTGGGCACATTTGCCTCATGCTCAGGAGCACCTAACCCCTCCATGCCTGCGTGGGTGGTTTCCTGTCTGTGTTTGGTTTGAACCTGTTCCAGGGCTTGTGGTTTTTGGCCAAGCTCATACTTTCTGTTATCATTCTGCTGCATATTGAATGACAGTGTTGATTTTGCAATTGGGCAGATGACTCCTGCATTTCTCAGAGAAACTTATGGGAATCTGTCATGTTCTGGTTTGCATGTTCTTTTCTCTTTTCACTCTTATACCGTGCAAGCTCCATCAAGCCTAATCTTTAACCTTAAAATGTTTCCTTTATTTCAAGATGAGAAACACATTTTGAATACTGGAATCATAGAATAAAAAATAGGAAATTCAATTAAGCTAAAGCAACTAGGAAAAGATTTCTCTTTTAGAAAATAAAAATTATTGTGCCTTATCAAGATAAAGAGCAAAGCAATAATTAGAGAATGTGAATTGGTTGTGGGACTTGAGCAGGAGCAGAACAGGAAGTCCTGAATGTAAAAGTATTAGAGAGGCACAGAGGAGACCCTTTCGTTCTGCTGCTTCCTTCCTTATTAAAAAAGAATGTCTAGCTCACGAGTTTCTTTCTTTTGCCAGAAATTCTACTATTGCGGACATATTTCTCAAGTTTATCATTCTATTCCCTATTAAAAGACCTCTGGAAAGAGCTCATACAACTCAACATCAAAAAAAAAAAAACAAACTCAAAACTACCTAATCAAAAAATGGGCAAAAAACCTGAATAGACATTTTTCCAAAGAGGAGATGCAGATGGCCAACAGGCATATGAAAAGGTGCTCAACCCCACTAATCATCAAGGAAATACAAACCGAAACTACAATGAGATATCTCCTCACACCTGTCAGAATGGCTAGCATCAAAAAGAACACAAATGGGCTTCCCTGGTGGCGCAGTGGTTGAGAATCTGCCTGCTAATGCAGGGGACACGGGTTCGAGCCCTGGTCTGGGAAGATCCCACATGCCGCGGAGCAACTGGGTCCGTGAGCCACAATTACTGAGCTTGCGCATCTGGAGCCTGTGCTCCACAACAAGAGAGGCCACGATAGTGAGAGGCCCGCGCACCGTGATGAAGAGTGGCCCCCACTTGCCGCAACTAGAGAAAGCCCTCGCACAGAAACGAAGACCCAACACAGCCAAAAATAAATAAATAAATAAAATTTAAAAATTGAGACATAATTCACATATCTTAAAATTCACTCTAAAAAAAAAAGAACACAAATAACAAATGTTAGCAAGGATGTGACGAGAAGGGAACCCTTGTTTACTGCTGGTGAGAATGTAAATTGGTGCAGCAACTATGGAAAACAGTATGCAAGTTTCTCAAAAAACTAAAAATAGAACTATTATGTGACCCAGCAGTTCCTTGCACCCCAATGTTCATAGCAGCATTATTTACATTTGCCAAGATATGGAAGCCACCTAAGTATCTATCAGCACAGGAATGGATAAAGAAGATGTGGTATACATATACAAAGGAATATTACTCAGCCATAAAAAAGAATGAAATCCTGTCATTTGTAGCATTGTGGGTGGACCTAGATAATATTATGCTTAGTGAAATAAGTCAGAGACAGACAAATACTGTATGCTATCACTTATATGTAGAATCTAAAAAATAATACAAATGAATGTTTATGCAAAACAGAAACAGACACACACATATAGAAATCAAGCTTGTGATTATTGAAGGGGAGAGGGAAGAGGGGAGAAACAAATTAGGGATATGTGATTAACAGATACAAACTATGTATAAAATAGATAAGCAACAAGGATATATTGTAGATAGCACAGGGAATTGTAACCATCATTTTGTAATAACCTACAATTGAGTATAATCTGCAAAAATACTGAATCACTATGCTGTACACCCAAAACTAAAACAATATTGCAAATCACTGATAATTTTAAATAATACTAAAATAAAGTAAAATAATGAAAAAAATGCCTCCTGGGTAAAGTGAGTTACAACTGTTCTCAAAAGAGGTAGCTCATATATGAGATTCAAACTTGGAAGGTCATTTAATGAAAAACAATTCCTAGGTTTAAAAGAATCAGTTCCCACATTTAAAAAATAAAACCCTGACACAGAAAGCTACCCTGAGATACTGGACCACGAAACTGATCATTAGCACACGACTGAGTAAACACTGGGATGGAAATATCAAAGAAAAGATACTGTTAATCCAGAACCTGATATTTTAAATAAGTTCGCCTTAAAGGGACAAGATAAAGTAGCATAATTTATAATGTGAGAGACTGTTCTAATATAGTAAGGGAAGGGCTGAGGTGGGAGTGAACTGCCAACCCTCAACACTAAAGGCTCTGACTCATAAATGACAAATGTACTCACCTGTGGGCCTTGGGTGCCAGCGGGGATCCCTGAGGAGAGGGTGAGGTCAGAGTGTGGATTTTGTGAGCTCACCCTCCCATTTTTTCCAGGAAGACCTCGGCTAATGTCAGGTCACTAACTCTTATGAGTTTTGACAAAACACCAAGACTAAATATATGGTTTGGCTCTGCAGCCCTGTGACCTCATCACCAAACCACTGTCTGGGTGATAAGACCCGCCCCCCCAGTCTCCACCCGCCACGCTGACTTTGTTTGAGACACGGCCTTCTTCTGTGGCCCCCTAACCCCCAACTCTCCATCAACTCATTCCAGGGGCAACTGCAAGATGAACCAGATGCCCTTCCCCCTTGAATACGAATATCTTCATGAGCAACCTCTCTTCTAATTTCATAGTCTTGAGCAACTATACGCCCCTTTTTAAAAAACAGGTTCTGTGAAGAAATAGAGGTGCTAAGTTGTATAATTCCTACCTCTTTACAATGAGACTATGAGAAATCCAAGGCCACCCCCAAAAAGGCACTTACCACTACAGGTGACAGTAACAAAGGAAGGAATCTAGTTCTGTCATCTTAAAGCATCAGAAGACTAAACCTAGAAAAAATTTTTCAGTGAATTCTTTAAACAGTTTTCAGGTTTTCATTGCATCCTACTATATAAGCTAAGGAGACGAAATCCATAAGATACGTGCTCTGGTTTCTACATACGTGCTCAATCTCTACTGTTATACTTGTTATTACTTAAGCTAGAGATGGCAAGTTTGTTTAACTGAATATCAGTTCTGGCCTTAGAATTCTGATGCTTAGAATGTCACGCGGAGGTTGCATCTCGGTTTCAGGGAAGTCGCTCTTGCCTCCACCTTGAACGAGAAAGAAGAAATGGCGGCATCTTGCCTCTACTTTTCATCTCAGAGCCAAGCAATCAGCTGTTGTTTCTGCAATCATATGGAACGCTAAACTTGTTTCCTAGATGGTGTCTTTAAAAATAAAAGTAAGAAAAACAATCTATACATTTTACTCTCTGTATCATTCAGAAATAACTTGAAGTGAACTGCATCATATATCACAATTCCCCCTATATAAGTTCTGGTATTCTCCTTCCATGAAATATGGTAGAAATAAAAAAGAAAAACTTAGCAGTTATTAAATTCTGCATTTCAGAGTGTACAATCATAAGTTAATAATTATACTCTAGGTGAACCATGTGAAAGTACAAGAGAAAAAAAAGGAAAAAAATTCTTTCCCTCCACCCTCTACTACCACACCAAGAAATCTGTGAATTTCTTTTTGATTAATTTTCTTAAGTATAAATGTCCATAGTAAAAGTAGCTAACATTTATTGACTGCTTACTATGTGCCAGGCACTGCTCTATTTTCCCATGCATTTAACTAAATTAATCCCCAAAGTAAGCCATTGAGAGAAGTACTATAATCCCCATTTTACAGATGAGAAAACTGAGGTACAGGGGATTCAAGCAACTTGTGCCTGGCCACTAAGCTAACAAGTGGCAAACCTGGGGTTTTGGATTCAGGCAGTCTGGCTCCCAGTCCTATTACTCTAGGGCTTTTCTCAGGATGAGACCACTTCAGAGGGGAGACAACACAACAGAAGTCTCAAATTGGAAGGCAAGATGCATTTATTCCTTCTGAAGGATTCAGCTGTTTTGTTCTGTTCTAAATAGAAAAGGATAACTCTGTATCATTTTTCTCTCTGGATTTCTCTTGTTTTCTATTTCTTTATCATCAAATACATTTTTTGAATACCTACTATGTACAAACCTTGGTTCAGGCATTGAAAGACCTGTGAGGAAAAATAGAGGTATAATTATAAACTTTACATGTACTGGTGATTCTTAAACATGCTCTTCCCCTTCTGAATAGACCTCAAAAACCAAGGAAAAGAGTTGGCAGGAAAATCTATTTGTTGTCATAGATTCTTGGAAATAATGGCAGTATTACTACCTATCTTGACCTGGAAATGAGCTCAGAAATGTCAAGAGTAAAACAGTGGAGATGGAAGCTGGCTCCTATATTTTTAAAAATAAGTTTCATGTGAAAATAGTACTGTTAATTGTCTGGGTAAGTTTTATCCTTTTTCTTAACCTTAGCATTTTCTTCTGAAAATGTTTATGCTCTGTCAATGTAATATTATAGATGGCATTAATCTTAACAGATTATTTGGTTTTTTAACCATCTTTAATATGATCTGTTCACAAGGCTTTACCTCCTTTTCCATGAAAGAAAATAATGAAAAGATGCTTGAATTCTTCAGATTCAACAGTTTGTACCTCCAAAAATAAAAGTTAAGAATATATAAAAGTAAAATCAGTAAGCAAATTAACTATCATCTGATAAATTACACCTTTAAATTTATTACAATAAACCCCTTAATACAATAAAAGGTAACTCATCCACACTTGGCAGCTATGGAACATTTTTCTCATAGGAAGGGAAAATTGAATCTCATGGCACTCTTTTTTTTTTTTTTTTTTTTAAATGATGGAGCTAGGTATTTTTTTAAAATTAATTTATTTTATTTTATTTTTATTTTTGGCTGTGTTGGGTCTTCGTTTCTGTGCGAGGGCTTTCTCCAGTTGCGGCGAGCGGGGGCCACTCTTCATTGCGGTGCGCGGGCCTCTCACTATCGCGGCCTCTCTAGTTGCGGAGCACAGGCTCCAGACGCGCAAGCTCAGTAGTTGTGGCTCACGGGCCTTGTTGCTCCGCGGCATGTGGGATCTTCCCAGACCAGGGCTCGAACCCGTGTCCCCTGCATTGGCAGGCAGATTCTCAACCACTGCGCCACCAGGGAAGCCCTCATGGCACTCTTAAACCAATACACATCTACTCCAGAATTCTCTCCCTAATTACTGCTGCTGCCATCACACTGGCTGCTTATATTATCTGACATAAACATAGATATCTGTCTTTCATTTAATTCATCTGCTAATATCATGTGGAATAAGCTTAGATATCTGCCTTTCACTTTCACAGTTTGAAGAGGTAGATAATAACTGAGAATGTTCAAGTAGTATTAAAAAACACAAACCCCTAGATAAAATAAGTTTAATGTATTACCCAGTGGGACAAATAAAAATAAATCTACATACTGTGGTGAAACTGATGGACACTGAAGACACAGATGATATTAAAAATAGGGGGAAAAGCACATATGTCACTTAAAATTGATTCAGAAGAAATATGGAAGAACCCAAATGAACTTTTTGGCCAACCCAATAGGTTGAAAAATCCTAAAATTATTATTTTTTTAATCTTTCCACAGACAACACCAATAACAGATAGTTTTATAGGTGTGTTTTACCCAACTTGGTATGACAGGACATTTACTTTACTTTATATCCCCTTTACTTTTCTAATGAATAGAAAGGGAAAGAGAGAACACTCCCAAACTCATTCAAGAAGGAGTATAACCATGATACTAAAACAAAAAAAAGAGATAAAGGAACAAACAAACAAAACTACTAGATAATATGATCCATGTACAAAGATGTAAAATTTCTTAGCAAAATAGAAGAAAGCCAAATCTAGCAATGCACAAAAAGAATAGTACACCATCAACACGTATAGTTTATCCCTGGAAAGCAATGATGGATGAACATATGAAAATCAATAAATGGAATTTATCATATTAATAGATTAAAGAAGAAAAATTATATGATTGTTTCCATAGAGGCAGAAAAAATTTTGATAACAATAAATACTTATCTTGATAAAAATTAAGGACTCTCTAACGAAATAAGAATGGAAGTAAACTTCCTTAACCTGTTAAAGAATATCTACCAAAAAATTTCAGCAAATATCATTGTTAATGGTATAACATGACACATCTCATTAAGACAGACGTGTTCAAGGTTGCCACTTCTGTTTAACATTGTAATGGAGGTCCTAGCTAATTAAGTAAGCTAAAAATAAAGTTATAAAGTTTGGGAAAAAGAAAACAAACCTGTAATTATTTGCAGATGATATCAGTGTCTATATAGAAATCTAAAAACCTTTACAAACATATATTAGGAGTTTACAAGGATGCTGGAAGCAATATCAACATGGAAAAATTAGAAGAGTTCTTATACACCAGTGATTATTAATTGGAAATATTTAATTTAAAAATCTTACTCAAAAAAGCAAGAAAAACATAAGATACATAGTACTTTATCTAATAACAGACATAAATGGTGAGAACTTTAAAACTTTTATTGAGAAACATGAAAGAAGACCAGAAAAAATGGAAAGCTATCATGTGTTTATGAATGAAACACCTCAGTTCGTAAGTATGCCGTTTATCCTTAATTGAGTCTAATTCCAATTAATTCCAATCAAAATACCAAGAAGATCATTTGAGAAATTTTATAAGCTCATATTAGACACTTACATAGAAAAAATCCATAAGATCAAGGAGAGCCAACCAAGTTTCAAAGCAGAACAAGTTGGGAGACTCGCTCTATTAGAGATAAGGACTGTGGAGAGCTATAGTTATCAAGACAGTATAATACTGGCTCAGAGACGAACCAGTTGAGCAATGGAAAAGAAGAGAGAAACTAGAAAGAGCCCCAACATAAATATAGAAATCTGGTATATGATACAGGTGACATTTCAACCATTAAGGGGAAGGACAGATGTTTCAACAATCCAACTAGAACAATTCATTATCCATATGGAAAAAAAAAATTAAATTGTTACAATGTGCCATTCTCAAAATTTAGCTTTAGAGGAATTAAAAGATAAATATAAAAGGCAAAATTTTTAAGTGTTTTATAACCTCACAGTATGGAAGGATTTCTTATACAAAGAAATATTAAGAATTAGGTTGATAATTAAATATAAGAAAAGTATTTTTTTAAATCTGTTCTTTAAAAAACACCATTAAGAAACTGAAAAGACACGTTACAAACTGGTAGAAAATATTTACTATATATATATAAAACCAATGAAATCTTTTAAGCAAGAATAGTTTTTTTAAAAAAGAATATAGATAAAAAAGAAAATAAACATAGAGTAGAAAAACAAGCAAGAGATATTAATATGCATTTAAAGAAGAAGAGGGACTTCCCTGGAGGTGCAGCGGTTAAGAATCCACCTGCCAATGCAGGGAAAACAGGTTTGAGCCCTGGTCCAGGAAGATCCCACATGCCCCGGAGCAACTAAGCCCGTGCACCACAACTACTGAGCCTGTGCTCTAGAGCCCACGTGCCACAACTACTGAAGCCCGTCTGCCTAGAGCCCGAGCTCCACAACAAGAGAAGCCACTGCAATGAGAAGCCCACGCACCGCAACAAAGAGTAGCCCCCATTCGCCTTAACTAGAGGAAAGCCCACACGCAGCAACAAAGACCCAACACAGCCAAAAATAAATAAATAAATATTTTAAAAAATAAATAAAGAAGAAGAAAAACAATTGATTAACAAATATGTGGAAAGATACTCAACCTCAAAATAATCCAATTTTGAATTTTTCTGATCATATAGTGCCAAAAATCAAGAAATATATTACCAGGTGTCAGTGAAAATGTGAAGCCACATAAACCTTTACAAATTACTAGTGGGTGTGTAACCCTTTGGAAAATAATTTGGCATTATATGTTAAAGTTTAATGTAATGTATGCTTTTTGACCCAGCAACCATCTTAATATCATCAAGGAAAAGCAAAAATATATATATACATTATCAAAAAGCTGACTCGGAAGACCTACAAGTTCAGCCTCTTCTGTAGGGAATTCTATTATTTGCAGCTAAAGGCATCCTAATAGCACAGTCTTTCACTGAAATACAAAAGAGGCAAAATTTTTCTCTTTTTTCATTATTATTTAAAATGGCTCTGGGAGTTCTGTCAAAATAAGATTCTAAATGTTATGTTATAAATATTGGAAGGAGAAAGTGTATTGCTATTACGTTCAGGCATAATCATCTACGAGGGAAGTTTTTAAAAAATCAGTGGAAAATCTATTGGAAATTATAAACCCATTCAACAAGGTGGCAGTTTTCCAGACAAGCATACAAAAACAGATAGTTTTGTTATAGATCTCTGATAACCAGTAAGAAAATTCAATGAATATTTGGAAATAAATATAAGATTCAAGTTTTCCAAAAAAGGTGTAAATTTTAGGAACATAAAACAAGGGCTGGACAGAGACACACATGGCATGTTGCTGAGTGGAAAGAATTAGCACTGTACAGATGCTACCTTTTCCCAAGCGTAAGACAATTCAAATCAGAATCTCAGTGTCTTAACCCAAAAACCTTACATTCAATTTCTTCCAGAGAAAAACAGTGAATGAGAATAACAAAGAAAAAATTGAAAAATATAGTAATAGAGAAGGACTTGCCCATTCATACTGTGAAATATACTGCTAAGTACATTGAATAATAACAATCTGGAACTTCCACAGCAATAGATCAGTAAGACAGAAGTAAAGGATCCAGAAATAGATCCTACTTACACATGGGAACTTTCCTCTAGTGTTTTGTAAATATCAATCATGAGCTCATCTTCAGTGGATGCTGTTTTCTAATAGAGTTCTTAGAGTTTGAGGACTATAAATGGTGCAGCTGATATTCAAACTAAGGACATCTAACTCTAAAGCCCAAGTAATTAACAACCACATAACACAGCCCCCCAGGAAATATGTGAGACTAGCTAGGAATATTTTAGAAAAGAAAGGTAATTAAGCAAGATCGGTCTACCAGATATTAAAATGCATTACATAGCTACAATAAGTAAAATAATGTGATTCATGGGTAAAACTTCTTAGAACTGAACCTGGCACATTTTAAGTACTCAATAAATGTTTGTGAAATGAATGAATCTACCAGCCTCCCCATCTAGAATTCATTTAGCCCCAAGGACCTAGACCAGTATTTGTCAAACATTTTAGTGTGATCAGAATTCAGTTGGGGTGGTTGTTAAAAATGCAGATCTCCACCCCTCCCCTCTCTTTCCCACCCCAGAAGGCTCATTCTGAAGGATCAAGGTGAGAATTTTTAATTTTCAACAAATCCTGACGATTTCTGGTATGGATGGTCCCAGAAACACACCCTAAAAAAATATCACTCTAGAGGCAGAGAATGGGCAATCCAGAGAGAGTGTCTGGCTGGCTGAGGAGTTTTATTTCCCATTATAAATATATGTGTTGGTATCTGGTTTATAGGACAATCTTATGTGCTTGGTTAGTGTGAGTACCCTCAAGCAATTGATCAAGTTTAGGGGCCCAACACAATTAAATTTCCAGATAGAGAACTAGACCTTAAGCCTGTATTGTGAATGGCCAGCTTGGCTTATTCAGGTGATTCCTCACTTTGCTGTATGCTTCTTTCAACCTTCAGTAGCTAGTAGGTACTCCACTTGCATTACTTCCCTTTCCCCTTCTCACTTAAAGTCTTGGGAACAAAATCCATTAATCATTTCTCTCATTGTCTACTTTAGTTTAAATTTAATGGTGTATTTTTCCCCCATCAGCTGTTTCTTTTCATCTATAAATAACTAGTTTTGGAGAAAGCAATAAACCACCTTTTATTTCCACTCTCTACTCTTTGAACTTTCCTCTTCCAGGTTAGAATTTGTAAAGATTGAGAAAGAATTACATCATTCTTTTTACTGCTCTACTTACCAAAATCCCATGACTCTCATCTTGCAAAAAATGACGTGATTACATGAATGAAATAGTATAACTCTTACTCAATAGCATTTATGCTAACTCATTTTGAGTCTCCTTCTTTCCAAATGAAAATTTATTTCACAGCATTTATAATTGGATTTTGACCCTTTAATTGATCATGAGAATAATTTACTGAATCTTGACCAATATTTTTTTCAAATGAAATAAAATAGATTATGAAAGAAAATATATCACGCTGCAAGTAACGACGGTAAATTTTTGTTTCAATTATATATGTATGAATGTATACGAGGTAGGGATAGGAAATGTATTTCTTATTTTGAGTCGTTAGAAAATGCATGAAAACTTTTTTTTTTTTACCTCAACCTCATAATTTATTAAGAGCTTCCCATTTTTAAAAGTACATGATAATGAAAATTATACAGAATGCTACACATTGTTACTGTTGGTTTACACAGTAATTGTATAGTGAATAAGTTGGCATTAATGGGTTATAAATAAGGAAGGGTAGGGGAAAGTTTGTTCATACACATTTGTGAACATAAAAGAAACAAGGCACTTAATGGCAACAGAGCTGCCCCAGAATACCGTTTTTTCTTTTTTTTTTTAACATCTTTATTGGAGTATAATTGCTCTACAATGTTGTGTTAGTTTCCGTTACATAACAAAGTGAATAAGCTATATGTATACATATATCCCCATATCCCCTCCCTCTTCCATCTCCCTCCCACCCTCCCTATCCCACCCCTGTAGGTGCCCACAAAACACTGAGCTGATCTTCCTGTGCAATGCAGCTGCTTCCCACTAGCTATCTATTTTCCATTTGGTAGGGTATGTATGTCAATGCTACTCTCTCACTTTGTCCCAGTTTACCCTCCCCCCTCCCCATGTCCTCAGGTCCATTCTCTACCTCTGCGTCTTTATTCCTGTCCTGTGCCTAGGTTCATCAGAAACATTTTTTTTTACATTCCATATATATGTGTTAGCATACAGTATTTGGTTTTCCCTTTCTGACTTACTTCACTCTGTATGACAGACTCCAGGTCCATCCATCTCACTACAAATAACTCAATTTCGTTTTGTTTTATGGCTGAGTAATATTCCATTGTATATATGTGCCACAGCTTCTTTATCCATTCATCTGTCGATGGACACTGAGGTTGCTTCCATGTCCTGGCTATTGTAAATTGAGCTGCAATGAACATTGTGGTACATGACTCTTTTTGAATTACGGTTTTCTCAGGGTATATGTCCAGTAGTGGGATTGCTGCTTTATATGGTAGTTCTATTTTTAGTTTTTTGAGGAACCTCCAACTGTTCTCCATAGTAGCTGTAACAATTTACATTCCCACCAACAGTGTAAGAGGGTTCCATTTTCTCCACACCCTCTCCAGCATTTACTGTTTGTAGATTTTTTGATGATGGCCATTCAGACCAGTGTGAGGTGAAACATCATTGTAGTGGTTTTTTTTTTGCATTTTTTCTTTTTTTTTTTTATACAGCAGGTTCTTATTGGTCATCCATTTTATACACATCAGTGTATACATGTCAATTCCAATCTCCCAATTCATCACACCACCACCCCCACCCCCTGCCACTTTCCCCCCTTGGTGTCCATACGTTTGTTCTCTACCTCTGTGTCTCTATTTCTGCCCTGCAAACCGGTTCATCTGTACCATTCTTCTAGGTGCCACATATATGCGTTAATATACGATATTTATTTTTCTCTTTCTGACTTACTTCACTCTGTATGACAGTCTCTAGATTCATCCACGTCTCAAAAAAATGACCCAATTTTGTTCCTTTTTATGGCTGACTAATATTCCATTGTATATATGTAGCACATCTTCTTTATCCATTCGTCTGTCGATGGGCATTTAGGTTGCTTCCATGACCTGGCTATTGTCAATAATGCTGCAATGAACATTGCGGTGCATGTGTCTTTTTGAAATATGGTTTTCTCTGGATATATGCCCAGTAGTGGGATTGCTGGTTCATATGGTAATTCTACTTTTAGTTTTTTAAGGAACCTCCATACTGTTCTCCATAGTGGCTGTATCAATTTACATTCCCAACAACAGTGCAAGAGGGTTCCCTTTTCTCCACACCCTCTCCAGCATTTGTTGTTTATAGAAATTCTGATGATGCCCATTCTAACTTGTGTGAGTGGATACCTCATTGTAGTTTTGATTGGCATTTCTCTAATAATTAGTGATGTTGAGCAGCTTTTCATGTGCTTCTTGGCCATCTGTATGTCTTCTTTGGAGAAATATCTATTTAGGTCTTCTGCCCATTTTTGGATTGGGTTGTTTGTTTTTTTAATATTGAGCTGCATGAGCTGTTTATATATTTGGGGGATTAATCCTTTGTCCGTTGATTCATTTGCAAATATTTTTTCCCATTCTGAGGGTTCTCTTTTCATCTTGCTTGTAGTTTCCTTTGCTGTGCAAAAGCTTTGAAGTTTCATTAGGTCCCATTTGTTTATTTTTGTTTTTATTTCCATTACTCTAGGAGGTGGATCAAAAAATATCTTGCTGTGATTTATGTCAAAGAGTGTTCTTCCTATGCTTTCCTCTAAGAGTTTTATAGTGTCTGGTCTTACATTTAGGTCTCTAATCCGGTTTCAGTTTATTTTTGTGTATGGTGTTAGGGAGTGTTCTAATGTCATTCTTTTACATGTAGCTGTCCAGTTTTCCCAGCACCACTTATTGAAGATACTGTCTTTTCTCCATTATATATCCTTGCCTCTTTTGTCATAGATTAGTTGACCATAGGTGTGTGGGTTTATCTCTGGGCTTTCTATCCTGTTCCATTGACCTATATTTCTGTTTTTGTTCCAGTACCATATTTTCTTGATTATTGTAGCTTTGTATATAGTCTGAAGTCAGGGAGTCTGATTCCTCCAGCTCCATTTTTTTCTTTCAAGATTGCTTTGGCTATTCGGGGTCTTTTGTGTCTCCATAAAAATTTTAAGATTTTTTTGTTCTAGTTCTGTAAAAAATGCCATTGGTAGTTTGATAGGGATTGCATTGAATCTGTAGATTGCTTTGGGTAGTAGAGTCATTTTCACAATATTGATTCTTCCAATCCAAGAACATGGTATATCTCTCCATCTGATGGTATCATCTTTAATGTCTTTCAACAGTGTCTTACAGTTTCCTGCATACAGCTCTTTTTGTCTCCCTAGGTAGGTTTATTTCTAGGTATTTTATTCTTTTTGTTGCAATGGTAAATGGGAGTGTTTCCTTAATTTCTCTTTCAGATTTTTCATCATTAGTGTATAGGAATGCAAGAGATTTCTGTGCATTAATTTTGTATCCTGCAACTTTACCAAATTCATTGATTAGTTCTAGTAGTTTTCTGGTGGCATCTTTAGGATTCTCTATGTATAGTATCATGTCATCTGCAAACAGTGACAGTTTTACTTCTTCTTTTCCAATTTGTATTCCTTTTATTTCTTTTTCTTCTCTGATTGCCGTGGCTAGGACTTCCAAAACTATTTTGAATAATAGTCACGAGAATGGACATCCTTGTCTTGTTCCTGATCTTAGAGGAAATGCTTTCAGTTTTTCACCATTGAGAATGATGTTTGCTGTGGGTTTGTCGTATATGGCCTTTATTATGTTGAGGTAGGTTGCCTCTATGCCCACTTTCTGGAGAGTTTTTATCATAAATGGGTGTTGAATTTCGTCAAAAGCTTTTTCTGCCTCTATTGAGATGATCATATGGTTTTTATTCTTCAATTTGATAATATGGTGTATCACATTGATTGATTTGCGTATATTGAAGAATCCTTGCATCTCTGGGATAAATCTCACTTGATCATGGTGTATGATCCTTTTAATGTGCTGTTGGATTCTGTTTGCTAGTATTTTGTTGAGGATTTTTGCATCTATATTCATTAGTGATATTGGTCTGTAATTTTCTTTTTTTGTATTATCTTTGTCTGGTTTTGGTATCAGGGTGATGGTGGCCTCATAGAATGAGTTTGGGAGTGTTCCTTCCTCTGCAATTTTTTGGAACAGTTTGAGAAGAATGGGTGTTAGCTCTTCTCTGAATGTTTGATAGAATTCACCTGTGAAGCCATCTGGTCCAGACTTTTGTTTGTTTGAAGATTTTAATCACAGTTTCAATTTCATTACTTGTGATTGGTCTGTTCATGTTTTCTATTTCTTCCTGGTTCAGTCTTGGAAGGTTATACCTTTCTAAGAATTCGTCCATTTCTTCCACGTTGTCCATTTTGCTGGCATAGAGTTGCTTGTAGTAGTCTCTTAGGATGCTTTGTATTTCTGAGGTGTCTGCTGTTACTTCGGCTTTTTTTTTTTTAATTTGTTTATTTATTTATTTATTTATTTTTGGCTGTGTTGGGTCTTTACTTCCGTGCGAGGGCTTTCTCTAGTTGTGGCAAGCGGGGGCCACTCTTCATCGTGGTGTGCGGGCCTCTCACTATCGCGGCCTCTCTTATTGCGGATCACAGGCTCCAGATGTGCAGACTCAGTAGTTGTGGCTCATGGGCCCAGTTGCTCCGCGGCATGTGAGATCCTCCCAGACCAGGGCTCGAACCTGTGTCCCCTGTATTAGCAGGCAGATTGTCAACCACTGCGCCACCAGGGAAGCCCACTTCTGCTTTTTCATTTCTAATTTTATTGATTTGAGTCCTCTTCCTCTTTTTCTTGATGAGTTTGGTTAATGGTTTATCAGTTTTGTTTATCTTCTCAAAGAACCAGCTTTTAGTTTTATTCATCTTTGCTATTGTTTTCTTTGTTTCTATTTCATTTATTTTTGCTCTGCTATTTATGATTTCTTTCCTTCTGCTAACTTTGGGTTTTGTTTGTTCTTCTTTATCTAGTTCATGGGAGACTAAAGATGCTCTGTTGCCTGTTGGGTTGTTGGGATCATATTCTGTATATACATCTAGAAATTGGCACAAAACAATGTGAGGAGAGTCATGGATGAAGATAAGAATACTTTTTCTATTGCCTTTCCTTACAGATGAATCTACATAATCTCTTACATCTTTAAAAGTTATTAGATTTCAGGTATGAAGTTTAGCTCTTTAATAACTCAGTGGGAAAGTAGAGCATCAGGTTCAGCCAAGTGTGCAGAAAGATGCTTGTAGTGCTTTTTCTAGGATCACCTGTTGACTTAGTTCATAGTTGTGCAAAAACATGTGGAAGAGGAGCTAATTCCCACTGGAAATTAATGTTAACTATTTATATGAATTTTTTCCCCCCCTTCGGCCCTCTTCAGGTGACAGTGTGGTTTTCCAGAGTCAAGTCAAAGGTGATTTGACCCATGGATCCTCTGACAGGAACACAACGGAATGCTGCACAGGGTAGGTGGGGTAGAATTGACCCCAGCTTACTCTGACTGACTTGTGATTGCCCTGTGATACTTGAAATGCAGGAAAAATCCTGGAGTATGTCCCTTGTTCTCTGCACTCACCTACCCATTACGTGCAAGAGAAAACTAGACTCCTCTGTCTGGTAAATGATTTTCTTGCGTGTTGCAACCATAGAAGGCTTATCTAGTAGGTTATCTGTTCACCTGGTCTAGTGCACCTGTTGGCCAGCGGACAAGTATTTGTGGGTATACAGGGTCACACTTTCTGTTTCTCAAATTGCTACGCATTTGTAAATGAAAATGATGAGTGTCACATGGATCTGAGCTCATTAGAATGGGTTTTTCTCTTTTAATCTGCCCTGAGACCTGATTCAGGGGAGTTTCTTTATCAGAGCCAAATGAACTCTGACAAGCATGACAGAATGTAAGGTCTTCATCAATGCATTGATTCAACTTTTCAATAAACATTCATTGCTTTTTTTTTTTTTTTTTTTACTATATTTATTTATTTATTTATTTTTGGCTGTGTTGGGTCTCCGTTTCTGTGCAAAGGCTTTCTCTAGTTGTGGCAAGCGGGGGCCACTCTTCATCGCAGTGCGCGGGCCTCTCACTATCGCAGCCTCTCCTGTTGCGGAGCACAGGCTCCAGACGCGTAGGCTCAGTAGTTGTGGCTCATGGGCCTAGTTGCTCTGCGGCATGTGGGATCTTCCCAGACCAGGGCTCGAACCCACGTCCCCTGCATTAGCAGGCAGATTCTCAACCACTGTGCCACCAGGGAAGCCCTCATTGCTCTTTTAACCAGGTACTTTTCTAGACAACAGTGAAGAAGCTAAAGTCCCTGTCCTCACTGAGTGGGCTTTTGACAGCTCATATATACCAATGATGATAATGAAACTTTTGTGCCTTTCTTCATGCTATGAGACATAACACAGAGGTCAATAACCTTATCTTAATTCCTTCCCACAAACTCTACTTCTCTTACCCTCCAATCCTTGGCAGAGAGGGTAGAATTTTAAACTGAGGCAGATTTATACAACGTGGCTCCTCAGGCCACAAGTTCTCTCTGGGCAGGGGAATTTAGGAAGGGACTGACCCTGAGATGAGTAAAGAGAACAGGTCCTAAGACAGGCTTTTCTCTAAAGGAGATTGAACTTACTAGATCATGCTTGCTGCCTTTGTCACAAGGGGAGGCACTATTCAGTTACCTCTTTTGAATAGTCCTCTGAGTTTAAAGTTGAATTTAGCTCACCCCTTTTGACTCAGACATATCAATTTTGCATCATTATTTCCATTCTGGCACCCACAACTGGAGATATTTGGGCTGGGGCTAAAATGGACCTTGGGCATACCTCACATTTGACATTCTTTTGTCCATACCTGGACCATTCCATATCAACATGAGGCAGCTGGACCCTTGAGCTAAGTCCTGGAATCCAGTACAGACCTCAGAGATCCTGAGGCACAGACTACATTAATCTGTGTTCCTGAAATGCGATTGCAGGAAATAGAGCATAAGAGACTGGGATTTTAACAAGAGTTAGCCATGAAAACACAATTTATGCTGGAAAAGTGAAGATGTACAAGTGAGTTAAAGATATGTAGACAAATATATGTATAATATAATTTAATAATCATAGAATGTAAATTTATGTATATAAACTATATATACAAGTATGTCAATATAATATATAGATTATATATAAATGTATAAATATAATTATATATATATAAATATAATCATATATATATATATATATATATATATATAAGATCTAGAAGAAGAAAATATTTAACTACTTCCTTCCAGGCTTCAGGCCCTAAACCTGAATCTGCTATAAACCTACCCATGAGCTGCCCCAACTCTTGCATGAGGCCAGCTTCTAGGCTTCCTTTTCACATTGTCAAGTATTAAACAAATTCTTTTGTATGTAGAAGAGAAAGAGGAGTATCACCACTGCTATGTATTGGTCCATTTTGTCTAGAACATCAGGTTTCCTCGGAGGGGAGATGGTGAAAGTGAAATGCCCAAATGTACTTCAGTCACAATGATGCAGACTTTGCATGCCTTCATTCAAGACACTGAGATGGACAACAAGGAAACCTAAAACTGAAATCCAGTTTCAAATAACATTTAACCCTTTTATCAGAGTTACCTTTGAAATATTCAACCTTTCCAACCTTTTTTTATTAGGTTAAATTAGGGAGTGAAAAGTCAAGTCACAGCCCCAAAGATACTATGTCATTTCCCAGTCATAAGAAGTAGTCCAAATATAAGATCTGAGAATTGATAATCTATTCTGGTTTGTTAGTCCCAAACAAGAGCACACCTGGTCTTTGAGATCTGCACAATACCTTTGTTTTTAAGATGTTTGAGATCCAGACTAAAGACTGTAGATCTGTTTCCATGTCAGTCTTTTTTTAATTTATTGAGGTATAGTTGATTTACAATATTACATAAGTTTCAGGTGTACAACATAGTGATTCACAATTTGATAAAACAGGAGATGTGGAATGGGAATTGCTTTTGAACCATGGAAACTCCTTGCAGCCACTGAAATCTATTAGCCAGTGAAATCTCATGAATTTTCTGGACTACCGTGATCGTTCTCAACTTTGTCAAGTGTGCTGTTAACATGCTCTATTCCTTTTTGTTAGCTGACAACAGGCTGTTAGGAAATGCATCCTCACTTTCATCTATGTCCAAAACTGACATTATACTTTGGTGTGGCCTCTGAAATAACTGCTGTATATACAAGGTGGTGTTTTTGTTCAGCAGTAGTATGATGAGGGGAACAAGTCACTCATTCACCAAATACTTGATGAGCTCCTACCAAGGGGATGACTGGGACCTACAGTAGCAAACTGAAGGACAGGCTCACTGGTTTAATAGAACTTTCATGGGAGAAACAAAATAAAGGATAAACAACAAACAAAACTGTCTGATTACATAAGAGCTATACAGAGAATAGAACAATCAAATGACTGAGTGACTGGGTGACTACTTTTGACTAGGTAATCAGGGAAGACCTTTCCAAGGAAATGACATTGGTGCAAATGCTTATATGACAAGAGGACTCAAATACGCAAGGATTCCAGGCAAAGGGAACAGCAAGTACACTTTAAATGGGAATCAACTTTTTGTAGCCAATTTTTTAAAAATGAATTAATAAAATTATAAGCAATCACAACCAAATATCACTATTCCTGGAGCAGAGTGATTAAGGGGATGTGAGAGGTAAGAGTAGGCAAGGGCCACATTGTGGAGGCTTTCTAGTCCTTGGGGCATCATAAAGAGTTTGGATTATAGTCTAAGTATAGTGGGAAGTCATCCGAGGAATTTAATCAGGGAGGCACATGATGGGGCTTACTATGTAACTACTTATGGAAAAAACCTATCATTTTCAAAGGGAAAGGAATAGCTTCCTGCTACAAAATCCCAACCCCCTAGATAACAAAACAAATAAACTAGCCTTTCTAGTTTATCATTTCCTTTAAAGCCTCTCCAGCATAAAGCATCCTCCAGCACACTTATATGCACAAACATAAACATATGATGTGCCCATGAATGGTCATTCATTACATTCATCAAGGACAAAAAGAAGTAGAGAACAGTTCTTTCCGAAGCCTAGTATTTCTTTCCTATGAAAGATATTTAAATTATAGAACTCTGAATCTCTCTTAACCCCTTTACTCATTCCATATTCAGGGTGGTGACTGACTTATCTGATTGGTAAATAGGATGAATAACTGGGTATTCTTGGCTCAGCTCCCATACATTCCTCATGGGAATGAATCTGTCCATAGACAGCAAAAATTCTGTCTGTGCCCCCATGGCAAAAGCATTACTAAGACAAGCCACATCCTGGTGGCCCACCTCTACCATCATTGTTGTGATTGGGTCAGTGAGTCTACCTAAATCTGAGTTCATTAGTGAGTCCACTTAGTTAGCAAACCTAAAGCCTAATTCTCCAATCTAGTCTCTATTAGAAATAAAAACGATATTTTGGCCTCCTATTATTGCTCAGCTTGTTTGAAAACAAGATGGAGGAAATGAGGTACCATTTTCAGGAGGGAAAGGTGCATAGAGACCCCAACTTCAGATACCTACTGAGAACATAGCACTGGCTTAGATTCCATTGAAGATATAAAGGAAAAAGTAAATATACCATCCATACTGAGGAAATTTACAATCCTTTGTGTTAAAATATTTTCTTGCTGACAAGAAAAACAGCTTCTTAGACAGACTAAAAAACTTAAACTCCAGATTTAGAAAAAAATAATCATCAGTTTGGAGTCCCCCAAGACTCTGCCACGTGCTCTATTTACACAGACCTGGACAACCACACACGCAGAGGGAAGGACTAAGGGAAAGAATGCTCACCTTTTGCACTCAGCACTCTCCTTGTCTGTTCATTGTCTTTCATTGTCTTCCAAGTATGGATCTGTAAGCTTTGCCTATGAACGCTGCTTTCAACTCAGTTATATTAACTCTGTTCTCCACTCTCTCTCCCACACCAGACAGTGGAAGAGGGATGCTGTTCTTGGCTCCTTTTCTCCAATTTCTCCTATCATCCATTTGGACATAATACATTACAGAAGCTGTATTGATTAACATACAAAGGATGGTCATGTGGCATTTGGGGCCTGCTCCAAGTCTCAACCCAAAGAGCGGAAGCTGTTCGATGTAACTTCCTGTCTAACTCTCATGTAGAAAAGGTGAGAGGTAAGTAGGTGAATTTAAACTCAGGTCTGAGAAAAGCACCCTAGGCATAATGGAGACTAATGTGGTAGAGACAGACTCTTTTGTCATCCTTACAGTGAAACCAAATATAGATCTATTCATCTTCCCTAGAGGAAACAAAGCTCTGGATCACTTATTGGGTATGATGGCTGAATGAACTGAAGATCAGACTATGCTTGATTTGCCTCCATGTATTTTTTTTAATTAATTAATTAATTAATTTATGGCTGTGTTGGATCTTCGCTTCTGTGCGAGGGCTCTCTCCAATTGTGGCAATCAGGGGCCACTCCTCATCGCGGTGCGCGAGCCTCTCACCATCGTGGCCTCTCTTGTTGCGGAGCACAGGCTCCAGACACGCAGGCTCAGTAATTGTGGCTCACGGGCCCATTTGCTCCGGGGCATGTGGGATCTTCCCAGACCAGGGCTGGAACCCGTGTCCCCTGCATTGGCAGGCAGACTCCCAACCACTGCGCCACCAGGGAAGCCCTGCCTCCAGGTATTTTTAACATATTTTTTTACTTTCTTTCAAATGAAATAAAGAACCACCTTATCAAATTTTAGAATTAGAATGAAGCAAATGTGTGCATTAAAATATTATATAGGAGCTCTGTGTAACAGTTTTTCTATATTTGCTTGTTTGGTTTTTTATTTCATAGGTACTTCAAGCTTCATAGAAGGGATATTTCTCAGTCCAAATGTATGAGGCAATTACAATACTTATTAGTACACACCTGGGTGTACTTGATCCACATGTTTTGGGACTACGCTAGGACCCTTACCCAAGGAATTTGGTACCCTATTGGGCCTGTTCCATGAAAAATGAAATGGAAGTGATCCTGTGTTAAGTTGCTGACCATTTTTTTCTATTATAAAACTTGTCCAAATAGACTTAGAAAGGATGGTCATAGACTTTTTACCTAGTATGTACCCATACCAAACAGGTTAAGACAGGAGTAGCGTAGGTGTATGAATAAAAAATTAAGGTGAATTTCCTGTGGTGTCACAGGTAGTAAGTGAACTTGCATAAACCACGGTATAAGCCATTAACCCCACAAATGAATTTACAACCTTTAATTCTCTAATTGTCCTCCTCTAAGTTCTGGGGACTGAATCAGCCATTTGGCAACCTGCCTCACTTCTGACTGACTCACAAGTATTTTCATAGAAGCTACCACACTTTTTTTTTTTTTTTTTGGAAAAGAATGGGTGGAGTTGCTGCTATGAGTCATGAAATAATGAGAAACTCAGAGGTAAGGTGAAAGGTGAGGTGGATATCCCAATGCATTTCACAAGGAAGTGTCATGGGGTTAAAAAAGACCAAGAGTCAAATTTCCTCTAGAAACTTTTGAAGGAATTATTAATTAAACAAAATTTTAATGACTACTCTTTACTTCTGAGAGTCATCCTTTCTTTTTTTTACAATTTTTTTTAATTTAATTAATTAATTTATTTATTTTTGGCTGTGTTGGGTCTTCGTTTCTGTGCGAGGGCTTTCTCTAGTTGCAGCAAGTGGGGGCCACTCTTCATCGCTGTGCGCGGGCCTCTCACTACCGTGGCCTCTTTTGTTGCGGAGCGCAGGCTCCAGACGCGCAGGCTCAGTAGTTGTGGCTCACGGGCCTAGTTGCTCCGCGGCATGTGGGATCTTCCCAGACCAGGGCTTGAACCCATGTCCCCTGCATTAGCAGGCAGATTCTCAACCACTGCGCCACCAGGGAAGCCCTAGTCATCCTTTCTTAGCCTTCTCAGAAATAGGCATCCACAAACACTTACACACAGTTGAGAGAGAGAGAGAGAGAAAACTTTGCTCTCATTTAAAATCTCCCCTGTTGTAAATACACTTTTCCCATGATTTTCTCCATGATTATTCTATCATACAGCTAAACATAGCATTCTGAATCATTGATTAAAAATTAATTGAATGAAATCAAGCTTTTCAACTTTATCCTTGGTCATCAAACAATGCATGGTCTTAGAAGAATTCATCTAAACATCAAGAATACAGATAAGAAAAAGTACGTATTTGTTAAGTTCAACCAGAATCCCATTCTAAGCAGAGTGTGTACAAATTGATTCTTTTAAATTAGTTTACAGTTGGTAATTTAAGATTCCTAAAATAATGTGACAATATATGGGTCCAAGGGTTTAACCCAGCAGATCCAATGAGAGTACAGAAATCACTGATCGTGGGCATCAAGGCTCTGAGAACACTAGCTTAGCACTAGCCAGAGCAACAGACTTGGAATTTAACCAGTAAGTCTCCTTGATCTTTTGGAAGAGCCTGTTGAGGCCCACGTCAAATTAAAACTTTGTTTATAAATTTGTAATCTTGTTAAAATTTTTAGCTCCCAAGTAAAAGCTTTAGAAAGAACTTTCTAACCCTTAGTTATTATTCAAGGCCTGACTGGACACTGAAAATAAGAGAAAAAAATAAATGGGCTCTTCCAAAGGGATTTCTTCCACTGTACTTATGGATAAGGGTGGTGGTTGGCACGGCAGCATTGCCCAGTGGTCAGTAGCACCAGCTATCATGATAGCTTGGGTCAGAATCCTGGTTCTGCCCCCTCCTTGCTCCATTCCCTTAGATAACTTTTGACCTCTCCATGCTTCTCTTCCCCTAACCTTATGAAGGTAGAGACATTACTTACCTGATAGCATTGTAGACATTAAGTATAATGTGCTTAAAACAGTGCCAAGCACATAAAAATCTCTTCAAAAATGTACAGTACAGAAAACACAGAGGTCTAGGTAGGTTAGTGACCTTTTCCAGGTTACATGAGATTTGAACCCAGGCCTCTGAAACCCTCATCTACAGGCTCAGATTTGGTTTGCTCATTGCCATTTCTCCAGAATTGTGTGAATAATTGTCATGCTAAGTATTGGGTTGGTCAAAACGGTCGTTCGGGTTTTCCGTAAGATATGGAAAACCCGAACGACCGTTTTGGCCAACCAAATAACTGGTGAAAATTAATTTAGCACTTCTGCCAAATAGGAAAGTTTTACTTAAAACTTTAAATGAGCTTTTTTTTTTTTAAATACAAGGGTTGATGGGGTAAGTGACCTTTTCTCAGATATTTTAATTCATTAATATAGGAAACACTGCACATGAGTTGAGGTCTGGAGTACGAACTTTAGTGTTGTGACTAATGGATTGTTCTTTCAGGGACCCATTTTATTGCCAGGCCTCTAAGCTTTGAAGGGCTGCTCTGAAGGCCATGGTACAATTTGTAACATAACCATATTTTCTGTCTCAGCAAATTGACGGAGCCAGAAGGCAACAGAACAATGTCATTATCTGTAGTTTAATGTTACAATCCTTTGGGTCTCAACAAAACATTTGCTGATGTGTCACTATTGAAGACCCCGTTTATCTTCTCACAGAGTCATCATAACTGTTGCAGGTTCCTACAGTCTTTTTCCTCAAAGGAATGCTTTTTTGACCCTAAAGGAAGAAGTTGACTGTGACACAAACTCCCAGACAAACAAGACTGCCTTTTCACTTGCTACAGGGTAAGACAAGTAAGTAATAGATGTGATGAAACACAGGTCCCAGACGCAATGGCACAATGGAAAATGTCGGTTACTGAAGATTCTTTTTTCACATGACTCACTCAGGTAAGATAAAGGCCATTAGTTTTCACATAGTGGCCGTCTGGAAGCACAACTCATCATAAAACCTTGCAGGAAATTCTCTGAACTGTTCTATAAATTATCTGCTGACCCTGGAGGATGCCCAGGAGGGTCATTTTGGGGGTCTAGTCTGAATGTGACTCATTCTCCCACATGTAAAGAGAATGCATTAATCTATAACAAACATGTTTAATTCCCACTCATCTCGCCCCATCCTAACTTCCCAGAAATTCCAGCCCAACCTTAAGTCTTGTGATGAATTGGCTCTCCAGTTGTGAAGACTGTTATGACAGAATCTGAGTAAGAGTTGGTACTACTGGCTCACTACCTCAAAGGGGAACTCCTTGACAAAGAAAACTTAAATAACTGATTACTCCATTTCTTCAAGGACACAACTTCCCTCTAGACAAATGATGACTTGACCTGGAAACCACTTTAAAAAAAAAGTCTGCCCTTCAGTAAAGGTAACCCAATTTAACAGTAATTATTCTTATCAGAGACTCAATGACCAGATTCTACATATCTACCCTGACTGTCAAGTTATCTGTATAACTGTTTACTAAGGGTTCTGCCAAGAACAATCACGAGGGGTAAAGTTCATAATTTTTGCTACTTATAGTGTCCAAATAAAAAGAAACAAGCCCATCTCCTCGGAAATATGAGTACTGGAAAAAATACAGGTAGCCTTAAAAAAAAGTAAAGATTGAGAGCTTAAGTTATTTAAAAATGAATCAAAGATTTTTTTTTAAGGGGCTTCCCTGGTGGCGCAGTGGTTGAGAATCTGACTGCCAATGCAGGGGACACGGGTTCGAGCCCTGGTCTGGGAAGATCCCACATGCCGCGGAGCAACTAGGCCCGTGAGCCACAACTACTGAGCCCGCGAGTCTGGAGCTTGTGCTCAGCAACAAGAGAGGCCGCGACAGTGAGAGGCCCGCGCACCGCGATGAGGAGTGGCCCCCCGCTTGCCGCAACTAGAGAAAGCCCTCGCACAGAAACAAAGACCCAACACAGCCAAAAATAAATAAATTAATTAATTAATTATTTTTAAAAAAGATTTTTTTAAATGAGACTGTGTTACTTTAAAGACATATGTAATAGAGTGCCCAGAAATAAAGCCATGCACCTACAGTCAATTAATCTATGACAAAGGAGGCAAGAATATACAATGGAGAAAAGATGGTCTCTTCAACACATGGTGTTGGGAAAAGTGGGCAGCTACATGTAAATCAATGAAATTAGAACACTCCCTCACATCATATACAAAAATAAACTCCAAATGGTTTAAGGACAATATAAGACATGACACCATAAAACTCCTAGAAGAGAATATAAGCAAAACATTCTCTGACATAAATCATAGCAATATTTTCTTAGATCAGTCTCCCAAGGCAAGAGAAATAAAAGCAAAAATAAACAAATGGGACCTAATCAAACTTAAAAGCTTTTGCACAGGAAAAGAAACCATAAAAAAAACAAAAAGACAACTTACAGAATGGGAGAAAATATTTGCAAATGATGCAACCAACAAGGGGTTAATATCCAAAATACACAAACAGCTCATACAACTCAATATAAAAAAAAAAAAAACCCAATAAAAAATGGGCAAAAGACCTAAATAGACATTTTTCCAAAGAAGACATATAGAAGGCCAACAGGCACATGAAAAGATGTGCAACATCGCTAATTATTAGAGAAATGTGAATCAAAACCACAATGAGATATCACCTCATACTGGTCAGAATGGCTATCATCAAAAAGTCTACAAATAATAAATGCTGGAGAAGATGTGGAGAAAAGGGAGCCCTTATACACTGCTGGTGGGAATGTAAACTGGTGCAGCCACTATGAAAAACAGTATGGAGATTCCTTAAAAAACTAAAAATAAAGCTACCATATGATCCAGCCATCCCACTCTTGGGTATATATGTGGAAAAAAATGAAAACTATAATTTAAAAAGATACATGGACCCCAATGTTCATATGTTCATAGCAGCATTATTTACAATAGCCAAGACATGAAAACAACCCAGGTGCCCATCAATAGATAACTGGTTTAAGAAGATGTGATATATAAATATATAGCAATATTATGCAATATTTCATATTGCATATATATGCAATATGCAATATGCATATATATATATGAAACTCAGCCACAAAAAAGCATGAAATATTTCCATTTACATAAACATGTACCTAGAGAATATTATACTTAGTGAAGTTAAGTCAGAGAAAGACAAATACTATATGATATCACCTATATGTGGAATTTTAAAATAATACAAATGAATCTATATACAAATCAGAAACAGAGTCTCAGACATAGAAAACAAACTTATGGTTACCAAATGGGAAAGAGAAGGAAGGAGGGACAAATTGGGAGTATGAGATAGACAGATACAAAGTACTATACATAAAATAGGTAAGCAACAATGATCTTCTATACAGCTCAGGGATTTATATTCAATATCTTGTAATAGCCTATAATGGAATATAATCTGAACAAAAAATAACAATCACTTTGCTGTACACTTGAAACTAACACAATACTCTACATCAACTATACTTCAATTTAAAAAATATGTACAAGACATATGTAAATAAATCAGTTAGATTAAATAAAACAACACAAAATAGTATTGCTATAATGGTATAGAATGCATGAATAATGACACGGGTTAGAAGTGCATTGAGAGTTATAGGAAAACATATATTCCATATTTTATGGAATTTACCTTAACATATATGATTGAAAAATAATATATATGATTGAATACATATCATTGAATATTTATTATTGAAAGAACCATATATATTATAGGGAAATTCCTTAAAGCATGGAATTTAATTATGGAAGACGATTGATGTAAGAGACCATTTAACCAGTCAGTTCTCTTAAATTGCAAAGATTTATTGCTACATAATAGTTTATATTCATTTCATACATCAGGGGTGGAGATATAATGCCCAAAAAGATAGGCTTACTCCCTGCCTTCCTAGAGTTTACAGTCAAGTGGAGATTTAGCCAAGTTAACAGGCAATAATATTATTGCCCAGCAAGTGTTGTGATGTGGGGTGTACACAGAGACCTCAGGGAACATACAGGATGCATACCTTGTGGGTTTCAGGAGGTTCACTGGAAGGTGAGAAGAGAACTCTGATGATGGTGTAGAAGTAATCTGACAAAGAGACAGTAGTTAAGAAAAGGAAAGAAATTATTCCAGGTAGATGGAAAGGCAAATACCTAGAAGAAGAAGCATGTAAGCTTTGGAGATGGCCAAGGATGTCTATAAAAAGAGTCTCAATTCAAGTTCCAGAGTGTTCTGACATGACCTAAAAGACCCCAGTCACAGGAGAAGCAGTTGGCAATTATCTTTATCTAAAAGTGCACAAGTATCAAGTATCTTGACCCACAAGATCATCAGCAGACACACCGAGAGTACAATCTGAAGTATACTGATACCAGTGACTATAAAGATACAGAGTTAGAAGATAAACATTTCGTTTGAATACCATTAAAGATGACACAGAAAAACGGTTGACTCCAAGATTACCCAGTGTGTTTAAATCTCTAGATCAGATGTCATACAATGGAAATGACAAAGTTCTTTGGAAGGGTGTTAATGTATCTTCTCTGTTGGGTTAAATCTTCCCTCCTCCCCAATCACTTTAACAAAAGTATATTGAGCATATTTGCTAGATAACAGGAAATACAAAAGGATTATTAGATGGCATAGTTTTGGGCCACAGAAGGGATTACATTTTTCTTGGGAATAAAGGTAAATTGATATAAAAAAGGAGAAGAGAGTGACTATTTAATATTTAGTGTAACTAATATTGTTAGAAACCACAGTATCTGCTGTATAGTCCATTGGTGTCTAATTTCTGGTGACTAAATTAGATATGTTTTCCTTGAAAAGGAAAATTTTATAGAATGGAAGGGATTTGGATTGGCGAGAGGAGGGAGGTAGGAACTGGAGAGGACATTCTAGACAAAGAAAACAGAGCGAAGCTTCAGAGACAGGCGTGGCCATGGTGTACACATGGCTCAGTGAGGCTGTCTAAAGCCAAGGAACCATTTGAGGAGTTAGAAATCAGTTGCTTCGAACTGGTAGGTTGGGATGAGATGGTGGAGTAATTTGAAAACCAGAAGTCACACAATTTGATACTTTAAGAAAAAAGCATTGAGGAGTGTTGAACTGGAGAATGTAGAAGCAGTCTTTTTTTTTTTTTAATTAATTAATTAATTTATTTATTTTTGGCTGTGTTGGGTCTTCGTTTCTGTGCGAAGGTTCTCTCTAGTTGCGACGAGCGGGGGCCACTCTTCTTCATTGCGGTGCGCGGGCCTCTCACTGTTGCGGCACGCAGGCTCCAGACGTGCAGGCTCAGTAGTTGTGGCTCACGGGCCCAGCCGCTCCACGGCATGTGGGATCTTCCCAGACCAGGGCTCGAACCCGTGTCCCCTGCATTGGCAGGCGGATTCTCAACCACTGCGCCATCAGGGAAGCCCCTAGAAGCAGTCTTTACTAGTTTTTCTAGCAGTGCCACAAAAGCAAAATATAGAAGAAAAAATTCCACAGCCACTGGGGTCAACAGAGAAACACATATGGCTTGAGTGGTGAGATCATGGAAGTGAAATAAAAACCAGGACTCAATATCAAAGGCCTTTCAAAGAAAACAATTTTAAAACTCATTTGAGACCACTCTCTGGATAAAGGAAAGAACATGAAAGGTGGGGATGAGTTGAAAATGACTAAGTAGCTATGAAAATAGTGACATCAATTGGTGGAAGTAGAAAGTAAAAATGGAGTCAGAGAAATGGTAAGTTTGGTTTTGTTGCCATTGAGCTTAATAATGGGGTATTCAGGTAGAAATATTTATTTAGATGGGTTTTTTAAAAAGCCTTTATAGTTCAAGTGAGAGGACAGGTTTGGAGTCATAGGAGATACTTTTACATAGGTTTTCTAATGAAAAGGGTAGAACAGTGATTGTTTCATTTACAGCAGAAGTTTTACTTCAAACAAATCCTAAATCAAATGGCAAGCCTTTTCTGTTTTTACAAACAAAAGAGAGAGGCACTTTGCAGGAGTGAAGTTCTGGAGCTTCTTTCTTCACCAAGTCCTTCACTCCATGGTATCCTAAGGGACTAGGAAATACACATAGGGGGACATTCATGGGAAGAAGTTGAACCAGCCCAGGGGAATTTCTTCACCACAAGTAGCCACGGCTGGCAAGAATGGGAGCAAGGTGGGAACCACCCTGAGAGCCAAACCTGAGCTGAGTGGGCAGAGTAGACAGTCAGTTGTACAGGATCCGGTTGGGCTATCTTCAAATGAAGCTGGCAGTCAAGCATCCCATGAACTGCCAGTCTGGGTCACGATGTGCAGGTAGGTGAGTCAAGTCACCTACTGTCAGATGAGGCAGTGGGTCAAACCAGGTGGGCCGTTAAGAAATCAGAAGCTCAACCTTGGCCAAAGGTCAGAGAGGCAGTGGAGAATCAAACCCAGGCTTAGCCAGCTGGGTACTGTTGGCATTGAGGATTAGTCTCCAGGTCACTAGAGCACACTTATTCATTCACACACAAAAAAATATGTGCACCAGGGCCCAGTTGCTCTGCTAGGCCCTGGGATACTACGAGGAGAAAAGAGAAGCTCCTTGTCTTCATGTACTATGTGCAAGAAAATTACCCAGATTCTAGAAAATTCTGCTCTCTAGTCCCTGCTACCTCAAAGATGCTGCCTGTGACCAGTGTCTGCTCTACTTCACCCTGTGAATTATACACTTTAAAAGAGTAAATTTTATGATATGTGAATTATATCTCAGTAAATCTTTGAAAAAATACAACCCTAGCCCTGCCTCTTTCTAGCCGTGTAACTTGGGACAAGTTATTTCATCTCTGCGTGCTTCAGTTTCCTCATATGCAAAGTGGGGATAGTAATACTTACCTTACAGGCTGTTGTAAGAATTAAATAAATTAATACATGTAAAGGGCTTGGAAGAGTTCCTGGCACATAGCAAATACTCGATACCTTTTGGCTTTATTAGCAATATTAGTAGGAGAAGGAAGAGGACCTTTTAGTTAGTTGACAGCATACAGCAGACAAAATTATATTATTAACATTGCCCAAAAGAAACAAATCTTTGTCAATATCACTGTAATGTAACATATTTTCTCAAGTATTCCTCTACTGTCTGATCTTCATGTTGTTTCAAGTAAGTGGCTAGGAAAACTTAACGTTTCTTTTCTTTGACCTCCAGGAACTCTTTATACACTGAGTATATATCTTGCTATTTCATAAAGTAGAATTTAAATAGGGAAATAAAAAACATGAGGCATAAAACGAAGTACAGAGCAGCTAGTTTTCATTCCTGAACCGTGAAGTTTTGAGGTGTTTAGGTAACTGCAAGTAACATTTTTCCTCTTAAAAATCGAGTTCCAGTTTCTACTTTTCTGTCACTGTTCTTGATTAGAAAGCGGTTCTGGAAATATTAGACAAAGGCTTGTTGGTAAGAAATGCTAACCGACAAGAAGTACATTTAAAATTGTATCTGATTTAATATTTTAATGAAATGAAAGCACTATATTTTTAATGTGATACCTCTTTGACTTTTACTCTTCTTTCAGAGGGCATTCTGCCTTCACCCTATGATGTCCTGGGCACGATTCAAGAACTGCCGCCCTCAAAGCCATGCCCCCTTGACTCTGACCTCTCTCCCTTTTATTTTTATAGCTGTGTTCCCAGAGATTGTCCTGGAATGTGAGATGAATACCCTCACATTTAATCTCTCTTCAGATAAAGCTCATTGGGCCTGGCAGCTGTAGTTTTAAAGAGCTTGCATGTTTTAATGACTGTTTTATCACCGCAAAACCGGGATGTGTGAACAGCAAGCCCTCCTGATATAGCTGCACCCTTTTTGTTGAAACACTTCTTTTGTTTTATTAATAGAGGAATGTTTGTTTAACAAATCATGAACTTTTATGAATGATGATATATGGTTCAATATCATGTAACATTCCATGGACTTCTAAACGCAAAGCCATCTTCAAAGAAGCAGAGGTCTCCAGGTTTGTTTGGAAAGTGACATAATTAACTCAGCACAAGGCCACATTTAATAGGGGACAGGCTTTGGGAACAGGGTGTGTTTTTTCTAAATGGCAGTCCCTTTTATAAAAGCAAAAATACTTATCTTGTTGGAAATGAATTTCTGCTAATGGATATTTCACCAAAGTTGCTTTTTGGTTTTGTTTTGCTTAGTTTTGTTTGTTCGTTTCAACTTAGTCTGTCCTCATTGAGGATATAGGGTAGAAGTGGGGGGTGGATGATGAAAATGGGGGGAACACTGGATGGGGTACATTGTTTGGACAACAAAGGTAGGATTGTTAGAGCAGCTGTATAGACTAAATGAAAATTCAGTATACTCCTTTTTCACAGTTGTTGGAGAGGATGCTTGAACTAAATCTGTAATTACTTAGATGTCGATCATAGCCCTTGATCTGAAGGAATGGATATTATTCATTTTTAAAAAACAGCATGTAGAAACAAAGTCATACATTCATTTATTCATTTGACCTATATATTGTAGTAACTACTACAAACCCGGCACTGCACTACATAAGGAAAATTCAAAGATGATGAAGTCCAAGTTCCTGCTTTTATAGTATATTGAAATCTAGTGTTTTGGGTTGTTTTTTTTTTTTCATTTTTTGGCCACACAGCGCAGTATGTGGGATCTTAGTTCCCCCACCAGGGATCAAACCCTCGCCCCCTGCAGTAGAAGCATGGAGTCTTAACCACTGGACCGCCAGGGAAGTCCCCAGATCTACTTTTATTCCCTTCCTCCTTCCCTCTCTCCCTTCCTACTTTCCTTCCTTCCCTTCCTCCCTTCACTTTCCATACTAAAAAGGCAGTTATTAGACAATGGACACAGGGGTCCAGGAGGATGGGGGATGAGAGTTCCATAAAACCTTAAACTCCCTGGACCTTAGTTTTCTTTATGGTGAAATGGAAGTAACAGTGCATAACATATAAGGGGCTGAGAAATAAACTAAATGTCTTCAAAGTGGCCCACACAAAGTAAGCACTCAATAAGTAGAGATTAAAAATGTTGTCTTTCCTTAGACAGAAAAGGGGAGACGTGTTCTCCAGGCTGAGGTCCTTTGTAAAAGTTAGAGGTGTGGGATAGGGACGGTGGGAGGGAGACGCAAGAGGGAGGAGACATGGGGATATATGTGTATGTCTAGCTGATTCACTTTGTTATAAAGCAGAAACTAACACACCATTGTGAAGCAATTATACTCCAATAAAGATGTTAAAAAAAAATTACCAAGACAGGAGATTTTGTTCAGAACCATTAATGCTTCATTATAATCCTTGATCAACAGGGAGATGGAACAAGCTAAAAGTGAGGAAGTAAGAGACTCTTACAGGCTTTGTTTCCCCTGCTGGGGAGCTTGGACGTGATCCTGCAGGAGAAGGGATTTAAGCAGCGAAGCAGTGTGACTGCATGTATTGGAGACAAATGAGATTGAAGCCAGAAGGATCAGTTAGGCATCTGTCAGAACAGTGAGAGCCAATGAGAGACTAAGTCACGACAGTACAGTAGGGATAGAGATTTGTGGATATTTAAGAGAAAAAGAGAAATATGACTTGCATAAATACAGATGTTCAACAAATCTTCTCTCAAAAAAATGCATGGACCAACAATACAGCACTGAGTATCAGAGTCCCCTCTGACCCTATGCCTCTCGCTTTCAGTGTCTCCTTATTCTCAGGAGGAGCTGAGAAATGTGATGGGTTATTAGTGTTTTGGTTGTTTCACTAGCTCAGTTGAGAAAAGATGGTTCCTGAGATTCCACTTTTATTACAAGCCTGGTATATAATGAATCCCCTATGTTTTCTATAGGAAAGTGTTCCAGCCTCTATTGAGCTCAGCCATCCTATAAGGTAGATGTTATTGGTGCCATTTCACAGATGAGGAGTCTGAGGATCAGAGAGGGTTGGTAACTTGGCCAAGGTCACACAGTATGTGACAGAACCTGAATTTAGAGTCAAATTTGTATGACTCCAATGTTAAAACTTTTCCATCATGAGATACCACTTGAGTATAGTCAAAGATTTTGGTTCTCAACACTGGCTCAAGATCAAAATCATTAGGGGATTTTTTTTTTTTTAATGCAGAGATGTCTAGATACCATCGTAGATGTACGAAATCAGAACTTCCTGGGGAAAAGTAGGGGTACCTATGCTTTTCTAGACATCCTGGAAAAATTCCAATGTATGAGTGGAGTTGAGAAGTTACTTCGTAGAAGTAAGAAAAAAAGTTCACCCACATTGGAAAGCTAAATGAAATGAAGGGATTTATATCCTTGTCTATTGGTTGGAAGGATTATACTTCTGTGTAGGGCTTGTGGTCACCCTTACAAGCAGACCATACAATACCAGAAACAGTGAACAGGGTAGAAAGAATTAAGTCTCACATCTTCCCATCCCAGTTTGACTGATAAGTAAATGTGGTACACAGTACTCCAACAATTCTCAACTCAGACATGAATTGATAGATGGGATGGGAAGTCCACATTTCAAAGAGAAATACAAAAAAGAAATATATTCTTTCTTGGTCCCTTTCAGTAGATGCTACAATAAGCTAATCATAATTATTTCATTAATTTCCTCTATACCAAGGATCGAAACTAAAAGCTCTAAGTTCGGAGTCACAGTCTTTCCCTTCTCTCTGCCCAGCTTCACATGGCCTATCTCCTGTGCAGCCTCTATGAATGAACTCAAAGGAAGCCTTACCTGACCTCCATGCTGACTTAGAAGCCTCTCTTCTATACTCTGTTCTCCCATAGCGTCCTGTGTCTACTGCTGTCACAGCCTTAAACACACTGAAGTACAGTCATCGCTGGTATTCCCTGTCTCTGTCTAGACTGTAAGGTCCCTGAGGACAAAGACTGCTTCTTATTCTAGCTTATAGCTTCAGACCCTAACACAGAATAAGTGCTCAGTAAAGATTTGTGTAATGAATGAATAAAAGAAGGAAAGAAGGGAAAGAGGGAGGAAAGGAGGGAGGGGAAAGGGAGGGAGAGAGGAAGGGAGGGAGGGAGGGGAGAAGTGAAGAAGGAAGATTAGGAAAGAAGGGAGGCAATTGGGATGGAAGGAAACTGGAAATTTCCTTTGGAGATTATCGTCAACACAACTACTCTCCAACCTCAAGTATGATGCAAAATGACTATTCTAATAATTAAAAATAAATAAGAAATGGGAAAACATGACCTCAGATCCCTAAGAATGTAATAAAGTTGAAATTTCTTGCAAGATTTCTTTTATTATTGCATATAAATTACCTTTAATTTCTGCTAAATGATTTACTTACAAACATCAATGGGTAAGAAAGGGCAACAATGCCCCCTAGAGGCCAAAGGCAGCAGCTTGGGAAGCAGCCAAGGTTTCCTTCCTGTGGGCAGTGCTCAGGGAGGTCCCCTGGGGAACGACTAAGAGAAAGGGCAGGTGCGTGCACAGAATGGAAATTTCAATGCTGAGTGCAGAGGGTAGGGAATAAAGCAGCATAGGAGAGGCTCTTCTTTTTACATTACTTGTTCACTTCTAGGGTGCTAAAGGCAGTTTAGCAGCAGAAAATACAGTCTCCGTGATTGCAATTGAGCAGCTGCGCCAAAGATACTGCAAAAACCTAAATAAAATAAAACAAAAATATTCCACGTGTTCCATAATACAGCGGAAATATTTGATTTTATTATTAGAAATGCAGTAGATGCATTGGATACATCAATGGGTCCACATTCACAGAAATATGAGGACTGAATTTTCTATTGCTGAATCCTCACTCACTGCCGGGTTACCTGGCATAGAGAAGTTGATAAACAAATGTTTACTGAACAAATGAATGAATGAATAAATACACATGCCTATCTGTTTCTTCCAGATGAAACTACAAAGTAGAGATGAGCACACCTGCTTGCCTGACAACTGACTAACGTGCATCCACATCTTCTCAGTTAGGAGACTTTGTGCTGAGCCTTCTGTCCTCAGCATCTTTCTTTATTATGTTTCTTATTAAGAGGTTAAACCAGCAAAATAGTATTAACAATAATTAGCCTTGGAAATAAGAGTAGGTCCAAGCACAATTTAGTACTTCCTAATAGCCCATGATGAAGATAGGAATCATTAAAAATAAGTAACAAATAAGAGTAGGTCCAAGCATAATTTAGTACTTCCTAATAGCCCATGATGAAGATAGGAATCATTAAAAATAAGTAACCCATTAGGTTGAGAGTATAATTGTCAACAGAAACACAATCTCCTCATCTGCCAGGCCTTAGTTAGGCAATGGGCTTCAGCTATACCCTTCATATATAAGGAATATAAGAATATAGCCCAGTGATTCACAGCCTTGAATCTCCTACCCAACCTCTGTCACTCCAGCTCAGCACATGACCTTAACATTTACTTCACTAAGGTGAGAATTTCCTCACCTCCTAACTGTGCTCTGTGAATGCCCCTGAGTGTGTTAGTCCTCTTTCCCTCTTCCCCTTTGTCCCAGAAGATGAGCTCCCTCTTTCAGCTGAGCTGTGCTCTGGATCTCCTTCCCCTGGATCCCCTGTATCCCCTCCCTCCTTATGAAAAGTCAGAAGCTTTCACACAGCCTCCTGGTCATTGCCATCCCAGCTCTTTGAGCTCTACTGGCTCATTCCTCAACGATGCCTAGGCTTCTCTCATCCTTAAAGTCTCTCTTCGACCATTTCCCTGACCTAGTTCTCTCCTCTCCTTCTCAAACTTTCCCAAAGAGAAGCTCACACAACAGATCTCCTCTTCCAATCACTCCTCAATTCACAGCATCCTGGTTTCATACCCACCATCCACCAAAACTACAATGATAAACATTGTCAAGGACTTCCTAACCAATAGGCCAGGGGACTCACTGCTCAGCGTTTATCATCTTCCTTGACCTCATCCTCTACATACACCACTGTTGCCTTCCCTCCAGCAGTGCAGCGTTCAAGATAAGGCACATCACATAATCTCCCTGTCTCATTCTACTCTGAGCTCCCAGATAGGGTGCATCCCCTTTTATCTTGAACAAATTTCTGCTTATGCACTTTCAAATTATACTCTAATTCATTTGTTTATATTTCAGCCTTCCTTTTCAGATTATGAGCTTCTTGCAAGCAGAGAAAATGTCTGATTTATCTTTGTCTTACAAGCGCCTGGCATAGTACATAGAAGGTGACCCACAAATCTTTAATAAAAAAAGAAAGCGGGAGGGAGAGAAGTAAAGTCTGACAGATATCTAAATATATGCAGAAGAAGCATGTGAATTAATTAATTTATAATGTCTGCATATTTAATACAAAGAAATCGAAGACCACCTATATCAGAGATGACTCTGTGTTTTACACATCATGGAATTTCAGGGCATTGGGTTTCCTTAAGATTATCTTTAAGTGAAGAAAGAGAAGGACCGGAAGTTAAAGTGATTTGTCAAAATCCACACAACTAATTAGTGGAGAAACTATATCAGGAATCCACAACTCCAACTCCAGTGCTCTTTTTGTTATACTGCATATTTACTTCCTTAAAATTAATTGATTAATGAACTAATCACTAAATAGTTTTAAAAATATTGGTTGAATGCTTACTAAATGTCAGGATTGTTCCAGGTGCTGAAGGAATAAAACAGATAGTGTCCCTGTTCTCATGGGGTAGACAGACAATATACCAACACAAGTAATCAAATGTCACATAATAACTGTTAAGAAGAAAAATAAAGCAATATAAATGATAGCTAGTGACTACATTTTTTTTAGATGAGCTGGTAATAAAAAGCTTCTCTGAGGAGATGATATTTGAATGTAAAATTGAATTATGTTTTGAATGATTTAAGAAGCACACCATGTAAACATAGAGGGGAAAACACAAATAAAGGCCCTGAAATGTGAATGATCTTGGTGTGATTGCAAGAAAGTCATGAAAGATAGAAGTAAAACATAATGTCAAATGATTCTGGCAGTGGTCAGGTCGTGGAAGGTCTTGGAGACCACAATAAAGATTTAGATGTTACATTGATATTACAGGTTTGGGATTAGAAATTAATGCGATCTGATTTCTGTTTGAAGATCAGTCTAGCTGTGGGAGGAATAGATTGTAAGGGGACCAGAGAAGAAGAATACAGATCAGCTAGGAGGTTATTTCAAGAGTCCCTGAGAAAGACTGGGGAACGTCAGGATGCAGAGTGGGGCAGGCTGGAGAGCTATCAGGTGTGGATGCATTTTGAAGGCAGAGATGACTGAATACTCTTAGATTGCTTGGCTGGAGGATGTGGGAAAAGGGGGAATCAAGAGGATTTCTAGGGATTTATTCAGAGAAACCAAATCAATGGTGGTGCTATTCTCTGAGATGAAGAAAATGGGGGAACAACAGGTGGGGTGGGCACATAAGGAAATCAGGAGTTCTGTCTGGGACGTGTACAGGTTGACGTGTTTTTCGGACATTTAATCAATAGGCCATCGTACTTCTCATATCTGTTGCTGCTGAGAGTGGTTTGGTTTTGTGGGTGTTTTGAAAATTTCACTCCATGTTATTGACCCAGTGACGGGTGGTCAGAAGATAAAATGCTAGATTTCCAGAAGCACTCTCTCCAACAGCCAGGAAAACAAGATGGGTTCAAAGGCAAGCGTCAGATCAACATTTATGAATCAGTTTACGTCTCACATTATGTAACTGTAACCCCACAGTACAGAACACATCTTCACTGTGGCCTCCGCTGTCCCTTAAACTGTATTCACAGGGGTCGTCTTCCTCTCACCCTGGATGGAGAAATGAGTGAATCTATGACTTTTCTTGTTACTCTTAGATAAGATTTCAGATCAGTTTTACTCAGCAAACAGTCTTAATTGAGAACATAAAATGCCTAAATACATGCTACAGTCAAAATTCTGAACTTACTTGTATTTATTTATTTTTTTTTGAGAGTTATATTTTTTTCGGCAGAAATTTTTAGGACTTCAAGCTCGGGAGGCGGCATCTCAAGTAACCAAGGAGGCAAGGGGGGAGCCAGGATATATAGGAGTTTTCCAACGAAGGGCAGGCAGTCTGAACGTCAAAAATATTATTGTCAGTTAAAGAAAACCAGGCACGTCAAGTTAAGGAATTTAGCGCTTTTCTATGTATGGGAAGAGGCGAGAGTCTGGGCTCACTGAAATCGTTCCTTTGATATGCACCTCAGCTATCTAGGGCCAGTATCCTGCGTTTTCCTACCCTGAGTCTCCTCAGGGCTCGCCGTGGGGAGTGGCTGCTGTCTGATGGCTGCTAGATGGCAGGTATTCTTTTCCTTCCTGAATTAGCTCAGGGTTCACCAGTTTAATGTCCATGGTGGCTGCAATTGCTGATGACTGTGACATCCTTTGTTTACTGATATGGCGGGCAATATTCCATTTTTCAGTTCCTCCTCTTGGTCTGGAATTCGACCAGTATTTCGGAGACAGTCCATGATCAATTTTTGTCCCATGGTGCTGGGGGGCTCGTCCCAGATTAAGCGAAAATTCTTCTTGCTATGCCACCCCAGGTGCTAATTTCTGAATTAGGTCCTGTTGATAATTAAACATTTTCTATTATGATCCAGGAGATAGTTTCCCTTGTTGTTTCTCCCCATACCTAGAATCATACTATGACAGTTATTTTATGAGTCATAAATGTGATCTATTTCCTCAAGATGTTTAACCATCATCCATTTTGTTGGTGGCCTGGTTACACGTTAGGTCCTGTAAGATACAACAATCTTATAAAATAAACAGGATATAAGTAATGCAGCTAGTAACATTGACAAAATCATAGTGTAGTAGGGAGACACAAATCATAAACAATTTGGAAACAAAGAACCAATTAAAACAATGATTAGTATAACTAGTTGTAATCCAGTTGTAATAAGCCATCAAGTCCACAGGAGAGCGAGCTGGAGAAGCCAAATTCTGGAAGGATCAGGTAGAGAGAAAAAGATAAATGTTTCATCTTTGTTTACAAAGGTATACATGATCAACTCCTTTTAGGTGGTAGCATAAGAGGAAAGGCTTTTCTGGAAGACAAAGATTAAAGCTAGTATATTTCCCCAAAATTCATAACGTTATAAATCATATTCATCAGTTCATTCGGTCCCATGTAATTAATTCCTATTGATCTGGATGAAGTCATGAGGTTTTTCATTAGAGTTTAGTCATTTGTTACCCACTGAACTTACTTTCAAATGCCCTCCCATTCCCCAGCTCAGCCCTGGTTCTGGGTACTCTGTTGCTCAGTACCAAGGACCGAGCAGGAGAAGGAGGGGAGATGTAAGTAGATGGAGAGGCTCTCACTTGGCTGAGAGACTTCACACTCTAAGAGGTAGGAAGCTAAGGCTGTCTTTCTCAGGAGGGCAGTCTTCAAAAACTTCCTACACTTCCCTGGACCAAGGCAAATACTTCTCTAGGGGGGCTGGTCCCTTGTCCCTCCTTCCTCAGCCCTTGGGCATCCAGCAACCCACCTCTTTCTCTCTTTGGATTTCCTGCTGGGAGGGAGTCAAGCTCTGTCCAGAGTCCCTTTCAGCTTTCCAGGCATAGGTTGGGTATCTGTGCTCTGTGGACCCATTTCCTAGTTTTCTGACTGGCACCCAGAAGTCCATTTCTAGACTAGGGTTTAGATGAAAGAAACCCCATTATCCTGCTACTAAAGAGAAAGAGGACGGATACTCACAGCAGGGCCACACTTTCTAAAAAGAATTACCTTTACCAATCTCATAGCCACAATCCCTCGCCAACACCCCCTCTTGCCTCTGACCTCATTTTATAACCCTCATTTAACTTAAATGGCAGAAGTTTTGGATAATTTCTCTTTGAGATCCTTTTCTTTGTAAATATGCATATAAAGCATGGGAAGTTAGCCTCACACCCAGTTGAATATCTGATACCTAGCTGTACCGATGCTTTCAAGTACCTGTGTATGTGTGAGCTGCTGTAGGAGGGACATCTCCACAGGAAGTAATGGAGTGGGTTTCTGTCTGATCCTTCAGAGACTGCCTCCTAATCAGAACTATCTTCTCTCGTACCTCTTTTATGATCTGCTTCCCTTTCCCTGTTTTGCCCAGTAATTACCAATTTTCAGCAAGTGATTTACAGTAGTTAAAAAAATTAGTCACAAATATATCCCTCAGTGTAAGCATTTGGTTAGAAAGGTGGTTTATAAAATAGCATCATTTCCATTCATCTCTATTGTTTTGTTTCAAGGTTCTCTCTCTGTCTGTTCCCTTTTGCTCATGTAATAGCTTGAATAATTGTGCCCTCTTCTGGTGATGTCCAAGTCCTGCAGAGTAGGAGATAGCTCTCCCACTTTTGAACCGTTTCCCATCTGTATTTTACTCCTAGAGGGTGTTTGCATCTACCTTCTTCGTGGTGAGTCTAAACTTGAGTGATATGAATGTTCTCAATGACTTTTAAATCTCTATGCTTCAGGTAGTTTTTATCACGTGAAACATTTTGTTTGAAATTAATGTTAAGATCCCATTTCAATTCCAAAGCCCTTAGACACATGTGCAGTTTCTCTCTTGTTGCTGTCACCTAAGACATTAAAAGTAAGCCATCTCCATTTTCACTAACTGCTTTACCTTTTTTTAATTAAAATTTTTATTTTAAATAATTATAAATTAATGTGCAGTTGTAAGAAACAATACAGAGAGATCCTGTGTACGCTTTACTTAGTTTCTGCCAATGGTAACATCTTACAAAACTATAGGATAATGTCACAACCAGATTATTGAGATTGCTGCAGTAAAGATACAGAAAATTCTCATCACCACGAGGACCCCTCATTTTGCCCTTTTATGGCCACAACCTTTGCCCTCCTGCCCTCACTCACTGCCTGGAAGCCACTAACCTTTTCTACATTTCTATAATTTTGTCATTGCAAGAATGTGATTATATGAATGGAATCATACAGTATGTCATCTTTTGGATTTGGCTTTTTTCACTCAGCATAATGATCTGGAGAACCATCCAGATTGTTGTGTATACCAGTTTGTTTCTTTTCACTGCTGAGTAGTAGCCCATAGAATGACTGTTCCACCCTTTCTTTATCTATTTACCCAATGAAGGACACCTGGTTTTTCCAGTTTGGGGCTATTGAAAATAAAGCTACTATAAACATCAGTGTACAGATTTTTGTGTGACCAAAGTTTGACCAAAGTTTTTATTTCTCTTTGATAAGTGCCCAGGAGTGCAATCTCTGGGTTGAATGGTAGGTACATGCTTAGCTTTTTAAGAAACTACCAAACTGTTTTCCAAATTGGCTATAATACCCTACACTCCCGCAAGCAGTGTCTGTAGCCATGCTGCACACTTGCCAACATACCTGCCAGCATTGTCACTATTCTTTATTTTAGCCATTCTGATAGGTGTACATTAATAACACATTATGGTTTCAATTTGCAATTAACTGATGGCTATAGGTGTCAAACATTTTTCCATGTGATTATTTGCCATTATCCCCTTAAAAATGGTCTCTTCATGTCTTCAGCCCATTTCCTAATTGGGTTGTTTGTTTTTAATTATTGAGTTTTGAGAGTTGTTTATATATTCTAGATACTGGTCCTTTGTCAAATATGAGGTTTGCAAATATTTTCTCTCAGTCTGTAGCTTGCCTTTAAGTTTTTTAATGGGGACTTTACAGAGAAAATGTTTTAAATTTTGATAGGGTCAAATTTATCAATTTTACCTTTGATGGATCATGCTTTTGGTGTCAAGCCTAAGAACTCTTTGCCTAGCCCTAAAAAATTCCTAAATAATTCCTCTTGTTTTTCTTTTTCTCTAAAAGTTTTATAGTTTTATGTTGTACGTTTAAGTCTGTGATCCATTTTGAGTTAAGTTTTGTATAAGATCTTAGGTTGAGGTTCATTTTTTTGCCTCTGAATGTTGAATTACTCCAGCATCACTTGTTGAAAAGGCTATCCTTCCCTCATTGAATTTTTCGCCTTTGTCAAAAATCAGTCGGGCAGGATACAATCAACAAAGTGAAAAGGCAGCCCAGGGAATGGGAAAAAATACTTGCAAATCATATCTGATAATAGGTTAATAATATCCAAAATATATAAAGAACTCCTACAACTCAATAGCAACAACAACAAAAAAAGAGTCTGATTAAAAAATGGGCAGAGGACTTGAGTAAACATTTCTCCAAAGAAGATATACAAATGACCAAGAAGCACATGAAAAGAGGCTTAACATCACTAGTTATTAGGGAGATGCAAAGCAAAACCACAATGAGATGCTACTTCACATTCATTAGTATGGATATTATTTTTTTTTTAAATTTTAAGTGTTGACAATTATGTGAAGAATTTGGAAGGCTTGTGTACTGTTGGCACAAGGTGAGAATGTAAAATGGTGCAGCCACTATGGAAAACAATATGGAAGTTCCTCAAAAATTTAAAAATACAATTACCATATGATCCAGAAATTCCACTTCTGGATGTATACCCAAAAGGGTTGAAAGCAGGAACTAAAACAGATATATGTGCACCCTAATCACAATACCAAAAGGTAGAAACAACCCAAATGCCCCTAAACAAAGAGTATTCATCTTAAATCTTTGAGGATTTCCACCAATATCTTTTCTCCCAGTTGTTTTTATTTCCACCTGTTATACCTTTTCTAGACTTCCAAGCAAATTCAGTCCCCATCTCTGCTAATGAGTAACCTTAAAAAGAAAAAAGTTTCTGCAAACAATTAGCAAATAATTTTCTGAAATCTATTAGTAGTTAAGAAAAAATAGAGAAGAACGTATATCTTAATTTGTTTTTTTCTTGCAGTTTTATTGAGATACAATTGGCATACAGCACTGTATAAGTTTAAGGGATAAAGTATAATGATTGACTTATGTACATCATGAAATGATGACCACAATAAGTGAATATCCATCATCTCATATAGACACAAAAATTTAAAAAAGGAAAAGTTCTTTTCTGTGTGGTGAAACTTTTAGGACTTACTCTCTTAACAAATGTCATTTACAACATAAAGCAATGTTAATTATATTAATCATGTTATATATTACATCCTTAGTACTTATTTATTTTATAACTGAAAGTTTGAACCCTTTGACCACCTTCCACTAGTTGTCCTTCCCCCTGGCCCATGCCTCCGGTAACCACAAATCTAATCACTTTTTCTATGAGTTTGTTTGTTTGTTTGTCTTTGAAGTATAATTGACCTATAACACTATATTAATTCCTGGTGCACAATACACTGATTTAGTACTTCTATACATTACAAAATGATCACCACTATGCTCTAGTTACCATCTGTCACCGTACAAAAATATTAGATTATTACTGAATATATTTTCCACGCTGTACATTGTATGCCTGTGACTAACTTACTTTGGGTTTTTAAAAAATATTTATTTATTTATTTTTTCTTATTAGTCATCAATTTTATACACACCAGTGTATACATGTCAATTCCAATCGCCCACTTCATCACACCACCACCCCCACCCCACCGCGGCTTTCCCCCCTTGGTGTCCATACGTTTGTTCTCTACATCTTTGTCTCAATTTCTGCCCTGCAAACTGGTTCATCTGTACCATTTTCTAGGTTCCACATATATGCGTTAATATACGATATTTGTTTTTCTCTTTCTGACTTCCTTCACTCTGTATGACAGTCTCTAGATCCATCCATGTCTCAAAAAAATGACTCAATTTTGTTCCCTTTTATGGCTGAGTAATATTCCATTGTATATATGTGCCACATCTTTATCCATTCGTCTGTTGATGGGCATTTAGGTTACTTCCATGACCTGACTATTGTAAACAGTGTTGCAATGAACATCGGGGTGCATGTGTCTTTTTGAATTATGGTTTTCTCTGGGTATATGCCCAGTAGTGGGATTTCTGGGTCATATGGTAATTCTATTTTTAGTTCTTTAAGGAACCTCCATACTGTTCTCCATAGTGGCGGTATCATTTTACATTCCCACCAACAGTGCAAGAGGGTTCCCTTTTCTCCACACCCTCTCCAGCATTTGTACTTTGTAGATTTTCTGGTGATGCCCATTCTAACCGGTATGAGGTGATACCTCACTGTAGTTTTGGTTTGCATTTCTCGAATAATTAGTGATGTTGAGCAGCTTTTCATGTGCTTCTTGGCCATCTGTATGTCTTCTTTGGAGAAATGTCTATTTAGGTCTTCTGTCCATTTTTGGATTGGGTTATTTGTTTTCTTAATATTGAGCTGCATGAGCTGTTTATATATTTTGGAGATTAATGCTTTGTCCGATGATTCATTTGCAAATATTTTCTCCCATTCTAAGGGTTGTCTTTTCGTCTTGTTTATGGTTTCTTTGCTGTACAAAAGCTTTTAAGTTTCATTAGGTCCCATTTGTTTATTTTTGTTTTTATTTCCATTACTCTAGGAGGTGGATCAAAAAAGATCTTGCTGTGATTTATGTCAAACAGTGTTCTGCCTATGTTTTCCTCTAAGAGTTTGATAGTGCCCAGTCTTACATTTTGGTCTCGAATCCATTTTGAGTTTATTTTTGTGTATGGTATTAAGGAGTGTCCTAATTTCATTCTTTTACATGTAGCTGTCCAGTTTTCCCAGCACCACTTATTGAAGAGACTGTCTTTTGTCCATTGTATATCCTTGCCTCCTTTATCATAGATTAGTTGACCATAGGTGCATGGAATTATCTCTGGGCTTTCTATCCTGTTCCATTGATCTATATTTCTGTTTTTGTGCCAGTACCATATTGTCTTGATTACTGTAGCTTTGTAGTATAGTCTGAAGTCAGGGAGTGTGATTCCTCCAGCTCCATTTTTTTCCCTCAAGACTGCTTTGGCTATTCGGAGTCTTTTGTGTCTCCATACAAAGTTTAAGATTTTTTGTTCTAGTTCTGTAAAAAATGCCATTGGTAATTTGATAGGGATTGCATTGAATCTGTAGATTGGTTTGGGTCATAGAGTCATTTTCACAATGATGATTCTTCCATTCCAAGAACATGATATATCTCTCCATCTGTTGGTATCATCTTTAATTTCTTTCATCAGTGTCTTATAGTTTTCTGCATACAGGTCTTTTGTCTCCCTAGGTAGGTTTATTCCTAGGTATTTTATTGTTTTTTTGCAGTGGTAAATGGGAGTGTTTTCTTAGTTTCTCTTTCAGATTTTTCATCATCAGTGTATAGGAATGCAAGAGATTTCTGTGCATTAATTTTGTATCCTGCAACTTTACCAAATTCATTGATTAGTTCTAGTAGTTTTCTGGTGGCATCTTTAGGATTCTCTATGTATAGTATCATGTCATCTGCAAACAGTGACAGTTTTACTTCTTCTTCTCCAATTTGTATTCATTTTATTTGTTTTTCTTCTCTGATTGCCGTGGCTAGGACTTCCAAAACTATGTTGAATAATAGTGGTGAGAGTGGACATCCTTGTCTTGTTCCTGATCTTAGAGGAAATGCTTTCAGTTTTTCACCATTGAGAATGATGTTTGCTGTGGGTTTGTCGTATATGGACTTTATTATGTTGAGGTAGGTTCCCTCTATGCCCAATTTCTGGTGGGTTTGTATCATAAATGGGTGTTGAATTTTGTCAAAAGCTTCTTCTGCATCTACTGAGATGATCATATGGTTTTTATTCTTCAATTTGTTAGTATGGTGTATCACATTGATTTGTGTATATTGAAGAATCCTTGCATCTCTGGGATAAATCCCACTTGATCATGGTGTATGATCCTTTTAATGTGTTGTTGGATTCTGTTTGCTAGTATTTTGTTAAGGATTTTTGCATCTATATTCATCAGTGATATTGGTCTGTAATTTTCTTTTTTTGTAGTATCTTTCTCTGGTTTTGGTATCAGGGTGATGGTGGCCACATAGAAAGAGTTGGGGAGCTTTCCTTCCTCTGCAAATTTTTGGAAGAGTTTGAGAAGGATGGGTGTTAGCTCTTCTCTAAATGTTTGATAGAATTCAACTGTGAAGCCATCTGGTCATGGACTTTTGTTTGTTGGAAGATTTTTAATCACAGTTTCAATTTCACTACTTGTGATTGGTCTGTTCATATTTTCTATTTCTTCCTGGTTCAGTCTTGGAAGGTTATACTTTGTATGAATTGGCCCATTTCTTCCAGGTTGTCCATTTTATTGGCATAGAGTTGCTTGCAGTAGTCTCTTAGGATGCTTTGTGTTTCTGCAGTGTCTGTTGTAACTTCTCCTTTTTCATTTCTAATTTTATTGATTTGAGTCCTCTCCCTCTTTTTCTTGATGAGTCTGGCTAATGGTTTATCAATTTTGTTTATCTTCTCAAAGAACCAGCTTTTAGTTTTATTCATCTTTGCTGTTGTTTTCTTTGTTTGTATTTCATTTATTTCTGCTCTGATCTTTATGATTTCTTTCCTTCTGCTAACTTTGGATTTTGTTTGTTCTTCTTTCTCTAGTTCCTTTAGGTGTAAGGTTAGATTGTTCATTTGAGATTTTTCTTGTTTCTTGAGGTAGGCTTGTATAGCTATAAACTTCCCTCTTAGAACTGCTTCTGCTGCATCCCATAGGTTTTGGATCGTCATCTTTTCATTGTCCTTTGTCTCTTGGTATTTTTTGATTTCCTCTTTGATTTCTTCAGTGATCTCCTGGTTATTTAGTAACGTATTGTTTAGCCTCCATGTGTATGTGTTTTTTACGGTTTGTTCCCTGTAATTCATTCCTAATCTCATAGCTTTGTGGTCAGAAAACATGCTTGTTTCAATTTTCTTAAATTTACTGAGGCTTTATTTGTGACCCAAGATGTGATCTATCCTGGAGAATGTTCCATGCGCCCTTGAGAAGAAAGAGTAATATACTGTTTTTGGATGGAATGTCCTATAAATATCATTTAAATCTATCTGGTCTGTTGTGTCATTTAAAGCTTGTGTTTCCTTATTAATTTTCTGTTTGGATATTCTGTCCATTGGTGTAAGTGAGGTGTTAAAGTCCCCCACTATTATTGTGTTACTGTCGATTTCCTCTTTTAGAGCTGTTAGCAGTTGCCTTATGTATTGAGGTGCTCCTATGTTGGGTGTATATATGTTTATAATTGTTATATCTTCTTCTTGGATTGATCCCTTGATCATTACGTAGTGTCCTTCCTTGTCTCTTGTCACAGTCTTTATTTGAAAGTCTATTTTATCTGATATGAGTATTGGTACTCCAGCTTTCTTTTGATTTCCATTTGCATGGAATATCTTTTTCCATCTCCTCATTTTCAGTGTGTATGTCTCATTTTCAGTCTGTCCCTAGGTCTGAAGTGGGTCTCTTGTAGAAAGCATATATATGGGTCTTTTTTTTTTTTTGTATCCATTCAGTGAGCCTGTGTCTTTTGGTTGGAGCATTTAATCCATTCACGTTTAAGGTAATTATCGATATGTATGTTCCTATGACCATTTACTGAATTGTTTTGGGTTTGTTTTTGTAGGTCCTTTTCTTCTCTTGTGTTTCCCACTTAGAGAAGTTCCTTTAGCATTTGTTGTAGAGCTGGTTTGGTGGTGTTGAATTCTCTTAGCTTTTGTTTGTCTGTAAAGCTTCTGATTTCTCCATTAAATCTGAATGAGATCCTTCCTGGGTAGAGTAATCTTGGTTGTAGTTTCTTCCCTTTCATCACTTTAAATATATCATGCCACTCCCTTCTGGCTTGTAGACTTCCTGTTGAGAAATCAGCTGTTAACCTTATGGGAGTTCCCTTGTATGTTATTTGTCGTTTTTCCCTTGCTGCTTTCAATAATTTTTCTTTGTCTTTAATTTTTGCCAATTTGATTACTATGTGTCTCAGCATGTTTCTCCTTGGGTTTATCCTGTGTGGGACTCTCTGCACTTCCTGGACTTGGTGGCTATTTCCTTTCCCATGTTAGGGAAGTTTTCTACTATAATTTCTTCACATATTTTCTTGGGTCATTTCTCTCTCTCTTCTCCTTCTGGGACCCCTATAATGCGAATGTTGTTGCGTTTAATTTTGTCCCAGAGTTCTCTTATGCTATCTTCATTTCTTTTCATTCTTTTTTCTTTATTCTGTTCCGCACCAGTGAATTCCACCATTCTGTCTTCTAGGTCACTTATCCGTTCTTCTGCCTCAGTTATTCTGCTATTGATTCCTTCTAGTGTATTTTTCATTTCAGTTATTGTATTGTTCATCTCTGTTTGTTTGTTTTTTAATTCTTCTAGGTCTTTGTTAAACATTTCTTGCATCTTCTCGATCTTTGCCTCCATTCTTTTTCTGAGGTACTGGATCATCTTCACTATCATTATTCTGAATTCTTTTTCTGGAAGGTTGCCTATCTCCACTTCATTTAGTTGTTTTTCTGGGGTTTTATCTTGTTCCTTCATCTGGTACATAGCCAGCCTTTTCATCTGGTCTATCTTTCTGTGAATGTAGCCTTTGTTCCACAGGCGGCAGGATAGTAGTTCTTCTTGCTTCTGCTCTCTGCCCTCTGGTGGATTACGCTATCTAAGAGGCTTGTGGAAGTTTCCTGATGGGAGTGACTGGTGGTGGGTAGAGCTGGCTGTTGCTGTAGTGGGCAGAGCTCAGTAAAACTTTAATCCACTTGTCTGCTGATGGGTGGGGCTGGGTTCCCTCCCTGTTGATTGTTTGGCCTGAGGCGACCCAACACTGCAGCCTACCTAGGCTCTTTGGTGGGGATAATGGCGGATTCTGGAAGGGCTCACGCCAAGGAACACTTCCCAGAACTTCTGCTGCCAGTGTCCTTGTCCCTTGGTGAGCCACAACTGCCCCCCACCTCTGCAGGAGACCCTCCAACACTAGCAGGTAGGTCTGGTTCAGTGTCCCCTGGGGTCACTCCTCCTTCCCCTGGGTCCCAATGCGCACACTACTTTGTGTGTGCCCTCCAAGAGTGGAGTCTCTGTGTCCTCCAGTCCTGTTGAAGTCCTGCAATCAAATCCAGCTAATCTTCAAAGTCTGATTCTCTAGGAATTCCTCCTCCCATTGCCAGACCCCTAGGTTGGGAAGCCTGATGTGGGGCTCAGAACCTTCACTCCAGTGGGTGGACTTCTGTGGTATAAGTGTTCGCCAGTTTGTGAGTCACCCACCCAGCAGTTATGGGATTTGATTTTATTGTGATAGCGCCCCTCCTACCATCTCATTGCGGCTTCTTCTTTGTCTTTGCATGTGGAGTATCTTTATTGGTGAGTTTCAGTGTCTTCCTGTCGATGATTGTTCAGCAGTTAGTTATGATTCTGGTGTTCTTGAAAGAGGGAGTGAGAGCATGTCCTTCTATTCCACCATCTTGAACCAATCAATTTTGTAACTGGAATTTTGTACTTCCTAATCTCCCTCACCTGTTCTTTCATTTGTTTTGCTCTTTAGAGTCCACATACAAGTGAAATCATACGATATTTGTCTTTCTCTGTCTGACTTATTTCACTTAGCATAATAAACTCTAAGTCCATCTATGTTGTCAAAATGGCAAGATCTCATTCATTTTTGTGGCTGATTAATATTCCATTGTATATACATACCACTTCTTTATCCATTCATCTATTGATGGGCGCTTGGTTTGCTACCCATATCTTAGTAATTGTAAATAATGCTACAGTGAACATAGGGGTGCATACATCTTTTTGAATTACTGTTTTCATTTTCTTCAGACAAATACCCAGGATTGGAATTGCTGGGTCAAATAGTAGTTCTATTTTTAATTTTTTGAGGAAATTTCATACTGTTTTCCATAGTGACTGTACCAATTTACAGTCCTACCAACAGTGCATAGGAGTTCCCTTTTCTCCACACCCTTGCCAGCACTAGTTATTTGTTGTCTTTTTGACAATAGTCATTCTGAGAGACATGAGGTGATATCTCATTGTGGTTGTGATTTGCATTTCCCTGATGATTAGTGATGTTGAGCATCTCTTCATGTGCCAGTTGGCCATCTGTATGTCTTCTTTGGAAAAATGTCTTTTCATATCCTCTGACCATTTTTTTTTTTTTTTTTTAATACATTTTAAATTTATTTATTGGCTGTGTTGGGTCTTCGTTTCTGTGCGAGGGCTTTCTCCAGTTGCGGCGAGCAGGGGCCACTCTTCATCGCGGTGCGCGGGCCTCTCACTATCGTGGCCTCTCTTGTTGCGGAGCACAGGCTCCAGACGCGCAGGCTCAGCAGTTGTGGCTCACGGGCCCAGTTGCTCCGCGGCATGTGGGATCTTCCCAGACCAGGGCTCGAACCCGTGTCTCCTGCATTGGCAGGCAGACTCTCAACCAGTGCGCCACCAGGGAAGCCCCCTCTGACCATTTTTTAATTGGGTTATTTGGTTTTTTGTTAAGGTGTATGAGCTCTTTGTATGTTTTGGATATGAACCCCTTATCAGATATGTCATTTGCAAATATCTTCTCCCATTCAGTAGGTGACCTTTTGTTTTTCTTTTTTTCAGTTTTTTTTTTTTTTTTTTTTTTTTTAATTTATGGCTGTCTTGGGTCTTCATTTCTGTGCGAGGGCTTTCTCTAGTTGCGGCAAGTGGGGGCCACTCTTCATCACGGTGTGCGGGCCTCTCACTACCGTGGCCTCTCTTGTTGTGGAGCACAGGCTCCAGACGCGCAGGCTCAGTAATTGTGGCTCACGGGCCCAGTTGCTCCACGGCATGTGGGATCCTCCCGGACCAGGGCTCGAACCCGTGTCCCCTGCACCAGCAGGCAGACTCTCAACCACTGCACCACCAGGGAAGCCCTGACCTTTTGTTTTGATGATAGTTTCCTTTGCTGTGCAAAAGCTCTTTAGTTTGATATAGTCCCTTTTTTTATTTGTGCTTTTGTTTCCCTTGCCTGAGGAGACATATCCAAGAACATATAGTTAAGAATGATGTCAAAGAACATACTTCCTATGTTTTCTTCTAGGAATGTTATCGTTTCAGATATTACATTTAACTCTTTAATCCATTTTGACCTTATCTTTGTATATGGTGTGAGAAAGTAGTCCAGTTTGATTCTTTTGCATGTAGCTGTCCAGTTTTTTTTTTTTTTTTTAAGTAAGGAAACTTTAAACCAATTTTTCAGCCATGTGTTATTTGGATAAGGATGGAGATAAACTCGGAAGTTGGAAATGAGTGTTCTTTCTACAGTAGACTCTGAACCTACCAAGGAACAACGAGAGCTAAGAAGTTCTCTAGCAGACACTTCCTAAGATGGACAAAAATCCACACCCTTTAAAAACAGTTTAACTAAATTATTTATCATTACAGTGTTTCAGGCCTATTCTTATGACAGACTACACACCAAACCTTTTAGGGAGTAGGGAGGTTCCTGGCAACAGGGAGGCCCAGGATTGAGGCAGCAATCCTGGCAGCAGAGGCAGCCTCTTAAAACGGATTCTCCTAAAGAAAGGGACTTTCACAGGAGAGATGTGAGATTTCAGATTCAACAAGACCACTCTGCCACTGTCTCTACTTTTGCTAACCATGATCTAAAAATACCAAGTGAACATCAGCAAACCCACACACCTCATCCATCTCTGTCCTCAGAGGAATGCCAGCAAACCTGCGATGCCCCCAGGGAAAAGTCTGGCCAGGGAGGTCAGAGCTCCAGGGAGCCAAGAGGATAGGAAGGAGGCTTGGAAGTCAGCCCAGACAAAGATTTTCTACAAAGATTTCATCAACAATTTAAAAAATGTCTTTTTAAGTGGAAATCTGCAAATGTTATTGAAATATGAGTATTTTAAAAGGAATCTCTATAGCATCTCTTCATCAAAAATAGAAGAAAATTTGTGGGCAATTTCAGAAGCATTTTACATCCAGAGCTCTCACTTTACCAGGTGGAACAACGGCTTTTTTAGGTACTGACTTACACGTAATGAGAAACAGGAGAAAAAGCTTCACTGCACATGAAGGATTTAGGAGCTCCAAAGACCCACAGTGGATGAATCTCTAGTCATCTATCCTCTCAGTGTTTTTCAGTATTAAATGCTTACCACATGCAGTGCACTCTTTCAGTAACTACAGTCTTCCTTCCTGCTCTAGAACAGAGGACTGACTTACATATAAACAATTTGCAGTAATAAGCGTTTGTATTCAATGTAATCGAAGAGCGGAAGGCATAATTAATTCTGCAGGGAATGGACTTTGAAAGCGTTGTCACCTAAAGCTTTCTTTTAAACATTGGTTTCTTTTGCAGAGAACTTCAGGGGGCTCTTTAATTCCTTCCTGAATTGTCCTCATCTTTCATTCCCAGCTTATATTCTGTTAATTCCCATCTACTAGGCCTTGTTACCTCCCCTATCAAAGAGACTAACACCAAGAATGTCCTCAATTTATCCTGGCTCAGTTGATCCAACCATACCCTTTCTCCCAGGACTACACCTCTGGTTCATGCAAATGTGGATCTTAATCATTACTCCTATATTGTTCCTAAAGATGTATCCTGAGTGTCAGGAATGCAGATAGCTGCAAAGTACTCCGCCCTGCTAGAGTGGTCGTCTTTTTTAAGACATAAATAAAGGAAGCAGAATACCTATTTCATATACGGTGGAAAATCTAGTGTCTCCAAAGATTCAAAGGAGAAGGGAACTTAACTTTTTCCCAGCCACATTTTGTGCCCGTCTGTCACTGAATTCTTGGCCTCCCTCTGCCTCTCGTCTCCTGTTCACACGGCCCTTTCCCTCACCAGCTTACTCACAAGCAGACATTTTCCTGCTTCTTGAAGTTCTCAAAGTGCCACTGAAAGTGTGAGTATAGAAGAAATCTACATCTCCGTATAGCTGATTTTAGCAATCAGCCTAAAATCCACATTAGCCTCATTTGTTCTCAGAAACTTCTTCTGCATTCCTGCCACTAGGAACAATTTCTCCCTTTCTTCCTCCTCTGTGCCTCACCCTTTCCTGGGAAAGAGCTAAGTTGCAGGGAGCCTGAAGCCTTCACTACTTCAAGAACCCTTTTTAGGACAAGCATTACAAAATTATGAATACAAAATTAGATACAAGGCCTTAGAAAGTGCTCACACAAATGAACCGAAGCGTTATTATCCCCTGCCTATTTCCACATTGCTCTGACACTGTTTTTCTTCATCGTAGCTGCCAGCCCCCAACACTTCAATTCATGCTGTTTTTCTTCCGAAGGTCCAAGAGAGATAGATTTCCATAACCTGAAAATGTTAGAATGCATTTTGCTAAATGACAGAATTTTTTCTCCAAATATTTCAAAACCTACAGCTTTTAAGTGAACATGCTACACACCATTGTACTTAGCTAGCACGTGAACTCTAAGTGCTGGATTCCCTCCTCCTCTGTCTACCTAGAAATCTGCCTTCCCCTCCACATGTGTCCACCACCAAGACATATAATTTTAGATTTTCCCTAGAATGCAACTCCCCTAGGTTGAAGGAGATGGGATGTATTGCTAGGTGACATTTGACAGTTCCTGCTCATGGATGTGAGTAAACTGAGTGACAGTTGATGTGTGCTCCAGTCTTTGGTTGAATTGAAAGGAGCGTTTAAGGAAAAGAGGCCCAATCTTTTTTTGTGAAATATGAAATAGGACATCAGGTTGGGGTGAGACATCATGACCTAATCAGTCAATTCTAAAACTGTTTTCCAATAGCCTGTATTTCAGGGCAGAAGCTGAGCTTCAGTGATGGGGGGTGGAGGGAGCTATCTGTGGGGCTACGCGGTAAGGAGACTCCAAGGGAAATCTGTGCACAAAGGCAGGTAAATTGCCCCCAGCAAGGCCAGACCTCATAAAATCTCATGAAGAGGGTGCCCTATCTGGTTTTAGTTTTTGTTTTTTTTGTGGCCACTCCACGCAGCATGTGAGATCTTAGTTCCCCAACCAGGGATCGAACCCACGCCGCATGCATTGGAAGCGTGGAGTCTTAACCACTGGACCGCCAGGGAAGTCCCCTGATCTGTATCTTATTGCTGATGATAATAAGAGCAACAACAAAAATCGCTGTCAGTTATTAAGAACTTATTTCCAGCAGAAACTAAGTGCTTTGGATAATACAAGTACAGTTGACACTTGAATGACATTGATTTGGGTCCACATACACAGATTTTTTTAATTCAATAATAAATACAGCAGTACTGCATGACCCCGGTTTGTTGAATACATGCATAGGTAACCGCAAATTCAAAAGGCTGACTGTAAAGGTATATATGGAGTTTCAACTGTATGGGGGTCAATGCCCCTAACCTCCATGTTGTTCAAAGGTCAACTGTAATTCTCATATCAGTTCTGAAAAGGAGATGTTACTATTCTCCATTCTATAGCAAGGAGACAGAGATTTGGGAGAGTTAAATAAATCTTTCAAAGTCATATATTTGGTAAGTAAAGGATGCAAAATTCAAACCCCAAGTCTGTTTCACTTGCAACCTACATAATATTATAGTTAAAAAAATATGGAATTGCCATTTAGTAGGTCAAAATAGTCAGATATTGGCAATTTCATATGGCTCAATAATAATCAGCTTCAAGCTCTATTAAAAGTCTGAGAATCAATGCTCAAGTCAAATGAGGAGTTTCATGGTTTCCACAATTTATATACATCGTGGCCATGGGGAGCAGCAAAGACCCAGGATAGCCAAGAGGACACCACCTGAAATGGTGTAACTTGCAGAGTTGGAGTCAACTTCCTGAGTCATTTAGAGCGGAGGTCAGCACACTTTTCCTGTGAAGAGCCAGGTAGGCAATACTTTTTACTTAGCCCTGCAGCTACAGTGTGAAAGTAGCCATAAGCAGATGGATGTGGCTATGTTCCAATTGCACTTTCTTTACCAAAGTAAGCTGCATAGTTTGCCAACCTCTAAACTAAAAGAATGATTTTCTTAAAGGGAAAATCAGATTTTTTTTAAGAGATTACAATAAGACAACCATCGCTTGATCTAACAGAGAAATCCCAATGGATGCTGAGGGCTTAAATAGATGAGGAGACAAGATTGCATAGTGGCTAGGAGTCTCGCCTCTGTGGTCAGACTCCCAAACTTCGAATTTCAGCTCAGACACTTGTTAGCCATGTGACTTTGGGTGAGAACTTCATCTAAGCCTTAATCTTCTCTTCTGTACCATGGAATAGTAATAGTATCTACTTCATAGGGTTGTAAGAAATACATTTTAAAAATCTATGCCATATCTTAGTGCAATGCCTGGCTTACCATAAACACTCAATAAATGTTAGTTGAGTGTTCAGTGGTACTTTCCCAGGTGTCTTGGAATTTTTTTGGCTAAATTCTCACAACTAAGAACACGAGTGATGAGTTCATGTACTCTCTGAAGAGATCTGCTTTTTACAACTTCCATGAAGTTTATTCAACGAGAACAAACCCAGTACTGAGACTGTCACTCCATCTTGACACTATTAGAGCAAACTTGGCCTTCAAAAGGAGGGCTGCCAGGAATGGAATTCATAGCCGTAAAGGAGGGGTAGAAGAGGGAATCCTCTTCCCTTTGCTTAAGCCGTGTAAGGGAAGGCTTCCAGAACTGCTGGAAGAGGAGATGGGCACCTCACTCTCTGTTCACCAAACGGCAGAAATGCAAGTCCAAGTGCTTCCCTGAGAAAGGAGAAAAGCATGCTGAGAGAGTTAATGGGGGAAAATGACATAGATTCCCTTGCGTTTAGGGATTACACGAACATAGAGATTGATGCCTGGTTTCCACATGGAGAATGTGGAATAGCAGAAGAAATGCTGGTGTATTAGAGGAAAGGAGGGCAAAAAGAGAGGAGTCAGCAGTTGGACAGAGTGCAGTCCCACCTTCAGTGATGCAGGATGCATGAATATCCCATGGGTCAAATTATGGGCCAGAAAATAGTCAAGCATGAGCTGCTGTGCACATGCCCCACTCAGAAGCGCCAGTACTAGAATGGGGGAGGTATACTAGGGGGTCAGGGGGTAAACCTGAGGGGTCACAGTAGTCATCTGGACGTGCACTGCCCACATCAGGGAGTGACAGAAAACACCAGCAATACTATCACTACAGCTCCAGGCAGGTATGACTCTGCATCTCTTTTTAAAATTCTTTCTTCCTCTACCTTAACCCAAAGAAGACAGAAACAGGAAAGTGTACAGGAAATAAAGGGTGAAAAAAAGAGACCATGTCCCCCTTACCCACAGATATCCCCAAACCAAAGGTCAGTACTCAATTACTGGGGAGGGGGAAGGTTTTTAATTAGATGTGAGATTGAAATTTTGATTGTTCTGCATTTTTAAGGCCTCGAAGACAGAGTCACCAAAAAAGGCCATTTTTTAAGAGCTGAAGTCAACTGAAAATATGTGGGAGCTGTCAAAAATGTCATCTAAACTATGGAAGGGAGATCAGAAACAGAATGTTTGAAGAAAGTAGTCAGAGCAAACTAAAACCACTTTCTGTCTGTGAGCCCGCTGACTTCAGCACACTTAATAAACTGGTTGCATTTGCTGTTGTTATTAAGACTGGACATGGGCATGTACATGAAAGCAGAGAATAAAATGTTTAGAAACAGCAAAGGGATGTTTTAACCAAGGTGTGTCCAGGGTGTGGGGTAGATATGGGGTAAAGGGGAGGGATGTAAGCTTGAGCAACGGAAATATTTACTCACTGGTGAGTTAAGCAGACCGTGGACCTGCAGGGGCACATGGAAAATGTCAGTCACACCAGTGGAGACCCTTCCCCCACTGTCTTAAGGCAAAAGCTATATTATCTAAAGGAGTGGACGATGGGCAGACCACAAGTGTTTACCACTAGGAGCAAGCACTTTGGTTGTGATTTTTCATACATGGAATTAACCCAAAGAAAATAGACAAGAGGCCTATTAAATGTTTAAGAAACTTTGGTGACAGAGGACCCCAGGCCTGGTGGACAAGCTTTGTTTGTCAGTGTTTCCCACATAAAGTTAGATCAGGGTCCCTAAATTTGTACCACTGGGAGGGGCTCAAAAAGGTGTATAGTCTCCAAGAAAGGTATCTTTCCTATGTTCACGGAGGACGGTGAATAATGAGAATCCTCACTGGGGCGGAACGGGGGGCTGCCAGTTTGGCTAACTAAGAAGTGGAGTCCCAGGACTTCCCTGATGGTCCAGTGGTTAAGACTCCACGCTTCCGCCGCAGGGGGCTCCGGTTCAATCCCTGGTCAGGGAACTAAGATCCCACATGAGGTGCAGCCAAAAAAATAATAATAAAAAGAAATTTTAAAAAACCTGCAGAGAGCCTTCCTAACAACTTTAAACGTAAAAAAAGAAGAAAAAGAAGGAGAAGTGGAGTCCCTTCCAGCTCAGACAGTGGGCGCAATTGTTCACCAGTAGGATTTGGTGTTTCCCGCAGGTCAGAGACAGCTCTTTGCTTGCTGTCTCCGTCCTCGAATACTGTGTATGTTGAAGACAGATCATGTATCTTTTGGTTGATGGGTCTCTAGAGCATGAGGTACATTCAGACTTGATGGCGAGGCCAGTACGTCACACGGGGTTCCTGAACTTGGAGCTGGATTTGGTGACTAGATGAGACAGTGGTGTGGTCTCCACTGGGAAAGGAAGAATATGTTGGATGATGAGGAAGAGAGGTCTCTGAGGATGCTGAGTAGCCAAGGAATGGGTAGAGGCAAATATTTTGGATAATCTACCTACAGGCTATTCACCATGCACTTCCCCTCGAGTCCCTCTATCACTAAGGTTGAAAAGCAAAATATCCACCTTCCCAGACGTGCTTGCAGCTTGGGGTGACCTAGTGACCCAGCGCTGGTCAGTGAGGCATAAGTGGAAGCTACTCATGAGACTTGTAGAAAATATGATTGGTTTTTAAGGAGTGGACTTGGATGCCATTCTCTTTAGCCCTTCCTCTTTTTTGGCTGACCCCTTCTTTTTTTTTCTTGTTTAGACCACGTGTGGAATACTTGGAGGCACAGCAGCCATTTTACAACAGTAAAGATGGAATTTAAAAATGGTTCAATAGAAAGATAGAAGGAACCCTTATGACATCATTGAGCAGCTGCTCCAGATCCACACTTCTTATACGAGAAAAACAAAAGATGTGGTACATATATACAATGGAATATTACTCAGCCATAGAAAAGAACGAAATTGGGTCATTTGTAGAGACGTGGACGGACCTAGAGACTGTCATACAAAGTGAAGTAAGTCAGAAAGAGAAAAACAAATATATATTAACGCATATATGTGGAATCTAGAAAAATGGTACAGATGAACTGGTTTGCAGGGCAGAAATAGAGACACAGACGTAGAGAACAAGCTATGGACACCAAGGGGGGAAAGTGTGGGGTGGGGAGGTGGTGGTGGGATGAATTGGGAGATTGGGATTGACATGTATACACTAATATGTATAAAATAGATAACTAATAAGAACCTGCTGTATAAAAAATAAATAAATAATATTCAAAAAAACCTTTGGCGAGACTACTGAGATTGAATTTTCTACCATTTGGATTTGAATTAATTCCTAAATGATGTAATATGATGAAATGCTCTATAGCCATAAAGCACATGCCATAGAAAGAAGAATATTTATCGAAGTGCTAATAGATTTTTAATTAAAAAGAAACCCCTGTGATCAAATGGTTTGGGAAACACCAAGTTAAACTTGATTAAGCAGCTTACTTTATTTAAGGGGATATAACATACAGTTTTTACCAAACTTAACCACGGGGTACCATTTCACTGTCTATCTCAGTGCACTAGTTTTACTAGAATAAAGTTTGGGAACTTCTGTTGTATAAAATATCAATAATATAGAAAATGGTTAATGATATTGCTAAATGAAAAAAAAACAGTTTATAGATCGAATGTATTTCTGTTCACTAAGGTTATGTCTAGTGAATAATTTTAACTATTGATCTACTTGTTTTCCTTTTCCAAACTCTCTAAATAAATTACAACTACTGTACATTATTTCTGTAATCAGTAAAACACAATATCTTTTCCCAGTAGCATTCTGTTTACTTGTGTGGAATGGGTAGAAGAGTGTGAAGCTTTTGTGCATGGTAATTAGTAACAGATCTGCATTCCTGCGATTTACTCACCTGTACAGCATGACTAGTCTATTGCCTCACAGCTCAGTAAAATACTCTGTTTGCTTAAAAACCTGCTGACTGAGCACATTCGTGACCAGCTGGGGAGATGGGCAAATGAGGAAGTAAGGGGTGGGACCCAGGTCAGACTATTCTATGGCATTAGCAGAGGCTTCTGAGGAGAAGACAGAAACTCTTCAATTTAAGGATACACTAAAGAAGGTCCTCATAGGAGTTCCAATTGGATAAGCTCCTAGTGAGTGTGGATGCTTTCAGTTCTGTCAAAAGAGTAAACATGTAGTATAGCATGAATTAAAGAAAATTAAAATCACCAGAATATTATTCCTTCTACAAGTATTTAACCGTATAAATTAGGTCAAACATATCTTGCCACAAAAATAGCAATTACTTGTCATTTATATGGATAATTATTGCTTTTCTGGTTTTTTGGGGGGCGGGGAGACAAGTCTAAACAGAATACAAATATCAATTACCAAATCATTTTGCTATGGGGGACGTTAGAAACTCGAATGAGATCTGAGAATTATATAGAAATAATGTAAGGATATCAATTTCAATTCCCTCATTTTGATAGTTGTCTTGTGGTGATATAGGAAATGTCCTTGTTTGTAGGAACTACACATTAACATATTTGGGGATGACAGGACATTGATTTGGAAACTTCCTCTCAAAAGATTCAGTGAAAAAAAGTTCTCTTTTTTCTCTAAAGGTATTTCCCTTGCAACTTTTCTGTAAGTTTGTGATAATTTCAAAATATAAAATATGTATTTTTTTAAATGATGATAAAGGGAAACAAACATACTAAATTTCACTCTTTTACTCTTTCCTCTAAGCTACATTGCTGTGGAAAGGCATTCTCTCAACACAGTTCTTTCTAATGAGCCCCTTGACAGTATCTGTATTTCTACTTGGAAACTAAAAATACTTTGCTATCTAAATAACTATTTTCACCAATGAAAATATTGTATACTCAAAAAAACAGTAAAGATTACTACTTTTATTTTTATTTTTTAAAAATATCTTTTATACTTCCTTTATGTTTTCCAAGACATTTTCACATACCTTACAATCATCACGGGGTTCTCATCAGATTGGTAGGCAACTTGGAGGAATTGAAAGAACAGGTCCTAGACTAGGGATGACGTCGACTGTGATTCCAGTTCCACAAATCCAAGCCATGTGACCTTGGGAACACTAACTAAGCTCTTTTAGCCTCTGCTTCATTATCTGAACCTCTTAAATAGTAAATTTACTATTTACAAAAACTACACTTCCTATTCTGAAGATTTATTGAGGTATACATCACTGAGTCAAGGTATAAAGCATAATCCTGGATCATCTATCCATAAGACTGACAGTTATGGTGTACCTGGTAAGTGCCAGGTACAGTTCTAGGCACAGGAGACGTAGCTGTGACCTAGAGATATGGTCCCTGCTGTCACAGAGTTCCCAGCCTAGCGGAAGCAGAGACAGAGAGGACAATCAAGTGGTGATGTCATAGAGTAACTGGGGTAAGGTACAGAGGGACCTTAGGTAAAGGTAGTCACAGGAGGCTTCTCCCAGAAGAGCTGAAACTTCAGTGATGTGAAGACCCCCTGCTAAGATCTGCCAAACAGCTCCTCTATGGTCACCCACCAAAGACTGCCCTCAGAGGGGCAAGATTGCTTCCTGGAAATACAACTGTGCTTAACAAGGGGCCAGCTTCCTGTAGGTGCCCTGTGATCTCAGCGACAGGCTTCAGAGGTTGTGAACCACCACAATCTGCTTGTATTAGCCAACGTTGTCCAGAGAAATAGAACGTGTGTATAAAGGTCGTTTATTATGAGGAACTGGCTCAGTTAATTATGGAAGTAAAGAAGTCCCACAGTCTGCCGCCTGGAAGCTGAAGACCCAGGAAAGCAGGGATGTAATTCAGTCTGAGTCTGAGGAGCTGAGAATCAAGGAGGCTGATGATGTAAATCCCAGTCCAAGATGAGATGCGATGTCCCAGCTCAACCATGAGGCGGGAAAAAAGGGGCAAATTCCTCCTTCCTCCACCTTTTTTTTTTTTTTTTTTAACATCTTTATTGGAGTATAATTGCTTTGCAATGGTGTGTCAGTTTCTGCTTTATAACAAAGTGAATCAGTTATACATATACATATGTCCCCATATCTCCTCCCTCTTGCATCTCCCTCCCTCCCATCCTCCCTATCCCACCCCTCCAGGTGGTCACAAAGCACCGAGCTGATCTCCCTGTGCCATGCAGCTGCTTCCCACTAGCTATCTATTTTACGTTTGGTAGTGTATATATGTCCATGCCACTCTCTCACTTCATCCCAGCTTCCCCTTTTGTTCTATTCAGTCTCTTAACGAATTGGATGATGTCCACCACATGGGCGGGTATGGGGGAAGGCAGTGTACTGAGTCCACCAATTCAGTGCTAGTCCCATCTGGAAACACCTGCACAGACACACACAGAGACGATGTTTAATCTGGGCACTCGATGGCCCACTCAGATTGACACATAAAGTAAACCATCACATCCCTCGAAGCCTGTTCTTGTGGTACCTGCGTGGAGTAATCATATCCGGGTGAACAGATGTACTCTAGTTTATGTATCCAACCCTCTAACTCACATAGAAGAAACTCAGCTAAAACATAGCCCTAGGCTTCTTCGGGGTATTTTTAAAAGCCAGTTCACTGGTGCGTGTGTGTGTGTGTGTGTGTGTTTGTGTGTACTGCTGGATATTTTTTTTTTTAATGTCTGAAACATTTATATTAACATATTTCCATACAAATAACCCAATGACAGTTTAGTATTAGTTGTTTTGTTTGCTTTTTTTATACTGCAGGTTCTTATTAGGCATCAATTTTATACACATCAGTGTATACATGTCAATCCCAATCGCCCAATTCAGCACACCACCATCCCCACCCCACCGCAGTTTTCCCCCCTTGGTGTCCATATGTCCATTCTCTACATCTGTGTCTCAACTTCTGCCCTGCAAACTGCCTCATCTGTACCATTTTTCTAGGTTCCACATACATGCATTAATATACGATATTTGTTTTTCTCTTTCTGACTTACTTCACTCTGTATGACAGTCTCTAGATCCATCCACGTCTCAACAAATGACTCAATTTCGTTCCTTTTTATGGCTGAGTAATATTCCATTGTATATATGTACCACACCTTCTTTATCCATTCGTCTGTTGAGGGGCATTTAGGTTGCTTCCATGACCTGGCTATTGTAAATAGTGCTGCAATGAACATTCGGGTGCATGTGTCTTTTTGAATTACGGTTTTCTCTGGGTATATGCCCAGTAGTGGGATTGCTGGGTCATATGGTAATTCTATTTTTAGTTTTTTAAGGAACCTCCATATTGTTCTCCATAGTGGCTGTATCAATTTACATTCCCACCAACAGTGCAAGAGGGTTCCCTTTTCTCCACACCCTCTCCAGCATTTGTTGTTTGTAGATTTTCTGATGATGCCCACTCTAACAGGAGTGAGGTGATACCTCATTGTAGTTTTGATTTGCATTTCTCTAATAATTAGTGATGTTGAGCATCTTTTCATGTGCTTCGTGGCCGTCTGTATGTCTTCTTTGGAGAAATGTCTATTTAGGTCTTCTGCCCATTTTTGGATTGGGGTGTTTGTTTCTTTAATATTGAGCTGAACGAGCTGTTTATATATTTTGGAGATTAATCCTTTGTCCATTGATTCATTTGCAAATATTTTCTCCCATTCTGAGGGTTGTCTTTTCGTCTTGTTTATGGTTTCCTTTGCTGTGCAAAAGCTTTGAAGTTTCATTAGGTCCCACTTGTTTATTTTTGTTTTTATTTCCATTACTCTAGGAGGTGGATCCAAAAAGATCTTGCTGTGATTTATGTCAAAGAGTGTTCTTCCTATGTTTTCCTCTAAGAGTTCTATAGTGTCCAGTCTTATATTTAGGTCTATAATCCATTTTGAGTTTATTTTTGTGTATGGTGTTAGGGAGTATTCTAATTTCATTCTTTTACATGTAGCTGTCCAGTTTTCCCAGCACCACTTATTGAAGAGACTGTCTTTTCTCCATTGTATATCTTTGCCTCCTTTGTCATAGATTAGTTGACCATAGGTGCGTGGGTTAATCTCTGGGCTTTCTATCTTGTTCCATTGATCTATGTTTCTGTTTTTGTGCCAGTACCATATTGTCTTGATTACTGTAGCTTTGTAGTATAGTCTGAAGTCAGGGAGTCTGATTCCTCCAGCTCCATTTTTTTCCCTCAAGACAGCTTTGGCTATTCGGGGTCTTTTGTGTCTCCATACAAATTTTAAGATGATTTGTTCTAGCTCCGTAAAAAATGCCATTGGTAATTTGATAGGGATTGCATTGAATCTGTAGATTGCTTTCGGTAGTATACTCATTTTCACAATGTTGATTCTTCCAATCCAAGAACATGGTATATCTCTCCATCTGTTGGTATCATCTTTAATTTCTTTCATCAGTGTCTTATAGTTTTCTGCATACAGGTCTTTTGTCTCCCTAGGTAGGTTTATTCCTAGGTATTTTATTCTTTTTGTTGCAATGGTAAATGGAAGTGTTTCCTTCATTTCTCTTTCAGATTTTTCATCATTAGTGTATAGGAATGCAAGAGATTTCTGTGCATTAATTTTGTATCCTGCAACTTTACCATAGTCATTGATTAGCTCTAGCAGTTTTCTGGTGGCAGTTTTAGGATTCTCTATGTATAGCATCACGTCATCCGCAAACACTGACAGTTTTACTTCTTCTTTTCCAATTTGTATTCCTTTTATCTCTTTTTCTTCTCTGATTGCCGTGGCTAGGACTTCCAGAACTATGCTGAATAATAGTGGTGAGAGTGGACATCCTTGTCTCGTTCCTGATCTTAGAGGAAATGCTTTCAGATTTTCACCATTGAGAATGATGTTTGCTGTGGGTTTGTCATATATGGCCTTTATTATGTTGAGGTAGGTTCCCTCTATGCCCACTTTCTGGAGAGTTTTTATCAGAAATGGGTGTTGAATTTTGTCAGAAGCTTTTTCTGCATCTATTGAGATGATCATATGGTTTTTATTCTTCAATTTGTTAATATGGTGTATCACATTGATTGATTTGCGTATATTGAAGAATACTTGCATCCCTGGGATAAATCCCACTTGATCGTGGTGTATGATCCTTTTAATGTGTTGTTGGATTCTGTTTGCTAGTATTTTGTTGAGGATTTTTGCATCTATATTCATCAGTGATATTGGTCTGTAATTTTCTTTTTTTTGTAGTGACTTTGTCTGGTTTTGGTATCAGGGTGATGGTGGCCTCATAGAAAGAGTTTGGGAGTGTTCCTTCCTCTGCAATTTTTTGGAAGAGTTTGAGAAGGATAGGTGTTAGCTCTTCTCTAAATGTTTGATAGAATTCACCTGTGAAGCCATCTGGTCCTGGACTTTTGTTTGTTGGACGATTTTTAATCACAGTTTCAATTTCATTACTTGTGATTGGTCTGTTCATATTTTCTGTTTCTTCCTGGCTCAGTCTTGGAAGGTTATACCTTTCTAAAAATTTGTCCATTTCTTCCAAGTTGTCCATTTTTTTGGCATAAAGTTGCTTGTAGTAGTCTCTTAGGATGCTTTGTATTTCTGCAGTGTCTGTTGTAACTTCTCCTTTTTCATTTCTGATTTTATTGATTTGAGTCCTCTCCATCTTTTTCTTGATGAGTCTGGCTAATGGCTTATCAATTTTGTTTATCTTCTCAAAGAACCAGCTTTTAGTTTTATTGATCTTTGCTATTGTTTTCTTTGTTTCTATTTCATTTATTTCTGCTCTGATCTTTATGATTTCTTTCCTTCTGCTAACTTTGGGTTTTGTTTGTTCTTCTTTCTCTAGTTTCTTTAGGTGTAAGGTTAGATTGTTTACTTGAGATTTTTCTTGTTTCTTGAGGTAGGCTTGTATAGCTATAAACTTCCCTCTTAGAACTGCTTTCGCTGCATCCCATAGGCTTTGGGTCGTCGTGTTTTCATTGTCATTTGTCTCTAGGTATTTTTTGATTTCCTCTTTGATTTCTTCAGTGATCTCTTGGTTATTTAGTAACGTATTGTTTAGCCTCCATGTGTTTGTCTTTTTTACGTTTTTTTCCCTGTAATTCATTTCTAATCTCATAGCGTTGTGGTCAGAAAAGATGCTTGATATGATTTCAATTTTTCTAAATTTACTGAGGCTTGATTTGTGACCCAAATTGTGATCTATCCTGGAGAATGTTCCATGCGCACTTGAGAAGAACGTGTAATCTGCTGTTTTTGGATGGAATGTCCTATATATATCAATTAAATCTGTCTGGTCTATTGTGTCACTTAAAGCTTCTGTTTCCTTACTTATTTTCATTTTGGATGATTTGTCCATTGGTGTAAGTGAGGTGTTAAAGTCCCCCACTATGATTGTGTTACTGTCAATTTCCTCTTTTATAGCTGTTAGCACTTGCCTTATGTATTGAGGTGCTCCTGTGTTGGGTGCATATATATTTATAATTGTTATATCTTCTTCTTGGATTGATCCCTTGAACATTATGTAGTGTCCTTCCTTGTCTCTTGTAACATTCTTTATTTTAAAGTCTATTTTAGCTGATATGAGTATAGCTACTCCAGCTTTCTTTTGATTTCCATCTGCATGGAATATCTTTTTCCATCCCCTCACTTTCAGTCTGTATGTGTCCCTAGGTCTAAAGTGGGTCTCTTGTAGACAGCATATATATAGGTCTTGTTTTTGTATCCATTCAGCCAGTCTATGTCTTTTGGTTGGGGCACTTAATCCATTCACGTTTAAGGTAATTATCGATATGGATGTTCCTATGACCATTTTCTTAATTGTTTTGGGTTTGTTTTTGTAGGTCCTTTTCTTCTCTTGTGTTTCCCACTTAGAGAAGTTCCTTTAGCATTTGTTGTAGAGCTGGTTTGGTGGTGCTGAGTTCTCTTAGCTTTTGCTTGTCTGTAAAGCTTTTGATTTCTCCATCAAATCTAAATGAGATCCTTGCCGGGTAGAGTAATCTTGGTTGTAAGTGCTTCCCTTTCATCACTTTAAGTATATCATGCCACTCCCTTCTGGCTTGCAGAGTTTCTGCTGAGAAATCAGCTGTTAACCTTATGGGAGTTCCCTTGTATGTTATTTGTCGTTTTTCCCTTGCTGCTTTCAATAATTTTTCTTTGTCTTTAATTTTTGCCACTTTGATTACTATGTGTCTCAGCGTGTTTCTCCTTGGGTTTATCCTGTATGGGACTCTCTGCGCTTCCTGGACTTGGGTGGCTATTTCCTTTCCCATGTTAGGGAAGTTTTCGACTATAATCTCTTCAAATATTTTCTCTGGTCCTTTCTCTCTCTCTTCTCCTTCTGGGACCCCTATAATGCGAATGTTGTTGCGTTTCATGTTGTCCCAGAGGTCTCTTAGGCTGTCTTCATTTCTTTTCATTCTTTTTTCTTTAGTCTGTTCCACAGCAGTGAATTCCACCATTCTGTCTTCCAGGTCACTTATCCGTTCTTCTGCCTCAGTTATTCTGCTATTGATTCCTTCTAGTGTAGTTTTCATTTCAGTTATTGTATTGGTCATCTCTGTTTGTTTGTTCTTTAATTCTTCTAGGTCTTTGTTAAACATTTCTTGCATCTTCTCGGTCTTTGCCTCCATTCTTATTCCGAGGTCCTGGATCATCTTCACTATCATTATTCTGAATTCTTTCTCGGGAAGGTTGCCTATCTCCATTTCATTTAGTTGTTTTTCTGGGGTTTTTTCTTGTTCCTTCATCTGGTACATAGCCCTCTGCCTTTTCATCTTGTCTATCTTTCTCTAACTGTGTTTCTTGGTCCACAGGCTGCAGGATTGTAGTTTTTCTTGCTTCTGCTGTCTGCCCTCTGGTGGTTGAGGCTATCTAAGAGGCTTGATGGGAGGCTCTGGTGGTGGGTAGAGCTCTCATTTACCAGTTTTATTTTACATAGGATGCCTCATTTACTAAAACCATAGATTCCAAGTTGCCCCATGAAAAATGTGATATTCTTAGCTGTCAACATTAGGGAATTTCCCCAATCACATTTTTAAATTGATTTAATGTGTTATTTTTGAAAACGTAAGTTGGGATATCACAAAATGGACTTAGCCTGCAGAGGCTTACTTTCTACCAGAGAGCTCCATTTCCATGTTCTGCTTAACAGAACCCAAAATGATCTTCCTTCCCAAACCTCTTCCTTTTCCTGCACTATCTAAGAAAAAGTAACCACACTCTACATAGTTCCCTAAGCCAGAACCCTAGCAGCCATTTTTGCTTCTCTTTTCCCCTTCCCGCTCCATATCTAGTCACTGAGCACTTCTATTCTACCTCCCAAATGACCTCAGATCCTTTCCCTCCACCCCAATCTCTGCCACTGCCTTTAGTTTGAACCCTCACTCCTCTCTTAGATGAATATAAAGTCTCTTAATGGGTTTTGTTGCTTCCATCAGTCCTACTTATTCTCAAGCGTGACCTCACTACAAACCACCTGATAGTGACTCCTTAACTTCACAACATTCAATGGCTCTCATGTTTCTGGGAAGAAAACCAAGCTCTTTACCCCAGCATCTACTTGGGATTAATAGATCTAGGTTTGAATTTCAGGTTTAAGTACTTTGCAGCAGTGTGACCTCAGACTATTGGGCTTTCTAAGCCTTTGTTTTCTCACCGTGCCTGAGGTCACTGAGGGCAGGACTATTTTTCACACACGGGTGCCTGGCATGTAGGAGGGACTAATCAATGTTGAATGAAGGGAAAGTATTTTAAAATCCACATCAAAAAATTGTTCCTCCTTAAAAAAAGAAAATCCTGATACCCTATGCCACTTCCAACCAAATTTGACTTCGACCTTTATTTTCTGATGATCACAATAAGGTGCCTTTGGGGATCCACACAATCAGGGATCAAATCCTGGCCACACCCCTGAGCAATCATGTGACCTTGGGAACGTGACTTAGCTTCTGTAAAATCTGTAAAATGAAGGTTTCTGAGGATTTTGTTCCCGAGGGTTAAATGAGTACCTCACTTGGAACGGGGGCGGGCGCATAGTGTTTACCAAATGTTAACTATCGTTATCATCTTCATCAAATCAAGACCGTGGTACTTCACTTTGTGACTCTCAAGTTTGTATGAGAAAATCGTGCTTTATGCGTTGTTGTTGGCTAAAGTAGGGAAACCTGGAAACTCCTGCCGTGGAAGAGAGCAACAGGCGAGAAAAGCGAGTTGCTGAATCCCAGCGCCTCAGAGGTGGGAGGGAGGAGTTCGGTACCTAATTTACTGATGAGGAAGTGGAGGGGTGACGTGTCCTCGAGTCTCATTCAAGACACAGCCACAGCTCTTTATTGAGAGTAGGACCAGGGCCCCGGGGGTTGCTATGGTTAAACTGTAGGTGGAAACTAACACTCTTTGGAAGGCAAGACAGGAGGAGCATTCAGTTATAAAAAACGGTCAAAAATTGGGGTGAAACTAAGTTCGTTGAGCAATACATCAAATGAGTCAACTGTGGACCCGGTGAAACCGAGTTGCTAACTGAACTGGCATTTTATGAACAGGGGCTTTCTACAGAGCCCACTGACTCAGGATGGCTTCGATTAACAAACTCCCGCGGCACTTCCCGCAGGACCGGAAAGCTCGGAGCGCGAGAGATGAATGGAAACCAGAGTCCGGGGCGCGCGCGCCGCTCGGGGGGCGGGGCAGCCGCGGGCGGGGGCGGGGCATTGTGAGTTACACGCCTGCGTTCCGAGGAGGGCGCGTGGAGGGAACTCTGGTCGTGATTGGTCCGTCGTAACCAGGTAACCAAAGGACACATTCCGGTAGGCAAGGGCCGGCCGGGCTAGTTACTTTCAGTCAGGAGGCGGCGGCGGAAGGAGGAGGAGCTCCGGCTGCGCTCTCTCCCTCAGTGGTTGTGCGTCTCAGCGCTTGTCTGGTTCCCACCCCTTTTAAATAAGCCGGTCTGGTCACCGCCCTCACAGACTAGTTGGCACCGGGGAGGCGGCGGCGGCGGGGGTGCGGCCGGGGCCGGGCCCCTGCCCGGGGCCCGGCGGCTGGGCGGACAGGAGAGCGGCGGGCGAAGTCGCGTCTGCATGTGCGGCACAGCCCCGGCATAGCCCGGGGCTGCCAGTGCCCGCCGCGCCATTGTTGGGGGAGGGGCGGCTTCTGAGCTCGGCGGAGTCGGGGGACGAGCGGAGGCGGCGGCGGCAAGGAGTGAAGGCGCCCCATGGGGAACTCGCTGTGTTGTTGCCTGTGCCCCAATGCCAGCCCCAAGTCGGGCCGGCGCAGGGGGTCAGCGGAGCCGGACTGCGAGTCTGAGGTCTACAAGGCGGCGGCCGGGAACGCGGTGGCAGTAGCTCCGGCGGCAGCTACCGTGGAACCCGCCGAGTTGGATTTCGCAGGTGGCGAAGGCCACCACCTGCATCACATCAGCGACCGGGAGATGCCCGAAGGTAAGAAGCGGCTGGCGCGCCTCGCCCCTCGCGGGGTAGGCGCCGTCTGCTCTCGGGCTTACCTCTGGCCTCCACCGCCCCCAGGGTCCCCCGGGAGGGAGACGCCGCCTAGGGCTCCTTCTTGCCCGGAGTTGGCTCTCCCAGGGCTGGGCACCGGGAACGAAGGTTGGCTCTGCTTGGCATCCCCACCCCTTATTCTTTACCAGTCGCGTCCGGCCAGTCTCCTTCCCTCTTCCCTACCCGAATGCCCAATTCTTTCCCCCGTTCCCATTTCCCAGCCCGGCCTGAGACCCTCCAATCCGCGGCCCTTCCTGTTCGTGGTTCTATTTAACATCTCGTGGGACTTAGCAGAGACTTTCTGGTGTATTCTCTCTTTTCTTAATGCAAATTTAAATACTCTAACTTCGGCGTATCCATCCCGTCTCCCTATCCAGATGGTACCTAAGCGAAGGAACTAGGTAAGGGCCTGATGATAGACTTCTATTCGTTAAGGTAGTGGATACTCGAGACAATTAAGACAAACATTAGAGGATTTGTCATTTAAATTCAAAATAGAGATGGACAGAGTCAGTGTGGTGTTCTTAACTAAAATTCTTTGGATTTTAATGTTTTCAGTCGCCCTGATAGAAGCTACTTTATCCCTTCTAACTATAATTTGAACACGACAGGAAAGAAAATGGTGGGAGAGGGGCTTAAAATAACTGTGAACGGTGTGAAACGTTACTGCCACGGCTGCAGAGAATAGTTGTTGGGTTTTTTTTCTTTACCAGAGGAGACCCCATGGAGTTCTGATTACTTTTAAATTCCCACTTTGACACAAGTATGTCTTCAGCTGCACAGCCTTAACCGACTTCTTTTGCACGTTGCCTGTTCTAAGGGAGGGGTGAGGTGGTTCCTGAGACTGCTGGACAGAAGTTTCAAAGGAGAAAAAACAAATTCAGATTGTAATTTGTAATATAAAGGTTTGGGAGTTAACATACCACATCCATCCTGCAGAAAAATGTCTCCATGGCTCCCTCCTCCGCCCCCCCCCCCCCGGTAGAATACTATTTAACTTTAAGAATGTTCAGGTAAAAGTTCTGAAGACTAAGTGGCTGGGGGTGGGTGTTGTCGGGGAGGAGAGGAGAGAGAGAAGAGAGGAAATGTTTGATTTTTGCCTCTAGAATTTTGGAAAGGGATGGCTCTAGGTTTAAAAAAAAAAAATTTCTGGGTCGCATAGTGGCACTTTAATAAAGACTGTTCTTTGAAGTATAAAACATTGTATCATAAAGATGTTAAAGCCCCACTGGCCCATTTGTTTCATTTAAATGCCAGAGATTATTTCATTATTTCATAGACGAAATGTCTTACAGCTCTTCTATTTAAATTTTAGTTGGGTTTATTTAATTTCTTTAAAAGTTAGAATAATTAAGCCTGTGGATTCACCCTTATGATGGACGTGGCTTTGTAAGTGGAAAGTACTCCCTTTTCAGAATAGTTAGATATTGTGAAAGAATGAACAAATTATGTGAATTAATTGTAGCTTTAAACACAAAGCATGTAAGTACTTGTGAAAACTGCTCTGCTTGTTGCTATAAGGTAAGCCTCTAAATGATTTTTAAAAACAGTTAGTAGTTGGCTAGTGTAGGATGAGAGACGAAAATTGGACCTTTATAGAATTCTTTTAAGATTTACAATGCATTTTCTTGTGTATTTCACTTGGCCCTTCCATCTACAAATAAGGCCCATATATATTCTCCCTCTGTTGCCGATGAAGAAGCCAAGACTTAGAGATCTGAAATGACTGTGTAACACAGCTACTGAACAAAAGAGACAGACTTGGGAGGTGGTAGATATGCCAAATTCAGTTCTTGGGCTGCTTAAGAAACTGTTTAGAATGCACCTTATATTTTATAATTTATCCATAAGTTAGGCCTATCTCAGCATACTCCAGTTTTGATTATTGCCATTCCAGTTTATTGTACACAACTCAGAAGCAACATTTACCTCTCCATTCTCTGTCTGTACATACATTGCAATGGATATGAATAAAAGTAGAAGTCATGAAATAGCCTAAATTTATCAGTCAGGTAAACACGTTGATATAATTTAAAGAGTTTGTTCTGGTGAAATCCAATTGAAGCCGAGAATGCCCTGGACAGAGGGACATTAGGGGAAGCTGGTAAGCGGGCAGGTAAGGTACTAAGCATTTAGCATACGACTATGTATGATAAGGAAGGAGTGCTAAATCAGGAACTGGAAAAATAGAGTTCATGAGTACAGAATTTACCTTTTTATGTTTAACATGATTGTTAAAATTTCATTTCAATTTGTCTTTTTTGGGGGGGCATTCAATAAAGTGATAAGAGAAACCTCAACTTCAGCATTTGCCTATTAATTAAGTTTCCATAGAAACAAGGTCAGAACACCAAATATAAAGTACAGGCACATTGGAAGTTTGCTCTTAATGTCTTTCTTTCAGACAATTTTGTATCAGTTTCCCTGGAAACTGAGAAATACCTACTCAGATATAAAACATTTTGGCTTTTCTACAGTGAAGAATTATTTGGTTACTTAGAGAAAATCGTACATAAATGATGCTCTGTCTTGTTCTTCAGAAACATTGGAGAAGAACATGATTTCTTCAAGCCATCTCAAAAAAGTAACTCCTAAGAACGTAGTATAGATTTCAGATAGACTCAAAAGAATTTTTTACTACTTTGTCTTTAACAGTATATCTAATATAACTGATGGTAGTGTCATAATAGAAAAGAAGATGCTACGGTCCTATTATCTGATTTTATTTTTATTCATCAACTTTTCATACAGCCTTTATGTTCTGACCTTAGGAGCTTTGCTAATTTTCTGGTGAAAGGTGCTCTCTCAAGTGACCCCTACCTCCCATCCCCCTGAAGAGTGGGTAGGGAAGGAATTGGCAATATGATGTGGAAAAACCTCTGAGCAACAGATCTTTCCTTTTTTTGGTGACAGTATTAATGAACATTTGATGTAAAAGATTTAGAAAACACAGAAAAGTCCTTCACTCACACTCAGAATATCCAGAATTTTTATTAATATTTTGGTGTTGATTCTTCCTGAACCTTTTGTATGCATATAAACATAACACTGTGTTTATTTTACAAAGATGGGATTGTTCTTTATGTGCCACTTTGTAACTTTTTGTTAGAAAGGAAAGTAACGACATGAAGCTCCTGGAACTGGGCTGACACCTAGAGAGTGCTCCAGGGTGATGTATTTCCATGCAGCTGCGCATAGCTCTACAGCCTGCCTTTTACCAACTGTTTACTGTGCCATCGAATGGTTGGAGCATAATTCATTTACCCAGCCTTTATGCTTGAGCATCTTTTATAATCCCATTATAATGCTTTATTCAGGGGACACAGATAAAAACTGATGCATTGTATTGATACTTCCCTATAGCATTCTGATTGTACGCTTTGTCTTACGCCTTAATTAAATTCATAGGGTGAGTCATTTTGTAGTAAAGGTATTTGAACATTAAATGTTCTTTTCCCAAATTAAAGTTACCATTGATTTTTCACTGAACATTAGATTTCCTCTTTTAGGTTTTCGTGGTTCTTGGTAACCTGTCTTGTGTCTTTGATTCTGAGTAACTAAACTACTACTCTAAGAGATCTGAAATTAACTCTGGTCTTAGGTGACAGACACATCAAAAGACAGCATTAGAAGAAATCTTAGATGATGTGGGAAAATTGGGAGAAACTTAACTGGTTTTGGGTACACTGAAACATGATTATTAGGCACCATTCCAGAGGCAGGACAAACAGTGGTTAGACAAGACAAAACCCGTATCCTAACTCAGGTCCTTACTTTCTAGAGGTGCCTGGGGGCTGACGACACAAGAATAACATCAGGTAGTGAGAACAGTAAGAAAGAAAATGAAGGTAATGGGCTGGGGAGGAGGACAGTTTTACAAGGGGTGGTTAAAGACAGCTTCTCTCCTTAAGCGACCCATGAGCAGTCCTAAGAGAGCCGTGTGAGGCTGTGGGAGAAGAGGCTTCTGTGCAGTTCCTAAGAAGGGAATATGCTTGATGCGTGCCAAGGACAGAAAGATGGGTGGCTGCAGCTGAGTGAATGAATGCCAGGAGGAATGTGGGGGATTAAGACCTTGTATGCCTAGTGGGCCTTGACCAAAAAATATGAATTTTAGTCTAATTGTAATGGGAAACCATTGAAGGATTATATGCAGGGGAATGATGTTAATTCTTAGAAAAAGGGAAGGGGGGTAGAGAGGGTGGAGGGAGATCAGACCAGCTACTGTGTGAGAATAGACTGTAAGGGTGGAAGGAAGCAGAGAGGGAGACCAGTTAGGAGGCTGGTGCGGTAGCTCAGGTGAGAGCCAACAGTGGCTTGAACAAAAAAGCGATATTAATAAGGGTCTAAAATAGGCTGTAGTATATAGATTGCTCTTGCATTTCATTTGATTCTCACCATGTTCTGAGTTAGGTAGTGTAGGAATTCTTCTCTTAGGTATAAATTGAGTTGTCCAAGGTTTTAAAAATGAGTATTGATAGAGAGTAGGACTGTAAATTCCAAATGCATGGCATATAGGAACAGAATTTATTGTTGACATTATGTGAGCTTCTTTGGAATACTACCTTTTTTCTCACCCTTTTTTGTTGTTGTTGTGTTAGTGTATTAAAGTAATAAAACTTAAGAGTTAAAACAGTAACACTGCGTAATGTGAAATGAAATGAAGGTAACTTGCAACCCAGAAAGGTTCTTAAAAGTCCAAGAAACTGAATAAAGTACTCTTTAGAAATATATAAAACCAGGTGTACTTACCTATGTGTCACCTCTCAGTCATGATCACTGTAACACTGATTGAGGATTAAAATAAGGCAAAACTGAGAACCAGGGTAGAGGCAGGTACAGAAGCAGTTGGAAACCAGAGCTGGGAAGTTTGGAAGCCAGGATTGTCAGAAGCTAGGAAAGCAGGATCAAGGCTTGGGTGAGCAGTAGCCTGGCAGGTGCAGGAGCCTGCTGTGTACCCGCTGGTGAGGCAGCCCAGCTCAGGGCTGGCTGGCAGGAGCTCCCTGACTGCGGTGGAAAGTGTGGACTCCAAGAGATGAAATCATCAGTTTACATGGTAATTGTAAAGATTGTAATGTTTGTATTATGAGCCATAAAACTAATACACTGCACAGTATAGGGATGCTAGGGCAGTTCAGTAAATGCAGTGGTTACCGTTAAGTAAACTGGTGCTCAGTTGGCCCAGAAACTGCTGACATCTCCTGTTTATTTGGAATATATTGAAATCAATATGTCGATATTAATCGCTTTCTGAAATATGCTGCTTCTGTCAGATGCTTTCTTGGTCACTTCCCTCTCCCTCTAATATTTTAACAAGGAAAAATCATTTATCGACAGTTTGATAGCATAGTTGTAACACTTTTAGCCTTCAGTAATGCATTTCATTTGTTCTAAGTTGCCTATGTTTTCACACTTTTAACAACTGCAATTGAGATGGATCTTAACAACTGGTAGAATCTTAGATTGGAGGAAAAACAGTATTCAGTGTCGGTGGTGTTTTACAGGTTTCCTCTGAGGAATGTTTACATTAAGACCGAGTTTAATTTTTTTTTAATCATACTTTTTCTACATCGACCTATCATGCTGTCAAATAAGTTGCAATTTAAATTGATAATACAAAAATGATGGGTCTTAAAATACAGTTTTAATCATAACCCCTAATCATGAGCTCAAGAGTATTTCTCCTGGGTAAAACATTCTTAGAGGTTTCTAAAGAAATAACTTTCAGAAGAATCCATGTAATTTCCTGAATGCACAGTAATTTCCTGAAGTCTCTAAATTACTGTGTGTGCATGTGGTGGGGAGAGGGATGAGAGGGATGGTGGGTGGTAAAGCTTTGCTTAATAGTTGGCAGTCTTACCTTTGTGATAGTGAAGAGTGTGGTAGGTTTTATCATAGTCTCCTTAGGCTCTTGGGAAGATAGTTCATGGCAAGTGCAGAAATATTGTGTGTATGTATGAGTTTACTGTCTAATGGCTCACATGTCCATTCTATAAGATAGTGATGTGGTATTTTTCATTAGCAAAAAGTGCAAGTTATATAGAAAATTGTTAGTTATATAGGCTATAAACAAAAGATTAATATTTTCTGAAAACCTCATGCAGACTGACAGCAGTAGGGCCCTGGTGTTTACAGTACATTCAAATGATAGGCCAACTCACCAAAGTGGAAATAACACTGATAACTGTGGGAAAATGGTCAAACTGTGTAATCAAAAGAAATACAAATTAGATCTACAGTGAGGTTCCTCATTCATATCAGTAGGAATTTTTTTTTTTTTTTTCAAGTATCCAAAGCAAGGGTAGGAACTCAAAATGTCATGATTGGTAGCATTATACCCTAATGTGCCCCCCACCTTCTTTAGGAAGCAATTTAGCATTGTACACGGAGCCGTGAAAGTGATCTAACCTTTTGGCTTAGTCATTCCACTTCCGAAGATCTTTGCTAAGGAGATAAAACCATTATTTTAAAAAACTATGTACGTGAAGATTTTCCTCATAATATTTTAAGAATAGAACTTTGTAAGCACCAATCCCCAGCAATAGGGGATTGGCTAAGTCCAGTATAGGAATAACACTTGATGGGCCAGTGTGTATTCATTAAACAATAAATATGCAACAGTGGGGTGGAGAGCGCTTGTTAGTAACAAGAAGACATAAATTGTACACTAATTAGAGCTTTTTATAACGTATAAGAAAAGCAACTAAAAGTAACGGTTGTGAATCATTGTGTGTTAATGATTGTGAATGGTTGTGTGTAATTTTTAAACAGAGCATCGTTTTGTCTCATGCAGATTTTTGTTCATGATATTTGTTAAAGGAATGAGCAAGTGACTTTTACCTTTCCCCACCTTTAGTGTGATCATCAGTACTGCTGATTAACCAGGTCTCCTTCAGTTGCAAGTTAAAAGAAAATCACAGAGTTAAGCACTACTTGACCCAGGAGTTAAATGATCTCCTCAGTTCTGCTCTCCTCTGTTGATGTCTCCTGAAAAGCCTTTCCCCTCATGATAACAAGGGGAGTGTCCAGCAGCTCAAGACTAGCTAAGGATCCTAGAGTACAGTTCTGCCTTTCTCTTTTCTTGGCAAGTCCCAGGACAGCTGTGATTGATTGGCCGGTCCTGGGTCCTGTGCCTACCTTTGAACCCCCTAGGATAGAGTAGGGAGAGTGCCAGCTTTTTTCTGGTCACTTGGGCTAAGTTTACTTTTTTTTTTTTGCATGTTGTCATTTCTTTTATCCCAGCCTTCTTGATTTTTGTATTTAGATCTGTAGTAGCACATCTTGGTTTGGCGGGTGTGTGTGTGTGTGTGTGTGTGTGTGTGTGTGTGTGTTAAAGCTTGCTTCTCTTTGATTCTGGCACTTAATTTTCCTGGACTTCCATTGAAAATTGTTAAGTTTTACCATGCCATAGACACTGATAAATAATACAGCTACTTTGCAAACATTTCTGCTTATTTTTTAGATTCAAATGTAGTCTATTTACTTTCTTTTTGGTATAGGTAAGTAGTCATGAATTCTTTCGGAAGCTATAGGTTAGAGGCAGCTGTGAAAGTCTCTGCCTGCCATTTTGTGTACAGCTGAAATAATTTATTTTCCCATTGTCTTAATTTTTCAAATATGTAGGAGAAAAAAACTTTAAAATAATTATATGGGTCTTTTACATAAAAATGTTGAATAGAATATTTTCTCCAAAAGCAGCTTGATAAACTTCAAATTCAGTGAAGGAATTTTCATGAAGAACAAAGCAGTTGGTTTAGCTCTGTAAATTACTAGTGCTGGCAATGACATTAAAATGGATGGCTCAGATTCCTGTTAAAACGGGAAGTCCAAAATTACTGTTCGTGCAAAATTCTTTCTGGGTGGGAAAAGGGGATTCTAGGTAGATACATTTGTGAAATGCTGGGTTAGACAGAATTCACTACTAGACTAATTAGTTTTTAATATATCAATGTGTGTATTCTTTGGATTCTCTAAGAGGCAGGGATATATTTGTATTTCACTTTGACCATCAAAGCCATCTTTCAAAAACAGATCAGTTATTATGTGGTTTGGGAAATAATTGCCTTAACCATTACTCTTTATCTGAATCTTGGTCCAGTTTCTTAAAAGATTGGTTAAATGGCTTGAGATGGACTTTGCTGAGGAAATGTCATAGGGCTTTTATGTTTGTTTGTTTGTTTGAAACAACAACCTTACTATCCTGTGTGGTAGCTTGTGCTTGTTTTGTATTTCTGCCTAAATAGAAGACGCTATCCCACCTGGGTGCAAGGTGGGCTACAGGCAGACCCACCTTTTCGTGTAGGTATGGCCAAAATTTTTTTCTAGTAGCCCTATGATCTGCTCCAGAAAGTACTCTTAGTGAAGCCCCAAATTAATCATGCAGCGTGGAATGAAGAAGTGAGTTTAGCTTTGGAAATAGAGGGCAAAGTTAAAAATCACTATCATGGAAGTGTTCCTCTAGATTAGAACATTGAACTTTTATGTAGTCCTCTTAAATCTGCCATGATGAATAGCCCCCAGATAAACCACAGCCAATTAAATGAGTTCACTTGTTGAATGGAGTTAGAATTAGCCATTTGATTGTCTGAAGAACATTTGCCAAAAGCAACTCACTTCGTTTTGGCATATTTGATATATTGAGCTGGTATCTGACAGTAGTTGGCCACAGCATAACTTGCTTCTTGAGACTGTTCCTGGAATGTGCTAGTAATATCAGCTTTAAAAGAGGGTGACTGAATTTTTAATTGATAAATAGGAGGGGAGTCACATATATGATTCATCTAAAAATGGCATAGATTATTTAGGTGCAAGTTAAAGAAGTCTAAGACATAGCCATGGTTTTATTCCACATGTATGGAGAGTTTCTACAATTTTGCTGTTTCCCAATAGAATTTTTATATTGTGCCTTTACTAAAATTGCCTTTTTGTCATTACTAAAAGCTCTTCTCAAGACTATTAAAAGTGGTTTCCATCAATGTGTAGCTATCTTTAAAATCATGTACTTTTCTACTCAACTAAATCACCACACCTTTTTCTCTTCTTCCTATACAGACTTAGCTTTGGAACCAAACCCTTCTGACCACCCAAGTGCAAGCACACTTTTTCTGAGCAAATCTCGAACAGATGGTAAGGCAATGCTTTTTTTTTCCCTGAGAAAAAGAGTGAAAACTGTTCTTGTTTTGTGTATTATAGGAGGTACTTAGAAAAACTCTTACAGTGGTTTAAATGTTTCACTTTTTTATGTATTCACTTGTCTTATTTTAATATGTTGATGATACAGTTTCCTTTAGTTGTCAGTGTTTTAGGGAGGAGAACACTTGGACTATCTGTTTATACATTTTGCCACCTCTTTATCAACATAGTCAACTGGCCACATGATTTAGATGTGGTCTATTTCTCCATGCTACTTTGTCCTTTTCCCCTTGCTCCGAAGAGCACATATGTTAAAGACAAATGATAGGGTTTAGATCACAGTTAGGTTTTCATTTGATCAAATCAGAAAAATCAGTTGTTATATATGGGAATTGAGCCTTGTGATTTTGGCCCTGTTTTACACAGTGTTCAACCAGACGAGCCTATCTCACATCCAGATTTATGCTACTCAGAACTTTTAAGCTATTCAAAACTTTCTCATCCTAATGTAGTGCTGTGCCAGGGTAATAAGAGCAACATGCCATATGGGGTTTTCCAGAAGATTATCCTCAGCATGTGAAACTCATATAAATTTCCTGTGTCCTCCTTGTTTTAAGATGAGAATCAGAACCGTAGAATATTTTGCACTCCTGCTTGCCTGCTTGTCTTCCTTAATGTTATGTTAAATCCTAGTTTATTTGCTAAAAAGCCACACGTGACCAAGTTTTTCAGTTGATTACGAGAGCAGGAATACAAGAAGTGAACATTCCATAATATTTAAAGTGAAGCAGCACAATAAAAAACGGAGGTTTGGTTTTTTGTTGCTGTTGTTTTGCTTTTTGTTTTTTTCCGTTAGATCACTGGTTTTTATAAAAGGATATAACTCAGGAACAGCCAGATGGAAGAGATGCATAGGGCCAGGCATGGGGACAGGGCACAGAGCTTTGATGCCCTCTGCAAGGGTACTACATGCTCACCAACCTGGAAGCTCCTGGGGTTTCTAACTTGCATTTTTCTAGTGTGTGTACTTGAGCCACTCATTTCTGGTTAGGATTGCTCTATTTCTCAGTTTCTTCCAGAGCCATGAGCTGCTCACATGTAGAGGGGCTCTGGAGACAGTAAAAGAAAAGCTGTCCCATGCCTGTCTCTCTCTTCAGCCTTAAGGAATCCGTGCCTGTGATGCCTGTCTGGAGTTAAAGGAGGCAATGTGAGCAAGAGTGTGGCCTAAGACCCTCTTCAGGCTTTTATTCTTCTGGCCTTTGTTGGAGCAAAACAGTTTTGTGTGCTGTAGATATGTTCATTTAGGTCAGCACACTCATTTTAAAATTTACGTTTAACATAGGTTACTTTCCAGTTGTGTATTTTTTCAGTAAGGTATTTGAGTAGGTTACCATTAAGTGGTTCAGGATGCTTCCAGAGATCCTGGTGCGTTGGGAGATGAGTGCCTGGCCAGAAACTGGTTCGTAGAGTTGTCATCTGTAGACTGTGGTAATTAAAGTAAGCTGTGTGTAAATGAAGACTTAGAAAATACTCCTGGCTAGTAGTTCAGCTATGCAGCAGGTACATTTTTTTATTAGCTAAGTTTCTCACCTGGCCTAATTTGCTTTGTCCTTTTCTTTTGTAAATGGGGAGTCTTTCATTTGTACCTAATACAGAATATCTATTAGGTCAAAAAAGTGAAACTAAGTTTTTAGATTTTACTTATAGGACTCATCTTGCTGGGTGATTTAAATTATATATTTTGTTGGAAATTATTTTAAAAAATAGAATGGAATTTTATCTCATTGTGTTATTGGTAATCCATCAGATAATTAGTGACTACTTTTATTTTTCTATGGCATTTGTATCAGAATTCATCAGTTAATTTTTTTTATTCTTAGTGCGGGAAAAGAGGAGGAGCAACCGTTTAAACCATGTAAGTAAACAGTTGAAAAGTTAAGAAATTAATAGTTTGAATTAAAAATATGTCTGCCATGGTTCCTAAAAAATATGATGGATCCAATACTGTTAGCCTGAACCTCTTTTTTGTAGATTTTCTAAATCTCTATTTTCCTAATTCTCAAATGTATTCAGGAAAGTCTTTGACTTAGTAGTGCCCATTTTTTAAGGGTTCTGACATTTAAGTTAAATTTCACTAATACGGTTGTAGTATAAAGATCTGCCTTAAATTCTTTTGCCTTATTTTTTTGATCTTATTTTTTAACCAAAGTAATAAAAGTATAACAGGTAAGTTAATTTTTAGCACTGTCCATTGACTTCTTGTCATAGCAGGTGAAAGCTTAGCTTCTTCGCTCCACCATGACGTTATTACCCTCCCTGTGTTCCCTCAACATGTATCAGTTTTTATTAAATCAGAATCAATGTTTACATTACTACGACTCTGCAAATATTGTGCATTGCTGAGCCATAGAGTTCTCTGACTGTGCCTCCTCCTTGTACACCCTTCATTCTTTTTCTTAAATATTAATGAAATTGGAGCACTTCTGCACTTCTCTAGGATAACCCAATCCCCCTTTTCCTAGCCAACGTGATCTCACACAGCCAAATGCAGTAAGTAGCTCCCTGCCCGGTCTCCCTGCTTTCACATTCTTCATTTTTTCTGTGGAATTAATTTCCTGACTATATTCACTTGCCTGTTTTCTAACAGCTATTTTTTTCCCCAAATGTTTTAACATTTGTCACATGCCTATCAAAAAAATTTTCCGTCTACTAAGCCACATCTGTTCCATTTTTTTCTTGGAGACACTTTGCCCCAATCTTTTGTCTTCCTACTCCCATATAGACTAGTGTTCCCCTAGGCCTGCTCTATGCCTCTTTCCCTGGGATATCTGTGTGAAGTCATCTGGGATCTCACATAACTCTGCTCTCTTATGTTGGATCCCCTATGTCCTAGATTCTGTTTCCCTCTTGTCTTGTTATACTTCCTTGTTTTACTGGAGCACATTTTCCTGGGAAAAGGGCACATGGGCAGAAAGTTTATAGAGATCTAGCCTCTCTGAAACTCCTTCTATTTGATAAAGTATAGAATTCTCAGTTGAAACTAATTTTTGCAGTTCTAAAGACATTTCCCTCTCATCTTCTCATTTACACTGTTGCTCTTAAACCTGTTGAACATTGTATGGTACATTGTGCATTACCGATTTTAGTCATTTTCCCCCATCCCTTCCTTCTCGGGAACCTTTTAGTACCTTCCCTCTCCCTGGGATTTTGAAATTTCATAATTTGGTTTGGTATAGACCTTTTTTGTGTGTTTCTTTGATATTCTGTTTTTTTCTTCCAGGTTCCTATTATTCAGATGTTGGAAGTCTTAGACTTACCAGATCGCTAACTTTTTTCCCCTCCTGCTTTGCATTTTGTCTTTTTGTCCTGCTTCCTGGAGATTTCCTTGACTGTGCTCTAATCCTTCTATTGAATATATTGTTTTGTCTACCTTATTTTCAATTTATAGAGTTCTCTTATATCCTGTCATTCTTTTTTTCACTGATGCAATTTCAAGTTTTCATTTGCTCCTGAGATTTTATCACTCCCATCAATTCCTTCTTCCTGTTTTGTTTTGTATTTTTAAAGCATCCTTATATTTTATTTTATTTATTTATTTTTTGGCTGCATTGGGTCTTGGTTTCTGCACGTGGGCTTTCTCTGGTTGCGGTGAGCTGGGCCTACTCTTTGTTGGGTGCGTGGGCTTCTCATTGCAGTGGCTTCTCTTGTTGCGGAGCACAGGCTCTAGGGCGTGCGGGCTTCAGTAGTTGCGGCTCATGGGCTCTAGAGCGCAGGCTCAGTAGTTGTGGCGCATGGGCTCAGTTGCTCTGTGGTATGTGGGATCTTTCTGGGCCAGGGCTCGAACCCGTGTCCCCTGCATTGGCAGGCGGATTCTTAACCACTGCGCCACCAGGGAAGTCCCATTCCTTCTTCCTGTTTTGATCTCTCACTTGTTGGGGGCTTCCCTCAAACGTGTGATGGTCCTTGGCTGTCTGTTAAGATCTAATTGGAAGCATCACTTGGACAACTCGTTAACTGATGGGCCTCACTGCAACGATTTGGGGACCACGCCTCTGAACTCTGAGCCTGCCTTGGGTTCTGTAAGACAAACTGGTTTTCTTGTTCCTGTCCTAGTCACTCTCTGTAGGTACCAAGGTTGTGCTTCCTCTGTTCTGCCATGTCAGTTACCACTCCTTTATCTAGTCTTTTCACCTTTCAAACATTAAAAATCATCTGCTGTTTATCCTGTCTTATGTATAGCTTTTTTAAAAAAGGCCTTTAATTCTAATGAGATGATATCTGAAAGAAGGGGGAGAGGAAATAGATTTGTGGTCAGTCTACTCAAACTTAGATTTATTCTTTGAGTATAGGTTCTGAGTTTGAAGTTTAATTCAATATAATTAACGATATTAATTCAGACAATATTTTTGATTATACCTATAATTAGAATATTATACTTTTCTACTAAGGCCTTGAGTATGAATTCTATTCAAACCACTCACCCTACCATATTGTCCATTAATGTGCAACATAGATGGAGTATTACAGACTTTTCAGTTAAAGTCATTGATTCTTAATAAACGTATCCAAAACTTGTGAAAAGGGGGAAGAAAAAAGTGAACTTCAGCTTTATTCTCTTTTTTTTTTTTTTTTTTTTCATTTATATACTTTTATTTGGGAATGTTTAAATCAATACAGAGAAAACGAAATTTCAGGGACACTGAATATCATTAGTTTGGATATCATTACTTTATTATAAAAGAAACACGGAAATTATTTACAGGATGAAAGATTTCAGAACTTCAGTGGCAGCTTCACGTGATGCCATTGGGGGAACGGGCAGCTTCACGTGATGCCATTTCAATAGTGACTTATTTTAGTCGACATATTTTCCAAGAATGTCACCATCTCTAAATAAGAAATAATCCTTGTCATCTAGAACTACTTTGGTGCCTCCATATTCTGGGAGAAGAACTTTATCTCCAACTTTCACACTAACTGGTTGAATCTCTCCACCCTTTCCTTTAGAGCCTGATCCAACAGCTACTACCATTGCTTGCAATACTTTTCCTTGCGATTTTTCTGGAAGCATAATGCCTCCTTTGGTTACAACTTCGGGTGCACTTCTTTCAACTAATACTCGGTCAAAGAGGGGAAGAAACTTTCTAAATGCCTGTCCTGCCATGACTCGGGTTGCCGCACTTCGTACTCTCGCTCTCTCCAGCTTTATTCTTTTAATGGGTTAAAATCAGAGGCAGTAGGCACAATGGGAAGAGTCACTGGGTGGGGGCAGGATTTCAACAGGTACTTGACCTTTAATGATGAGCTTTGAGGGTTGTTACTTACTAGCCTCCTAGGTATGATTATTTTCTAGTCTTCACCATTAAACCTGAAGTCTACTAAGCAACCTTTCCCCTTATAAAGATTGTAAAAGTCCATGTATTTTGTCCTTAGTGCTGAATGAAGATAAATACTCTTCTTCAGTGACCAATTGAAATAATACCTATGAACATTAAACTGTCAGTAGTGTTTTTTGCTACTTGTTTTTTTTTTTTTTGTATTTGCATTTTATACCCTTATGTGTGTCAGTGCAGTTTATTGAGGTTGTGAGCCAGCAATGGTAAGGCTTTAATCATAAAGGACAGTTATCTTAAATTTTCAAGCAAGATGAGAGGAAAGTAATCTGCTGGCAGCTAACATATCTAGGCTTTGCTCAGAGGCTTCAATTCTGCCATCCTTTAGTGAACACTAGATGCTGGAAAGTTTGAATAGTTTCAGGAGTAGGCCTGTGGAAGTGTTTCTTTTGTAGGATCGAGCCAGTAGACTGTAAGTTGCTGATACATTAAATGAGCCCCCATAGGACTATAGAGCACATCTAATTAAAAATTTTAAATGTTTTAGCAGTAATATTTCCAAAGACAAATCAATATACATTCATAATAGAAAAAAAAGTTTTTAATAGAGGAAAACAGGATAAATAGCACCCAAAGCTCTACCAACTAGTCTATATTTTGGTACATTTCCTTACTATTTTTATTCCCCTCATATATATAGATTTTTGGTCAGAATTGACTTTTATTACGTGTAGTGTATGTCATATTATACCCTAATAGTAGTGACCTTAAAAGATAACCTGCTTCGTTTAGAATCAAAGTATTTGAATGAGTGAATTTTCATTTTTCATGCTGTATCTGTTTTTTGAGATTCTAAAATTACACATTAACCAAATAGCTTAAGGACCATATCAGAGTTTTAGTTTAAAACATTTCTAGCTTGAAGGAGAAATTAGTCTTCCAAATAGTGATACTTTTCAAATATGTTACATCTAGAACTTTTTGTTAATAAGGAATAAGTGGCTTTGCATAAAGCATCTGAAACAAGCAAAATGGTGTTTTATATATGCCATTTGGATATTTCTGATTATTGGATACTGACAATTTTTATTTAAATGCTCTGTATTTTAAAAAGCATCAACTAGATTTTCTCCCTGCCTCACCTTTCATGTATCTGTGGAGGACATTGATGGGAGAGTGTGACAGCATGGTGAAAACTATTTTATATTAATAGGGGGAAGGAAGGCTCATCTGAATTAGTAAACAAACAAAAACCAAAACCAAAACCCAGCTTTAAAATTGTTTGTATTCTGTGGTATTAAAGAATGCTACTCTTCCTTCCAGTGGCTTTCAGTGATTGGGATTTGGTTACTGGCCTTACTTTAAGGAAGAGAGTTGTCCTAACATAGTTTAGGCCATTTTAGTATTTGACTATTGCCGTGTTCATGGGCTCTTCACAAATAAATGGATACTTCTAAAGTGTTTTAAAGATAGTTCATTCTCTAGAGGGTCTCAAAAAGTTCTTTGTCACCTCTCCAACACCACTGTAGATAAATTCTCACGAATTTGTATCTTTAGTAAGATTTACCTCCAGTTGTAACTGATCTTAAATAATTTCTCAAACACTTGTTGAATCCTAATTTGTCCCAGATTCTGTGCTCAGTAGCTGGAGGTAGGAGAAGAATCTTCCTAACATGGAGAAGCTTGTTTACTTAAGAGGGTGGTACTATGCAAGCAGCTGAGACCATGGAACAGTTGGTAAATTAGATGTGTGAGTGTGCAGAAAGTGAGAAGTTTTGTGGTGTGCCTGCTGGCAAAGGGATCCTAGAGGAAGATGGGGTCAAGCTTGCTGGGACAGGAGGAAGAAAAAGGCATTGCAGGCAGAGAGCAGCATGGGTGAGGCAGGAGTGTCAAATAACACGTAGAACAGAATTAGTACAATTTTGAAATGAATGGCAAGTATTCTCTGAGGTTCTCACTTGAGTAATGTAACGGCAGTCTGACTTAAACATGAAGTGAGAAGTTAAATTCTCAGAGTTGTTTTATCCGTTTTTTGTGGATGCGAGAGAATCTTTAAGCAGTACCTTTTTGTCCTCCAGATAAGGAAATTGAGGCCCAGAGAGACTTATGGCCCCCAGCTTTTTAGTGATAGAGCAGCCCTGGCATGCCCAGCCTCTGATTGGAAAACGTTTGTTTCGTCACACTGTCTCCTGAACTAATACATTTATTATTGGTGTTCATTTACTGCAGTCAAATGCTCCTACATCAGTATTACATAAAGCATTACGTTTTATTGTAGTAAATGAATAGAAATAGGAAATCTCAGCTGCATTTCATTGCTTAAGGAAAAAACCCTGAAATCTTATTCTAAACTTTTTACATTATTATAAAGGTAATTTATAATAGGTGCTTGCCAGGTTTGATTATAGGTACTATATCAAGGCAGCATTTTATAACCCATTTCTCAAAGCTCGTCTGTGGAAGTCAGAGTATAGAGGTTTCCCATAGAGCTGCACATGATATCACACTCAGGCAGTTCATGGAGTGTAAGAAAAATCTTAATGCTTTATCGTTTGACATTTTAACCAAGGAAAAAAACACACTTTATAGGTTTAACTTACTGTGACATTTTCTTCTATTTCCCTTCCCCTTCAGGTATCTCCAGGGCAGCTTACTAAAAAGTACAGCTCATGCTCAACAATATTTCTAGATGACAGCACAGTCAGCCAGCCTAATCTTAGAATCACAGTAAAATGGTGAGTACAAGTAGCTTGCCAAGGGCTGAGTGACAGACCCCCTTATCGCTAAAAGCCTCCTAGCCATACATAATTTCATTCATTTGAATTGTCCTTTTCAGTGATCAGGTTAAAAAACTGGTGTCAACTATAGATTGATTTCAAGGACCTAAATATGAATTTTCAGTTTACATTTTAATCTTAGAGCGCATGATAGAAGGGAAAGCCAGTTAGCAAATAAGAAATCCCAGAAAAAGTATAAATCTTCATTTGACGCGTTTCTGTTGCTAAGCCATTGTTGAACACGATGAGAAAGAGAGGTGCTTTTGATTGGCTGTTTCTAGAGACAATTATTTCTGTATGAGTTGTAGTCCTCAAACAATGTGCACTACTTCGGAAGCTACTCTTAGAAGAAGGAACAGCTTGTCCCCTATTGGCACCAAAGCGAATCTGCATTTAAATTTCATTGGAGTTTGTCAGATTTATCCCACTGTGCATTTTTTTTTTTTTCCTGCACTCTTTCTGTATGAAATTTGACTTCTCCTTCCTGTCCCCCAAAGAGGGGGAGAATATATCAAACCAGTCTTAAGAAATACACACTCAAGCTTAATTTCTTTGTAGATGAAATTTGTTCAACTGAGGTTTTAACTTAATAGACACATTTAATTTTTGTTTATATATATAAATATATCTCCAACACACTGTATCAATCACAGCAGAGAACAATAAAAGAGGTGAGGTTTCGGAAACATGGCTGTGGTCAGGCTTATACTTAAGGAGACACGAACAGTGTCATGATGATGGAAACTATTCTTTAATTTCTGGGAGCACCTCATAGTCCACAATTGGCGATGCACTTTCAAAACACCCTAATGATGAACCTTTCAAGCTTATTTAAGAGAAAAAAACCAAATGGGATGCAGAGCTTCTTGCCTCCTCCCTCGCGGTTGTCCACGAAACATTAACATCTCCTTAGGATATGAATGTTGATTTTCCAGAACACAGTTTGGGAAATGCTATTTGAAAATATTAATGTCCTATCCTTAATTTTATTTGTTGTATTAATTTTATAAGCTAATTATATTTTTAATTGGTTTTTAATGTGCCAGCTCTTTTTTTAGCTATTTAAATTATCAGTAACTTCTACTTTAATTAAAGACAGCAAGTTCACAGTCATAATAATGTAACTTTCCTCTCTTGCTTACAATAATAGTTGCAGTCAAATCATGTTTCAGCAAAAACTGAGCCCCATCTCTAAAGTCCTGAGTTTGGGCACTTATCACATAATCACTGAATGTTTTTATTCAGCCAAGACACTGAATCTGTGGGTACAAAAACCACTCTACTTTGGCTAGAGTCGCAGCTTCTTTTGAATTCAAAAGAGTCTGATGTCCAGTATATAATTCAAAAGTACTTTGAAGGTTAACCTTGCTCAGGGACTTCCCCGGTGGTGTAGTGGTTAAGAATCTGCCTGCCAACGCAGGGGACACAGGTTCGAGCCCTGGTCTGGGAAGATCCCACATGCCGCAGAGCAATTAAACCCGTGCGCCACAACTACTGAGCCTGTGCCGTAGAGCCCGCGAGCCACAACTACTGAGCCCGTGTGCCACAACTACTGAAGCCCACGCACCTAGAGCCCGTGCCGTGCAACAAGAGAAGCCACCACAGTGAGAAGGCCGCGCACCACGACAAAGAGCAGCCCCCGCTCTTGGCAACTAGAGAAAGCCCGCGCGCAGTAACAAAGACCCCATGCAGCCCAAAATAAGTAAAATTAAATAAAATTTAAAAAAAAAAAAAAAAGATTAACCTTGCTCAGACAAGTAGGTTTCATCCTTTTTTTTCCCGACCTAGTCTAATTTTTGGAAGTACAGTAAATTTTAATTTGCTCTCATGAAGTTTTAAAAATGATCATTCATCACATTCATTATTGGTGAAATAAAGGTTTACTGAGAAAATTAATAGGGTCAATTGGCTTTTAGGAATGATTTTGAAAATGTTTATCATGGGGTTAGTTTTCAGTGGGGTAGTTGTTCTCAGTGGGGTAGGTGAGCCTTATTAGAATCACTTATGCAACTTTTCAAGATGTATGTTTCTGGATGCACAAAGTCCACCCGCCTGCCCCCGCCTCCAAGACACAGTGTCTGTGTGTCTGTCTGTCTGTCTGTCTCTCTCTCACCCACGCACACACACCTTTTGACAAGATGGGGAATGATGTGAAGCATGATTATATGGACAAAAGCATCCCGAGTGATTCTCCGATCTTAACCCTAACTCATTCATCCCTAAACTTTGCTGCACGCTGCAGTCATCTGGGGATCTTTAAAAACAGTCCTGATGCCCAAGTCATACCCAGTGCCGGTTAAATCAGAACATCTTGAAGCAGAAGCCAGGCAGTTTTTAAAGCTTCTCAGATGATCCCAGTGTGCAGCTGAGCTTGGGAGCCACTATTTGGTTAGAGGGCAGGAGAAAGAGAACTGCTTCTGCTAATTAGTGGGACCTTAGGTAAGTCAGTTTTAAGCCTTGGTTCCCTTATCTGTAAAATGGGTTGTTTAATTAAATGTCATCTACGGTTCAGTGGTCCTTTCCATCATAAAACTTCTAATGCTGTGATTTTAAAATCAATTTGAAGATGAAACTCTGAAGCACTATAGAAGTATCCATCTTTGATGCTAACGGTGTTACAGGCCTTTATACAAGTGCTAAGATTCTATAGACCTATTATAAAATTCAGATTTGCCTTCCCTCAATTATTTTGAGTTTCATTTTAGACACTGAGAACAAAGGGGAGCATATAACTTAACCAGAGAACCCCTTTGTTGCCTAATATACAACAGCTGTGAATAACTTAGGACTATAGTAACTTAAAAAAGACTACCTAAGGACTTGTATCTATCTGTTCGTTAATACTTTATTTAAAATAATTTGGAAATACCTGTCATTAATAGTGTACTGTGTAGTATTATGCTGTCTTATTAACACTGCTTATTTCAGGATAGCTAGACCTATCATCAGTTTTGTGGCTATAAAATTTTGCTATTAAATTTTCTAATAATTATGTAAAAGTGATTTGAAATCATTTTGGTATAGAGCACTTTTATTATTTACTTTTAGGGAAATAATGGAAAACGGATGGGTAGGTGGGTAGCGAACTAAATCAACTGAAATGCAGGGGCTAACAAAAAAACCACACCCCCACACACACACCCCCACACACACACTACTATATGGCTTCAATTTAAGCATGTGTATAGATAGATATAACTTGTACAGGACAGAAGGTTTTGTGGGTAGAAGGACAAATGACAGGGGAAATATGTAATAATTTATATATTATAATAATCAACCAAAACATGCCTTCTAACAGCATATCTAGCATTTTGGGTCTCCTAATTTTGCTAAAAGCTGAAGAACCTAAAACAAGGGGGAAAGCACCCACGTGGTACTGTTCTGAATTCGAGGATTTCGGGGCCACTGGGCCTCTGGAAGGTCTTCCCTCCTTGCTAACCCCTTTTTAAAAATGTCTTCAGGCCTGATATGATAAAAATCAGTTATTACAATGTATTTTTTTTCCTCCACAGTATGACCTTAGCAATATATTACCACATAAAGAACAGGTGAGCTCTTTTAAAACCTATCTTGTTATTCCAGCTAATTAATTTACAAGGTATCAAGTTTCGTGTTAGGTAATAACTATAGATGTTACTGGCATAAGCTTTTATTATTAGAGTGCTTTTATTACAATATAGAAGTGAATCATTTATTTTTCTCTTAGGACCCTTAATTCTTAGGTTACTGAGCATCCCAAAGAGTATTTGTTTATATGGGTTATATTGATAATTTACTGTATTAGAAATTGAAATTGAGAATTTAAAAAATTAAATCCATTGTATGTTAAAACAGGGTTTGCCTTAGCACTACTGAAATTTTGAGCTAGATAATGCTTTGTTGTGGGGTGTCGTCCTGTGTGTTATAGGATATATAGCAGCACCCTTGGCCTCTACTCACTAGATGCCAGTAGCACCTTCTTCCCTCCACATTACGACAACCAAAACTGTCTCCAGCCATGGCCAGAAGTCCCCTGGGGGACGAAATCACCCCTGATTGGGAACCCCAGTGTTCAACATGTCATTTTTTTTTTAATGAAAAATAACTATTTTCCACAACAAAAAATATTGAGAGAAAAGTATCTCCTTAATAGAAGACAGCTGATTCTCATATCTATTCTGTCTTCAGTCATTTGTTTTGAAGAAACAATGTGAAGAAGATCCAGCCGCTTGCAGATATATAGTTGGAAAAAGATGTATTTTTAAAGCCTTCAGATAATTTGGTATATTCTGTGATACTGTACCAAAAGTCTGCATGTGCTAGTTTCTTAAATTAGTTAAAATGGAATTCTAAATCATATCAATGAACTTGTAATAAATACTATGTTAAATTAATACCCATTGATCTGTCATGCATACTGAGTAGATCTTTTTACCTGTACCTGACTTTATAATATTATACATTGGTCATTTGGAAAGTATTGGTTCACATTTCTTTAGACAGTGTCAAAAACTCACTTTTGTTAGTATCACCACCAGTCTTACCAGAAAAGTCTTTGAAGTGTTGAGAAGTTGTCAAGTTCACAATAGAAGGTAGAAGTTTTCCAAAAATCCTGATATTTTTAGCTTGATGGCTTGAATTTTATCATTGGCAACAAATAACTTTAGAGTTATTTTCCTTGAAGTGACAGGCTCACTTTGTTCATTTTTGAAAGAATGTGTCAGTTGTACATTCAAATAACGATGGTGTTCGATGAAAAAAGTGTTTCAAATAAAGACGGTGTTCTATGAAAAAAATGACTTACCGCCAAGTCACAAGTGCTTTTCCTTAACACAGCCATATTTCAGTATGTAAAAGTGCTTAATGCATACTTTCCACTTATTCAGAATATTAAAAAGAAGGACCAAGGTTTAAGAACACTATTAATTTTTACTCTTTTATCAAGGATGTTCTTAAAGCAGATTTTTTACCTGCAAGTGGCAGTGAATAATTGAATGACTTCTAATTCAGTTTGGTACCACTGCCTTGATTCATGCTCAGAAACCAGCAGTTTTACCCACTTTTGCTTTTATACATCCATAGCAAATGTCACACAATGTGAAGGGCAGGTAGTGTCTTAGTATTCTTATAAAAGCAGTTTTGACCTCTTGGGCCTCCTGAAGGAGGGGATAGGGGAGAATCCCAGAGGCCTGCAGACCACATTTAGAGAACCGTTGTTCAAATGAGCGCAGTGTATTAGTGTGGTGAAATTTTAAATTAAAAAGCCTGGTTTCTTTTAAAATAAAAAGACAATTACATTTTTAACTCAAACTATTTAAAAGAGACAAGAAGAAATACACAATAAGAATATAAAGAACTAAAGAGAAAAAAACGGGAAAAAACCATGAATCTCATATTCACATTGATTGAAGTTAGAAGAATTTATTGCCCACCACCACTGCTTTATAAAATGTTCTTGCATATTCCAGTGTGAGGTTAGAGGAGTGAAAATATATTGGTTTACTAGCATTGCCTGTTAGGGAGGGTCAGTGCTTATAGAGGCAACTCTGGCTGGTTGTTGTAGAAAAGATTTCACAGAACTTGATGTGCTGAGTAAAAATAGGTCAGGAAACCTTTCTAAGGGTGGAATCCAGGAGAAGAATTTATAAAACTGTTTGCTTCGTTGAAGGTTAAGCTTCCTCTACCCCTCTCTCTACTCCTAGCAGATATGTTACTAAGATAGTAACCCCTGAATTAATTTTTTAAATGCACATTCTTATTTTATAGAGATGCAGATAGATCCTTGGATATTTTTGATGAGAGATTACATCCACTCACAGTAAGTGTCAGTTTTATTGAAGTGGTATTTTTCTCTTATACAGTTGTGTTTATTTCACGCTGATTTGCTTTGAAATTAATTACTAGAAGAAAATTACTTCCTCCAGCTCGAAGTCAAATTCATCTTCCTTTAAGTCTTCTTCCCCACGCCATGTTGTGTCTAGTCATTTTCCCTAAGGCGTGTTGTATAAGGGGTTGATGGATATGAACCGAGTTGCACTTTGTGTGAATAGTGAGCAGGTAAGTAAACATACCCAAGTAACAGAAAATGTCTCTTTTTAAAGGATGATTTTCCATAGCATCAAACAATATAAATATTTGTAAATAAACCTAATCTGATAAGGCCTCTAAGAAGAAAATTAGAAAACTGTTTACATTTTAAACGAATTAAAATGACAAAGTTTTAAAATTCACTTCTCCGGGCGCTCTGTGGCCACACGTGGCTGGCGACTGCTGTACAGGACAGCACATTCTTAGAGCCTTATGGTTACAGGACACTGGAAATGTGTTTTCAAGGTTGATTACAGAAAAGTATGCCATATGGTGATCAGCAAGACTTTTGAGCCTAAAAATATTGGGTTGGCCAAAACGTTTGTTTGGTTAGTGAATATATTGTTCAATAAAATGCTTGGTGAAAATGAAAACTGTGTCTTTTATTTTTACTTAAAACCAAATGAACTTTTTGGCCAACCCAGTAGTTTGCATTTGGTTAGAATTCTGTGGGGAGGAACGTGGAAATACATAAATTTTCTGCGGTTGTGCCTGTATTTTTCTTTAATGAATGGTGGTGAGTACTGGATCACTGTGGTATTTTAGGACCCCATTGTTTATATTTAAAAGACTACAAGACATGTCACCCAATCAAAATTATTTTAAGGGGCACGTGGGCCCAAGTGTGAAGACTGCTATCTTGAGGGTACTTTTAAGTATTTTTCTTCCATGGATACTTAAATTGCATTTTTTCTCCTTTCAGCGAGAAAAGATTCCAGAGGAATACTTCGAGCATGATCCTGAACACAAATTCATTTACAGATTTGTTCATACTCTTTTTAGTGCCGCACAGCTAACTGCTGAATGTGCAGTAGTAACTTTGGTAAGATAGTTTTTCTTTCGTAAAGCATCTGTAGAAATTTCTGTCTTGTACACATGGTATGGTCCTGTTTTTCCCAAATGAAAGTAGGTTCCTGAAATGATCATTAGAACTTTATTCAGAGAAACCTATCAAAAGAAAGTAAAGTATACACATTTGAGCATTAATCATCATTATGATTTAAAATGTTGCCATTGCTTTTCTCATCACAAAACAATTGCTATTAAAGGCAGCAGGAGAGATTTCTGGTTTCTCCTTCCACACCTGAGGGGACACACGCACGCACAGCGCACACACGCACACACAGACGACGCGTGTGGTGGTGGTGGGGCGGGGCAATCACTGAGCGCTCTGGTCCACAGGCAGAAACAGGTTCCGGGCAGTTTGAAGCTGAATTCCAGACTGTACTGCCTAGGCAGTTCTGATGTGTGTCCTGACTGAGAACTACTGCCCTCAGTTCTCTGTTCCTTGGATAATGGATAATGGTGTTAACCATCCCTGCATGTGAAGTTGCCCAGGACTAGGGTGCCAGTAGGACTTCAGAAGGCTTTACTCTAGTTAGCCTGCTAAGCTACAGCTGTGTAAGGACCTTTTTGTCATCCATTCCTAATTTCTATGGTAAGAGTTTATCATTTGAATAATAAATCATATTCAAGTGAGAGGTAGTTGGGATTGTTTTACTCCTCCCTATAGCAAACCTGTAGGGGGGAAAGTCAGCTGCGTGGTCTGCAGGGAAGGAATACTTAGGCCACTCACTGCCTGCTCCTGTCAGGGCAGAATTTAGGACAGGAGGCTTGTCCTTTTGAAAAGAGACCCCTCAGTGGGTGGGTACTGGATCAGACACAGGCCTTTTCTTGGAGCTACAGGCCACTTGGAGTGCTTAGCACATGCTTGAGAGAGGCAGGAATGGTGCTTGCGTATGGAGAGCTAGGAAAGGCAGGAAGGAGAGTATTTGGGTTGGAAGAGGGGCATTTCTTTGTAGACAAGTTAAGCTTGATGTACCTGCGAGACAGCAGAATGGCAGTGTCTAGTAATCATTGGAATATATGGGATTGGAGCATGAATCTGAGCTAGAGGGAGGGAATTAAGTGTAGCTGTTCAAATGCAGAGAAAGTATGTAAAATAAAAAGTGGGTAGAAGATAGATCCTACTAGGGACTGTCAGCACTTAAGGGACAGATCCCCAGAGGAGTGGCTACAGTGGTAGGAAACCCAGCAGAGAACCCTAAGAGACACCAGGAGAGGTTCAAGAAGGAGAGTATGGTCCAAACGCTAAATGCTACCAAGAAGTTGCTCATGTCATAAATACCATGCCACTGAATACCTACTCTGTGTCACTTTTCTACATGTGTGGGGTGGAGGAGAGAACAAGTTGGATAAATAAAGTTCTTGCCTTTATGGAGCAAGTGTGGAAGACGTAAATTTTTTTTTTTTTTTTTTTTATCGGAGTACAGTTGATTTACAGTGTTGTGTTAGTTTCAGGTGTATAGCAAAGTATAAGTGTTTTTTTTTTAATGAGTGTTTTTTAAAAGATGACTATTTCAAGTAGTGGTAAAAACCATGAAGAGAAAGCAAGGTAAAGGGATAAAGTGATTAGAGGGGCTTACTAGAAAGCTCAGGAAGAGCCTCTTTAAAGAGGTAATGTTTGAACCCAGGACCTGGCTGAACTGAGGAAGATCAGGTACGCTGGCATTACGGGCAGAGGGGACAAGTTCAAGGCTCTGAGACAGGAACTTGTTCTGTGTGTTCAAGGAAAAGCAAGGTGGCCATTGTGATCCGAGCGGGGAATGAGGGAAAGAGCATAGGTGATGAGGTCACGGAAGGACAAGGCCGTACCGCACAGGGCCTCGTAACTTGCAGGCCACGGGAAGAAGGTATTTGTTTGATGGGAAACCTCTGGCAGATCTGGAGCAGGCGCATAAAGTACTCTTAATTTAAGAGGCTCTCCTGGCTGCTTTGGGGAGAACAGACTGTAGTCTGTTGGGAGGCAGAGAAGTTAGGCAGTGGCAGCGATACAAGTCAGAAGTGACAGACAGAAAAGCGGTCAGGGTACCAGTGAAGGTAGAGATAACAAGAAGTTCTAACAGATTGGAGCAGGATACACTCAAGTGCAGGTTTTTGGTCTCAGCGACTGGGCGTGTGGCAGTGCTCTTTCATTTATGAGGGAAGGCCTGGGGAGTGGAGCTCTGGGACGAAGAGCTCTGGGTTGTTTGTGTGAAGGCACCGGTGACCACGGCAAGAGTAGTCTCTGTAGAGTGGTAGCAGCAGGAGGCTGACTGAAGTGGGTTAAGGAGAGGATGGGAGATGAGGAGCTGGCCTCAGCCCTGAGGACGCCGTCTAGGGGCAGTGGGGGACAGGCTGGGGACATGGAAGCATTCACACTGGAGGAAGCCTCTGACAGAGAGGGAGAAGTTGTTCAAAAAGAGACTAACTGTGGGCACAGTGCTCTGCAGAAGTGAGGTGGGATCAACTTCATTCACAGGAGAGTTAGCTTCAGTGAAAAGAAAGAAATCTCGCTTCCTCCAAGACAGGAGGGCAAGTGGGATAAATGAATATCGGCACGTGTACCAAGTTTGCCAGTACAAAGGTGAGAGGAAGTTGAGAGATTGCCAGTGTCATTGCAGTGCCTCTGATTAGTCCCATAAAGTAGAGAGTTGAACCTTGCGGGGAGAGTCGTTCTTAGGGTACTAGAGAGTGCTGAGTTCTTTGGGGAATGGGAGCCGAATTTCACTAAGAACATATAATCTCAATACCCGTGTTTGAAAACACAGTAGAGTTTGGAGGGCATGGGCGAATCTGAGCTGTCAATCTGATAACCCTTCAGAGAGTAAACAGACTCTTTCAAACTGGACATTTTTCTTTTTGTCAAATGGCATATACACTCTTCTACAGAGGTAACAACAAATCACAGCTTACCTCTCTAATCTTTGCTCAGCTGGTAACTCCATCCAGTTCTTTGTAGGGTAGACATTTGATACATGTAAAAGAAACCATGAAATCATCTCACAAACCGGCAGGTTTAGAGGAGCCCCAGGGATACAGACACAGGCAGGTCTTCCCACCTTAAAACCAAAAGAATTGACTAAGCTGCAGATTATGTAAGACAGAAATGAATAATGAAATGATAATGGAGATGTGAAAAATTGGGGCTATGAAAAGGACTACCCTTTGTATGCATGTGTGTTCCTTAAAAAGGCACTAAAATATGGGAATACTTGACAGTTGTAAAGCCCCTTTGTACTGCCTGTCCTGCTGTGCCACGCAGCAGCCACTGGGAGGCTCTCTTGACCACCAGTTTTTATCTTCAAGTTCATGCCACAAAAGGACTGGTGACTCTGAAGAGAAGGTAAAGATGTGCTCAGTCTTACCAGAATTTTACACACTCAAGCGTTATGTAAAATCGCCATGCAACCACCACCAGTCTTGTAGTTAACATTGCACGTGATAGGCACTCAAGCATTTACTGAACAGTTGAAGTCGACACTGGGCTGTATGTGCTGCCCTTGACAAGTGGGAAGGTAATAATACAATGCGTGTCTTTAGAATGCCCTTTGCTGAGATGTCCTTTCATTCCTGTGACCAAAACTGGGTTGGAAATTCACACGGGCAGAGTAGAAATATCAGACTAACAGAAATATCTGACTTAACAACTGTGACCTGGCCTCTGGCCTTGGCTTGGCTGAGCAAAGTCTTTGTAGAACCTAGGAATAAAAGGGGTGTCAAAAAGAGATGAAATCTGTCATTCCTAACAATTCTTATCACAGCACTTCAACTGAACTAAAATCAAAGATCAGTGCTCTACTTTTGCAGGTTTACTTAGAAAGGCTCTTAACTTATGCTGAGATCGACATTTGCCCCACTAACTGGAAAAGAATTGTTTTGGGAGCCATTCTGCTTGCCTCCAAGGTTTGGGACGATCGGGCTGTATGGAATGTGGACTACTGCCAGATCCTCAAGGACGTTACAGTTGAGGACATGTGAGTTTGTAAGCTTACCATGAACTTTCTAACCATTTTCCAATACCTCATTTGCTCTCGTAAGTTTACATTTTTAAGAAATGTTACATTTTAAGAAAGGTTACCTTGTGCAGAGAGCTGAAATAGACATACAATTACAGCCTTCTTTCTATCTAGCTGTAGTATAACAATTTGTATTTCCCCTCATTAATTGGTAGGTCTTGATGTGTTATTGTTGTAATATTCTGCTTGATAAATTGAAATTATTTTTCTGGTGGTTTTTGCCAAACATTTTACAAGCTCACTACCAGAACAACATGGTACAGTAAGTAACTTGACAGCTTTCTTAAAGCTGTCTACCAGGTCCAGTCCATTTTTAAGGGGCACATGCCTGGTCTTTGAAGCAAGTGGCCACTGTTAAGGTCTTAGGGCCTCTAGACTACTGACAGGTTATAATTTCAACCTGAGTCACACATTGTGTATTTGCTTTTGCTGGTCTTTTTCTCCTTTTTATCTGAGGTTCTGTTGTTACAGAAACTATGATGTACAGGTAGCCACATATAAAGGTTTCAGATCCCTGTGTTCCTGTCTCCTCCCCTAAAGTCTGCCGAGTTAGGAAACACCTACCTCTCAGGTCGTCCGGGAAGCATCCCTGGGGCCTCACCCAGGGCACTCAGCAAACACAGCGGCACTTTGTGGGGCCTTGAGTTAACTAGGCAGGTTCTCCTCACAGATGGCACGCTCACATTGGCATGAAACGCCAGGCTTCCAATCTGGCTCTGGTGAAGGGCCCCAAGGGTGGGAAGCAGGATGAGCCAGAGAGGTAATTCCAGCAGACTCTCGAAGTGCCCGCTTGACAGTGAACCTGTCTTTGTGGGTGGCATTCAGGAAAATGTGAAAGGACACCTCTTGATTATATTGGACAGCAGAGGCCGATCAAGGTGGCAGGCAGGGGCAAGAGCTTGTTTTTGTTACCTTTGCCCCTTACTCTAGATAATTCACAATTACCAAAGTGCATATTTACAGCTGAAGCGAGGAAAGTTGTGACTAAGAGAAGGGACCAGTGACTGTCAGTAGCTGTCAAAGTGGCTTTTGGTGAAAATGCCCACTTTGGTGATCATGTAAACCAGGTGGTCGTGGTGATATTGCTGGTAGCAATCTTAGCAAACAGTGTAACAGCAGATAATGAATTTGAAATGAATAGAAGTACTTTTGGAAGTTGCAGAAACTAAAGTGACGTTGACCAACACTATCATCAGTCTTTAAACTGGTGCCTTGAAGGAAGGAAAATTTGTAATCGTGAACACCATCCCTGCCATGATGGCAGCTGAAATTTTCTCAGAATCTGCAACTGAGCTGACTGGGGCTCTGGTTCCAGGTACAACATCCGAGAACATGCAGGGAAACGTGTGGGTGTTCATAGGCATTGAGCCCAGGAGCATTGGCGGCACTGTCCAGCTATGAAGAAACTAATTCTAAACAACGCTTTTCTGTGTAGAACGGAGAATCACCAGGAGTTATGTTTACAATAGGCTGCTTTTGTTTATGATCTTTGGGAGTTGGAAAGCATTGCAACAAAGTGTTTAATACACATTTGTTTCATCCCTCTGCTGTTGACTACTATTTGTAATGGTCTCATTTTGAGTCTGAATTGAAAAATTGCTGTCTATCAGCTTTTCCTTAAAACTTTCTAACATCTCTGTGTCTTGTTAAATATATATTTCCCTTCAAAAGAGTAAGTTAAACTGAGCAGCTGCTGTTCAGACAGTTTGCTGCGCCTGTAAGTGGTAGGCTCTTCAGCCACCTAGCCATTTAAAAACAGCAAAAAACACAGAAGATGCATATTCTGTAGGCATAATGCTTTTCTTCAGTGATTAAAGCTCTATTAATAGACATGTTAATCCTATGAAGTACTGTATTTCCACACAATTAAAATGTATTAGTGGAGAAAATATAAAAGGGATAGTGAAGTGCATTTATTCCTGTAGTAAATTAAGTCCTGATTAGCTGATTATCAAAACATTATCTGATTTACATTTCTATAGACTTCTGGCCGTATGAACAGGAAATTAATTTTGGAAGTAGGTTCAGTTAGGTTTAAAGTTCAACAAATGAGAAACCTCATTTCTGCTCATACTCTGCTCTCCATACAGGAGAACATGGAGCATTTGTTGATTTATCCAATGGATAAAATATTAACACTTTAAAACCAAGAAACCAAATGTATTGTAAAATAAGCCACTTGCATGTTTGTTTGGGTATTTATCATTTTTATATAATCAACTCTCTAAAGTGATTGCTGTGAAAAGTGGTAAGATTTACTCTAACTTTATATTTATTTACTTAAACATTTGGCAAGCAAATGGCTGGATATGGTCATATAGCAGAAGCCTGCTCCCAGCACTCTACTTTCCCACTTCATTGAATTCGCCCTCTGTGGGCGTGTGCAGTCTGTCCTGGCAAGGGGCGGTAGGTCTGAACATTCTGGGCTGCTCTCCTAACACCGGGGGCAACAACTGCTCTATCAGAGGTCGTATCGTAAAGTGGGTTTAGTCTAGCTGAGACATAATCTTACTGCCTTCCTAAGCTTAAAAAGTGCATCCTGTCCTGTCATGGTGACGACAACTCACCCTAGTAAGGTTTTAAGGTGAACAGAAACTTGCATCATGCCCTTTGACACAGCCCCATGCACGGGGTGGGGGTGGGGGGATTCCCTTTCCCATCGAATGTAGCTTATTTATTTATTTACTTGAGATGAATCCTTGTTGCCTCAAGAGTTTTCCCCCCTCAGAGATAATAGCAGTGGCTCTCGATGGATCCATTTGTTGCCGTGGTGATGTGCCCACTCCTTTTGTTGGCTCGTCTCTACTTCAGTAAGCCCCTTCCTGTCATCAGCCCGGTGAAAATGTCTGCAAGTTCTTCAGAGCTAATAAACAGCATACATCATTCCTTTCGTCTGATCACTAGAGCGGGGCCTCGTGAGTGAGTGTGGAGCATGAATCGTACAGCTGCACTAATGGAACTCTGAAGAATGAGCCCCTGAGTCAGCAGCATGAGTGCATAAGAGGGCCATAACCTCTTCCCCCTTGTCCCAGACTCAAAGTGCTGGGACGCAGAAAGGACCACAAATAGCTGTACCTTGTTTGAGCATTAGGGTATTAATCCAGCTGGGTAGCCATTATTTGTTTCAAAACAGTATTTAGAGCCATCCTAGTAGCTCAGAATGGTATTTTTGAAGATAGCCCAGTTGACTAAAATTGTCCTGTGTTGGTTTTGTCTTCTCCTCCTCCCCCAGGAATGAGATGGAAAGGCACTTCCTGGAGCTACTTCAGTTTAATATGAATGTTCCTTTCAGTGTGTATGCCAAATACTACTTTGACCTTCGCTCCTTAGCAGATGACAACAACCTGAATGTTCTATTCGCTCCTCTTAGCAAAGAAAGAGCACAGAACTTAGAGGTAAGGCTGTGAAATCACTAACTGGGGTTTTCTGTCAGCCACCGAAGCCACATCTGTAGCTAAATTATATTAAGCAGTGATTAGGAAAATGGAAAGCTGTTAACAGTTTGAAGAGCTTATTGACCCGTTGGCATCATATTTCCTGTGTCTTTTATGGTTTATACAGGGATCCCACATTATAAAAAAAAAAATTGTCTCTTCTGTAACCATAATTCAGAATACTTTAAATCATATTTAGTCTGTTCTTAATGGTTTTCCATTTGAACCTCTACACTTACATATAACCATACATGAATAATTTCTTAAAATTGTATCCCTAATCATATGTACCTACATAATCTACTTACCACTCTTAACTGTCTTTTTTTTTTTTTTTTTATAATTGATGTTTTGGACTATTTCTACTGTCTTGACATTTTTAATAAATAAATAAATGTATTTATTTATTTATGGCTGCATTGGGTCTTCGCTGCTGCACGCGGGCTTTCTCTAGCTGCGGCGGGCGGGGGCTGCTCTTCATTGCGGTGCGCAGGCTTCTCATTGCAGTGGCTGCCCTTGTTGCAGAGCACGGGCTCTAGAGCGCAGGGTCAGTAGTTGTGGCGCACGGGCTTAGTTGCTCCTCGGCATGTGGGATCTTCCCGGACCAGGGCTCAAACCCGTGTCCCCTGCATTGGCAGGCGGATTCTTAACCACTGCGCCACCAGGGAATTCCCTCTTAACTGTTTTTTACTCAGCTTGCAGTTCGTGTGTGTGTGTGTGTGTGTGTGTGTGTGTGTGTGTGTATGTGTATCACAGTTCAGTCCCAAGAGTTTATTAGACAAAGCATCTGTGGCTAACCTGAGAGACCTATACTTGGAAGGTATAATGTGGATTCAGATACTGGATGTAGAAAGTACATGAGTTTTGAATATAAATGGTAACGTACATGGAACAAAGTACTACTTATGGCTTATGATTTTTGGTGGGTATACAGCAAAATTCACAACTGAAATGAACACATTTAAAATTGATACTTTCTGTGGTACCTTGGTGGTACTTTAGAATAAGATGTTTTTCTACCATAATTTATGTGCAAGTGAAATAGCACCTTTCAGCGCTTGTCATTAGACCTCTCCTACCTTCAGCACATACCTACCTGATTAAAATTTTCTTAGAGTATGTAATAACTAATGAAAACTGAATAGAAGTTGAATAGCTGAGTAAACACTGATTTTGCCCAAGTGTATGTCCATTACGTTTAAGGATCACGTGTGTAGGTAACAGATGATATTGCTATTAGGAGCCTATCATTAGGAACCCAATTTTTAAGTAACTCTAAGTTATTAGGGCAAGTTACCCCTTGCCCCAGCAATCCAATCATAGCCCTTAAAGGTTATGACCTTAGGGAACTGTCAGTTAGTGTAGATATCAGCTATCCAAAGTAGCAGTAACTATGAACTATCTAAACGAATGTAGATGTGTGGCTTATCAATGATGCTTTTTTTGTTTTTTTAAGGTCCGAACATTTTTTTCCCCCCTAATTATACCTATGTTCTACCTGATTGACTTTCCTAGGCCATTTCCAGATTGTGTGACGACAAATACAAAGACGTGCGTAGAGCTGCTATGAGAAGGTCTTTCAGCGCTGAAAATTTCATTGGTATTCGGCGCTCCAATGCCATCCTCTCTTAAGGGAGAAGTGAGGGGTTGTAACATCATAAACCCCTCGAAACAATGACTGGAGAAATATCACCTCTCCTGCTCAGAAACCAGCAAAGTTAGTATTTTCACCTTAAAGAAAGACATTGAATTCAAGAGACTGATGCACAAGCGAAGATTATGCTCATAGGAAAGAACGGGACCTCGTCAATGTAACACGCTCTTCTGTCCTTTTTATTGTAAACAGAGTTACAAAAACCACTCCAAAGCTAAAAGCTCCCAATCCACGCACAGATATCTGCTCCCAATCCACGCACAGATATCTGATAGCTGTGAGCTATGCGAGGTTTTTTAATTAATAGTTTAAATTTTTAGACTTTAAAGACACTACCTATATAACTTCTATGTTTTTCTTACCTCACTGTCCCATACTGCTGCATATTCCTTTAGAATCAGTGCAGTATTACCATCAAAAAATGGGACTCCAAAAAAAAAAACAAAAACAAAAAAACAAAAAAACAAAAAAGAAAAAAAAACAAAAAAAAGAAAAAAAACAAAAAAACAAAAAAACAAAAAAAAACAAAAAAGAAAAAAAACAAAGAAAACAAAAAAACAAAAAAACAAAAAAAAAGCAAAAAAAAAACAAAAAAGATAAAACAAAAAAAAGAAAAAAAACAAAAAAACAAAAAATACAAAAAAACAAAAAAGAAAAAAAACAAAAAAAAACAAAAAAGAAAAAAACAAAAAAAAGAAAAAATACAAAAAAACAAAAAACAAAAAAAAAACAAAATGAAAAAAAAACAAAAAAAAAACAAAAAAGAAAAAAAAACAAAAAAAAAACATGGGACTTCTAACAACTCATAAAGCCAAACTTTTTTAATTAATAGTTTAAATTCTTAGACTTTAAAGACACTACCTATATAACTTCTATGTTTTTCTTACCTCACTGTCCCATACTGCTGCATATTCCTTTAGAATCAGTGCAGTATTACCATCAAAAAATGGGACTCCAAAAAAAAAAAAGAAAAAAAACAAAAAAACAAAAAAACAAAAAAAAAGAAAAAAAGCACAAAAACAAAAAAACAAAAAAAACAAAAAAACAAAAAAGAAAAAAACCAAAAAAAAGAAAAAACAAAATAACAAAAAAACAAACAAAAAACAAACAAAAAAAAAAACAAAAAAGAAAAAAAAAACAAAAAAAAAAAATGGGACTCCTAACAACTCATAAAGCCAAACTTCAGAACAGACTGTTGTAGCATCGTTAGGTTTTGCAGGGTTCTTCCTCCCTACTATATCATTGAAGCTGCTAGTCATTATTGGCAATCAATTTAAACCAAAAAGCTGCTGAATAACACATGTCATCCAAATGCTTTGCAGGCAGTACTTATTAGCATATTAGCATGTTTGCGATCATAAACAGAGAAAGTAGGTTATTTCCTTCTATTGGGTCCGTGCTGCATTTCTTGTTAACTATAATGGTGCTTCTGATTTTGTGATGATTTTCCTCTTTGTTATATACTTGTATTAAAGGATATTTTCATAATTCCAGCCAACATGGTGGTCCAGTAATTAACAAGCCGGTGATGAAATAGAAGGTGTCCCAAAAGTCTTAGAACAATTTTAAGCTTTAATATAGTGTGCTTGGATACTCCAGAACACTGTCGCAGAAGTATAAATGCTAGACTGGCAAAACATCACTTGAAACTTTAATCGAATTTCTTCTAAACTCATTTACTTTTGTACATTTTAAACATTAAGCTTTTATTTTTTTATTTTTTTATTTTTTTAAATGAATTAATTTATTTAATGGCGTGTTGGGTCGTTTCTGTGTGAGGGCTTTCTCTAGTTGTGGCAAGTGGGGGCCACTCTTCATCACGGTGCGCGGGCCTCTCACTGTCGCAGGCTCTCTTGTTGGGGACACAGGTTCGAGCCCTGGCTTGGGAAGGCCCGTGAGCCACAATTACTGAGCCTGCGCGTCTGGAGCCTGTGCTCCGCAACAAGAGAGGCCGCGATAATGAGAGGCCCGCGCACCGCGATGAAGAGTGGCCCCCACTTGCCACAACTAGAGAAAGCCCTCGCACAGAAACGAAGACCCAACACAGCCATAAATAAATAAATACATAAATTTTAAAAAATAAAACAATAAACGCTTAACGTTTAAAATTTACAAAACTAAATGAGTTTAGAAGAAATTCGATTAAACTTTCAAATGATGTTTTGTAAGTTTGTGGCATTTATACTTCTACAAGTATCAAAGCTTAAAATTGCACTAAGACTTGAGGGGATACCTCCCCTCCTCTTTTTAAAATAGTCCTTTGCAAGGCTGGGCTGCTTACCTGCTTGATCACCTAAGTTTCTTTTTTCTAGATTTGGTAAAGGAATTATGAACAACAGTGTTAATTCACATGTAATAAATTGAAAGGAACTGGACCCTAATAGTAGGGACAGGAGAGTAAGTGATACGAAACAGCTTTTCTATCCTGTGTGTTAACCTGGCTGTAGGTGTCTCACTTCAAGTTCTATGTAAGAGGAAACATATAAACCTTAGGAACCCTTACCTCAGGCTTTAAAAGGCAGGGAGGTCCAGTAATCAGTCTTTTTGGAGATTGGTAACGATGTCACCTAAACTTGAAATATTAAAAAAAAAAAAAAAAGTGTTCTCAACTATGTGAAATCTTTCTCCTCCTACCTTCTCAAATGTAATCCTAGGAATTTTGCCTGTAAACAAAGCATTTCTGGGCCAGAAGTACTTTCTCTCTTTATAGCAAGGCTTCACATTATACTGAGTGCTGCAGGTTCCATCATTTTTAAGGGACAGAGACATAAATGATAAATTATGGTATATAAAATACTACAATCTACCACCTCAAAAAATATTGTTTATGGAGTTTGGAGCTTGGAAATTCAAGTACTGATTGCAGTTTTATTTTGAAAAGAATGCTACAACTTATGTGGTTTTTCTTCCTCATGTTTATATTAAAAGAAAAGCTAATAAACTCTATTTCAATTAAAATATATGGCTACTGTGTTTGTAACACTTCTCACTGTTCACATAACATTACAACTCTGCCTAACTCAAATGTTTTCAGTCAGCTCTGATAGTCGGGCCTTAAAGCATTTTCAAACTAACCATTCATAAGTTGTTTTGACCCCTGCCTTTAGTTAAGATGTAGACATTTATTTCTTCAGCTTACGCTCTTTTCAACCTGAAGATAATCTAGTACACTTAAAATCACTGGCTACAGTGCTCAGTGGCATAATGCATTAGATGGCATTTTTGAATTGTTTGTTATGGTGCCAAGATGGAAATGCACATTGAAAGATAAAAGTAGGTAAATACACAGAGAAAGGAATTACAGGAATACTGTAGAATCAGAACTTGTTGTTTGAGAGCTTCAAGCAATTGAACAGGAAAGAACATGGAAGAACAGGAAGCAGTAGAATTGTGGTTGCTGTTAAGAGGGTGACTTTTAAACAAGCCACGTAATTTGACTTTAACATGCTATTTCACTTAACATTCAGTTGGAAATATACCAGATCTCTAAAGTTTCTTTTAGACCCTAGCCACTGCACTTGAGCAATATTCCATCAGTCCTGATAGTATTGCCGTAGTATTTCATCCACCTTAGTTACCTTCCTAAGGTCACATCTTTAACTTTGTTCTTGTTAAGTTGCTGATGAGGAGAAATGATCTGATTTAGTACAGAAGGGAAAAAAAATCTATCACAAGTCACTGTTTATATCAATAGTTTGCACCGCGTAGTAATATGCCAGTTACTAAGCAGAAATGCTGACATATCTCGAGTGGTCGAAGGTTTAAAAAAAAAAAAATTGGGGGTAGGAACATTGGGCATGACTGTAGCTTCAAGAACAAGTTGGTAGAATAAGGGGAATCGCTAAAAATTGCTTTTCCCCTTCAGCTTTAATTCTAGAGGCAATACAGCCATTTTAATAAATGGGAAATTGAGGCAACTTAAGGTAAAAGTTTAAACATCACAAAGTAGGTTCTCCAACAAATATGGGGCATGGAAACTAGTTATTAATAGGGTGGCAACTATGGCATTTTTTTCCAGATTTTTATACCGAGGAAGGGTTTGTTCCCTAAAGTAGTAAGACTATAAAAGAATATCTGACTACCTGAACTCAAATTTTACTTTTTCGCTTTTTAAAAAAAATTATTTTTCTCTATTGGAATACTGACATCTGTGCAATTTTAACTCTGGTATACCGTGAACTGAACTCTATTCTTTACAAGGAAAAGACAAAAGTTTGAAATGTATGTTTGAACCAAATTAAATTGCCATTTTTGTATGTTAAATTCATGTGGTTGACCCTAAGACAACTTCTTAGGGCCCAGTGTTTCTGGTTAAGAGAAATTTTTTCCACCCTGTATCAGATTCCATCATGACCCTATTCTTTCACATTTACTCCTAATGTACCCTGTATGCCCATTATTGAAATTCAACAGCACTAAATCCTAGTTTTACAACAGGTCAAATTTCATTTCTTAGTTTTCCCATTCTATAAAATATACCATTCCTTGATTTTTGAAAAATGCTGAAGCCAGTATTTACTGGAAAACAATTCACTCTGTATTCAGGTTATGCAATGTTTTGGGAAATGTTTACCTATAGCGTGTAGGTTAGCTAAAATCTTTCATCACCCAAGACTTCTCTCTAACCACATGTAAAATGACTACGACTGTTCCCTCACCCAGAAGCCGCATTCTTGAGTATAGAGCTGTTTGGTAAAGCACTTGACAGCTGGTAGGGGCTCTCCCAGGGGTAAGTGCTAATTTCTATGCAGAATCTGTAGATTACACCCAGCATCTATCAAGTTAAGGATTAGATCACCTAAAATCTTAACTGTTAGCCACTCACCAGCCTGGCCAGCCTGACACCGTGCCAGCAAGAATACAAAAGATCTAGGAGCCCTTCAGAGACACCTGGTCCCTTGTACACAGGTGCAATCTGTTTGGCTTCTGAGGCAATTTCCACTAGTCCATTTTAAATGGGTTTGGCAGATGAGATAACATGTACTTCATGTGAAAGAAATGTTATGAATACCAGTTTATGGTTTAGGATCGCTAACATGCAGAAAGAACCAGGAAAGTGAAGTAGTATAGAAATTAAGAGAAATCCAGAGTCAAATGAAAAGAGGTTAATGTTCTTTAAAAAAAAAAAAAAAAAAAGGAACAGGTTAGGTGATTACTTAACTGCTGTGAGGGCAGCTAAATAATTTGAATGTGATTAGAGAAAGTCAGTGACAGCCTCAGAACCTAAGGTCCTCAAGAATATGTCGATCTCTACTTCAAGACCTCAAATTACTCTGCTAGCTTTTTCTTACAACATCTATTCCTTCATCTTACCGTTCTCAATTCTACTGACCTTTACTTCTAGCTCCCCAGATGGTGGCCCTTTATCTCCTCACTGTGGGAACCGACTCTTCCAAACGCAGGGCATCAGTGTTTTGTCCACCTCCCACTGCCCTCTCTCAACAAGGTCATCTCAGCTTCACCCTTTGACTCTCTGCTCGTGTCCAATGTGGCAGTGCTTGATGTTGGTTACTACTATGACCCATTTCTAAAACACTATCACCAGGTTCCAGGAAATACAGGATTTCTATGGCTCACGGGCTAACTGGCCCCTTGTAATCCCCTTTAATCAACTACTTGAGCCCTCCTGTGTTCCCACAAAGTAGTTGTTCCCAATTTGCTGCACTCACTCCCCTGATCTGCCCACAACCCTAGATGTATCTCCTCAGGCTAGGCAGCAACCCCACCTTCCAAACTCCAAAACTCATTTCATCTGGCATTAGGAATAGATGCCTCACTTCTTAAGGTAACCCCTCTCATCTAAGGGAGAGGATTCCATCCCAACTCTTCAAATCAAATTTCTATATCCAACACCCCCACCACCAGGATGGTGGTGAGGATGGGGCAATTTGACCTTCCTCAGCCCTTGACATGTCCTAGTGTTTCTCAAGATGTGGTCTCCAGACCACCTGCCTCTCATGGGCTGAAAGTCCCTGTAAGAAATGAAGCTTCTCTAAATGCAATGTGGAATCCTAGAACAGATAAAGAACATCAGTGGAAAATCTGGTGAAATCCAAATGAAGTCTGGAGTTAACAGTAGTGCGTTAATGTTGACTTCTTAGTTTAACAAATGTGCTATGATAATATGTTAATATTAGGGCAAAATGGATATATCTTTGCAACTTTTCTGTAAACCTAAAATAATTCTAAAAGTTTACTAAAACAGAACAAAAAGACCTAATTCTTGGATCCCAAATTCATCTCAATTCCTGGAGCTGAAGCCTGGGAATCTACATTTCTAATAGGAACCCCAAATGATTCTTATGCAGACACAAACTTGAAAACTAGTCTTTCAATTCCCTTTCCATTCCATGCCTGAATGGCTGCTTCCTCCTTGGTTTACTTACCTTAACCTGATTTCATCTTTAAGATCCTCTCAACCCTAAAATATAAGTACTATCATTATCCCCCTTTCACAGATGAGAAAGTACTAAGATGCAGTACACAAACGAAGTACTAAGAGCTTAAGTAATTTGTTCAGGATCAACAGCCCATGAATGATGGAGCTGGGAGTTGAATCCCTAATCAGTCTAGCTCCCAAATCTATGCACAGAACCATTCTACTTCCTCTCATTCTGTTGCACGTAAGAGCTCTGTAACTAAATCACTAAAAGAAGCATTATTACCTATTTCTCCAACTTCCTAAGTCCAACAGTGCCCCCCTTTTCCACTGGGGGGAATGAACAATGAGAAAGCATTGGGAAGATGTGCCAACTAGAGACCTGTACGGGTAAGGCACAGTGGCTCTTGCACCAGGATCCAGCTCAACTGCTGGTTTTTCTGTTCTCCCAAATGCCCTAACATGTACCAATCTAATAATGCTCACAGTACTCACTTTGATGCTAAATTAATTATCTCAGGTTTACTAAGCATCTGTCCAGATTGTCAGGGAAGTGCCAACTCTAAATCAATTTACAGTTGGCCCTCTGTATCCACAGGTTCTGCATCAGTGGATTCAACCAACCATGGACTGAAAATATTTAGGGAAAAAAATTTCAGAAAGTTACAGAAAGCAAAACTTGAATTTGCTGCACACCACCAACCATTTGCATTGTATTTACAACTACTTACTTAGGATTTGTATTTGGTGTTATAAGTAATCTAGACATGACTTAAAGTATAAAGGAGGGTGCGGGGGAAGATGGGAGGATTGTGCGTAGGTTATATGTAAATACTGCACCGTTTTATATAAGGGACTTGAGCATCCATGGATTTTGGTATGGGGTGGCACGGGGGGGAGGGAGACTACTGGAACCAATTACCCACAAATACAGAGGGAGAACCATATATCCTTTTATCTTATCTGGGTTCCCTGACTTGTATTTAGACCTTAATACAAAGTTGTGGATCTAACTGCTGAATGATGAAGTTTTGGGAGTTTCTGACTGCAAACCAGACACACACAACAACAGCAGCACTTCTATCCAAATTGCTTCAGTACAGAGTATAGATGGAGGGTTGATAAAATAGAACACAATCTCAGGTAATGTCTCTGTTCTTATGTGTATTTTCCTTCATTTCTTCAAGTGAATCATGAAACAATCACAGGATCAGCAGGAGAAACCTATGAAGTATATTCATTCAGGTAAAACATGTTTTCATTAGTTCTCCTTCTGGTGACTGGAATTTCTTTGATTTTATTATCAATAAAAACGTTGCCACTTATATTCAAAGTACATCCGAGAAATCTGATCATGAAGTTAGAATGCACATACCTCCTTCAGATACTCTTAGAAAACAGTGTCTCTCCATGAAAGCATGAGAAAAATACTTGTACAGCATCTTATTTGCTTTACCATTGCTTTAATGCACTTTAAAATTTATCTACATTAATTGGGAACAAAGAAACAAAAATAGACATTTCTTTGTTTTTCATAAATAACTACTCTCCATATTTGATATAAATCTCAAAGCATTATTTTAACTTCCCACAAATATAATACATACAATTTTTTTTTCTGAAATAATAAGGTCAGCAAATTAAGTATCTTGACACTAATATAACCACATACAACTGCTATTCTACTGACTTCCAGGAACAAAACAAAAACAGAAAACTTCTTATCAAGATGCTCTGGGTTTCCTTTTGCTAGTGTTAGGGATCTGGAATTATAATCATCTGCCAGTAATCATTTTATAGATTCTAGTTGACTGTCTACAAATAAAATATCGCTGGCTCTGCTTTGTGAGTTCTGGATTTGACATGACACTGACAATACCGCATGGGACAGGCACTATACACACATGGAAATCAGGAAAAGTACTGAATGCCCTGGACTCGAACCACTGACTCAGTATGTGCCTCACTTGGCTCAGTAATAAATTCACCTGCACCAAACCCGTATCAAAAGTCACTAAATCTCTCATATATATAATATATATTATTTATATACGCACCCACAACACATACACACTATACATACGGTTTGTAACAACATGAAGTAATATTGTCTTCAAATGATGTACCACAGACTGAAATAAATCCTGTAATTGTCATCAAGCTGCTAGAAGCTTTTGAGAGTTCTGAGCCAGGTTACTTAGTTACTTTCATCCTGCCTACCCTTCATTCACCCTGCTTTAATGTCTTGGTAGCTTTTTCTTTCAAAACCACCCTCCTCAACCCAGGCGTATTTCTTTCCCAGGATCACTTGATCGGACTTTGGAGGCAAGAAAGGGCATGCAGGGGGAGCAGGAAATCCTCAGCCACTGTACCTCACACCTGCCTAGATTTGTGATGTTCTCTGTCCTGTTGGCCACATTCGGTGTTAGAAAGCAGCTATTCAAAGCTTTGTCCCTCCTACCCCCCTTGGTCCTTCTGTAGAGCACAAAAGTGAAAGAAGCCTCTTTAGCAGGGGTAGCAGTTCATTAAAATATACAACTACATTTCCTAGCTCTGGGGTTCCCATTCTGTACTTGAGACTGCAGGTCACGGATGCTGTTATTAAGGTGCGGTGTGGGCTCCATGAGGTTTTCTCCTGGCAGCCGGTGTCAGGATTAGCACAGCCCTAGCCCAGGAGGAAACGGCCTAATGAATACCAACTTGGAAACAGTGGTGTCAGCACGTTATTTAAGCTTGTACATTGCTCACAATTACACACAACACACACACAGGCTTATCACTGGAAATGACTACGAGAAAGCATGACAAAGGTTTGCAAGGATAAACCAATACGGCACCAAGAATACTTATTTTCAGCCAATTTAGACAACTTCAAAGTGTGAGGTTAATAATATAAATTAAAATGACTTCCTAAGTCTTATCAACTGATTTACTGAGAGGTCACATATTAGTTCCTTCTAAATCTTTACCCCCTAATCTGTGATGGGAGACGTTGCTTACAATTGAACCATGAAAGGGACAGCCCAAAAGCTGTACATGTGAAACTACACTGGGCCTTAAATCCTCACTAAAATCACAGAGCTGGCTGTGAAGAAGCTGCTAAACCACCCCACAACCTTCCATTTTATAATTGTTTTCATGAGTGTGGATTGTTTGCCTAATAAAAATAAAAATCAGAAGAAAACAGCATATGAGATGGAAATAGGGGGCGACCATAAGTAGATGGGCTTCTCTGCCCTGGGTAGCGGGAGGGGTGGCTGAGGTAAGACTTGAGGGAAGCAGGTGGGCTTCATCTTTGAGGGAAGGGAGGGGGAGAGCAGTGGTGAGAACAGAGGCTGAAAACAGAGGCAGCTCTGAGAGTTGGCCTGGACCTAGACCTCCAAATGCATTACCTGTATTGCCTCTCCTTGGCTTAGTATCCTTTGTCTTAACTGTCTTTTTTTCTTTTTTAAAGTAAATTGGTTGTTCTTTTTAGGTTTGGTATGTTGCCAAAATGAAAAATAGTTGTTTTAACAGGAAGAATTAAATCACTTCAACCACATCATCCCACAACTTTTAGATACATTCTGCATCATCTTTACACTCCTCCACAAAAAAAAAAAAAAAAAAAAAAGGAAGAGGAAAAACCCAAATTAGGCACAGTGACCTAAGGCAGCAGAATAATCTATGTACTTTCTGGGAAGACATGTTAACTGAGGGAAGAGGTCAAGGTGATCAGAAAAGTTCCTCATTTGAAAAACAAGAGAGGAACTGGCCCTCAGGCAGGGGATCTATTTCAAGGTTCTAAGAAGCTTCTGAACAAGTAGAGGAATTAGATGTGCAAAAAGTTCTGTAGCTCTGTGTACAAGGTTTTGTCGAATATACTGAAATTTTGATTCAGAGGATGAGTGTGTAAGAGCAGTGCATTTTTAGAAACGTGAATAGCTTCTGAAAGTCCATGAAAACTATAACACCAGGCTTCTTTCCACCAGCAAAGTGCTTAAATACACTATGGAAACTATACACTTGTTTACTTAATATCCATAATGTAAAAACTGACCTGGGCTTAAATCTGACTTTTCCAACTTTGGTATAAATGAAGCGCAAATCCCTACACTTGCTGTTTTTCTAGGGAGACATCCTCAAATTTTAATTGTTTTTGCCATTTTAGCTTCTTAAATTTAGTCCCCACTCAGTCCTGGTCACTGGTATTCTGCTGGCCAATGCACTGTCACCCCCTTCCCCAGTAATGGCCTCACACTCTTCTCGAATGAATGGTTAAATAGATTAGGAAAGCAAACAAAATTTTTAACAGTAAAGTATGTATGCGTGGTGTGTGTACGTGTGTATTCATCAATACATAGGCTTTCATATATAAATGAGGGAATGGTTCAACAGATTAGAAAAGCAAACAGAATTCTCTAACAGTAAAGTGTGTGCTCATCACTATATAGGCTTTCTCAGAAGAGGAGGAAGAGAAAAATATATTGAGGTGAGGGGGGGCGGGGAACAGCTTTCCTTTTGCTGCACTGATCCATGTTTTAAAAGCTTATGCAAGGGTGTTACGGGTCTCATTTGTTTTCAGAGGCCGCAGAGAGCAGTGTCTCGATGCTTTTGGAATATCTGGCTGTAATCTAGTCCAAAGTCCAGGGACACTTATTTTCCCCCATCGCTGCCAGTGTTTGTTCACAGGACTGCATGGTGCGCGCCCGCCGCCGCGTCCCGCCCGCCGCTCTTCTCCTCCCCTGCAGGGGGATCCGCGCTCCAGCGGACTCCTGGGGGCGGTGGAGGTTCTCCCGGGACGCGCCGGGCTCCGCTCCTCCCCCGCGCTCTAGCACCCTTTGGCCCACCTCCGGCGGGTATTGAACTGCGCGCGGCGGCGGCGGCGGGCGGCGGCGGCGGCGGCGGCGGCGGCGCTGGCTGCAGTGGAGTCACGGCCTCGGGCTGACTAGCCTCTCCCGCCCAGCCTGGGTCACCTGCTTCTAATGCCCGCCGGGAGGCTCCGCCCCGGCCCCGCCCCTTCGCGCTGGGGCTCGGTTGGTGGGCCGCCCCGCCACGCTCTCCGCGCGTCCCCGCCCACTGCCCCGTGGGCTCAGCCTCTCCCCAGGCGCCCTCCGGCCCCGCCTGGAGCTGGCAGCCGAGGAGGAGCGTGGGCCAGTCGCCGGCCGGGAAGCTATGGGGGGGTGGGGCGAATGCTAATCACGACTTCTTGAGACCCGGAGCGGGAAACCCTAGCTAGAAGTCCCTCCTGAGTTCTCTGCTGGCGTCCACTGGTGCGGGGCTCACTTTCCCGTAATGTTCTAGCTTATGAACCCTAGCTTCCAGGACACCTACCAGGTCTCCTATCTGCAGCTAAGCATCCTTAGAGTCCAGCGCTTGTTTAAAAGAACTGCTCAAAGAATCATTCTTAACCGTGGCACCTGTCTCCTCTCTGCGCTGCCCTCACCAGGTGAGCTCAAATTGAGAGAAGTACAAATGCTTACTGAGCCCCTACTGTGTGTCAGACGGCGCGTTAATCGTTCTCATCTTAATACAGGATGTCTCAGATCCTTACAACAATTCTTATAGGTGAAGAAACAGAGTTTAGAAGCATACCAAGGAAACCGAGCTAATGATAGTTCCCCCAAGAAAGCCACAACCTAGATAATCTTGTTCAGGGCGGTATTCCGACCGCCTAGCACAGAGTAGGCTCTCAAATGGCAAACCCGGGATTCGAACCGAGATAGTTGGGATGCGACAGCCACAGTTTTTACCACCTCCTCCCCCCTCCCCCCATATGCGACCGGTTATCTCCCAGGCTTTAACCTTTACTTTTGCATTTCGTAACAAAATCTTACTGTTGCGACAAGAAAGTGATTTTCTTTCTGTCTTTGGAAGACTCCAGACATGTTAGTCCTTTATCAGTTTATCGGGTTAAAAATCCAGGCAGTTCGAAGTCGCCCGCAGAGAAAAGCAACACTGGCTCCGGGCTCTGTGATGGGCAGGGGCCGCCCCCCCCCGGGGGGGTACCCGCTGCTTAGCTGCGCACCCGCGCGCCGCCGGGGATCCGGGGCGCACGGAGCTGCGGGAGCCCGCGCGAAGACCTGCTGGGCGCCTCGACCACTGGGACGCACTGTGGCGCTCTCCAGATGGGTTATTATGCTGCAAGTTTTAAATGTCCTAAAAATGCCTCTTTTCTACATGTTCTAATTAGGATGGAAGACTGAGGTGTTTAACATTCTTGAAATTCATTCACACGCTTACAAAGAGGGTTTGAATTGTTTCCCGCTCCCCCCACCCCTTCCTTCTACTGGAAGAAGGCGGGAAAAAGGCAGGAGGGCCTGAGTTCTTGAGGGACTCAGGACTGCACTTTAGGGCTGAGTCGTTCTTGTGTCCTGGATCCCACTTACACAGACTGGGAGACAAAATTGCAGAATAGCCCTCTTCCTCCTGCTTATCAACAAGACTTTGTGAGAAATAATGAGGAATACGTGTATTAATCCCAGCCTCAAAGTTAAAAGAAATAAATATAAATCTCTTCACAAACATTAAAACCGTTAATAAATATGTTTAAAATGGACTTTACCTCTTTCATTCCCTGGGATTCTACAGGTGCTTATATTTTTTTGGTTTTTTTGGAACTACTTGGCACTCAGTGTGAAGATGATCCAGGACCTCGGAATAAGAATGGAGGCAAAGATTGAGAAGATGCAAGAAATGATTAACAAAGACCTAGAAGAATTAAAGAACAAACAAACAGAGATTACCAATACAATAACTGAAATGAAAACTACACTAGAAGGAACCAATAGCAGAATAACTGAGGCAGAAGAACGGATAAGTGACCTGGAAGACAGAATGGTGGAATTCACTGCTGCGGAACAGACTAAAGAAAAAAGAATGAAAAGAAATGAAGACAGCCTAAGAGACCTCTGGGACAACATTAAACGCAACAACATTCGCATTATAGGGGTCCCAGAAGGAGAAGAGAGAGAGAAAGGACCAGAGAAAATATTTGAAGACATTATAGTCGAAAACTGCCCTAACATGGGAAAGGAAATAGCCACCCAAGTCCAGGAAGCGCAGAGAGTCCCATACAGGATAAACCCAAGGAGAAACACGCCGAGACACATAGTAATCAAAGTGGCAAAAATTAAAGACAAAGAAAAATTATTGAAAGCAGCAAGGGAAAAACGACAAATAACATACAAGGGAACTCCCATAAGGTTAACAGCTGATTTCTCAGCAGAAACTCTGCAAGCCAGAAGGGAGTGGCATGATATACTTAAAGTGATGAAAGGGAAGAACCTACAACCAAGATTACTCTACCCGGCAAGGATCTCATTTAGATTTGATGGAGAAATCAAAAGCTTTACAGACAAGCAAAAGCTAAGAGAATTCAGCACCACCAAACCAGCTCTACAACAAATGCTAAAGGAACTTCTCTAAGTGGGAAACACAAGAGAAGAAAAGGACCTACAAAAACAAACCCAAAACAATTAAGAAAATGGTCATAGGAACATACATATCGATAATTACCTTAAACGTGAATGGATTAAACGCCCCAACCAAAAGACATAGACGGGCTGAATGGATACAAAAACAAGACCCATATATATGCTGTCTACAAGAGACCCACTTCAGACCTAGGGACACATACAGACTGAAAGATAGGGGATGGGAAAAGATATTCCATGCAAATGGAAATCAAAAGAAAGCTGGAATAGCTATACTCATATCAGATAAAATAGACTTTAAAATAAAGAGTGTTACAAGAGACAAGGTAGGACACTACATAATGATCCAGGGATCAATCCAAGAAGAAGATATAACAATTATAAATATATATGCACCCAACATAGGAGCACCTCAATACATAAGGCAACTGCTAACAGCTATAAAAGAGGAAATCGACAGTAACACAATAATAGTGGGGGACTTTAACACTTCATTTACACCAATGGACAGATCATCCAAAATGAAAATAAATAAGGAAACAGAAGCTTTAAATGACACAATAGACCAGATAGATTTAATTGATATATATAGGACATTCCATCCAAAAACAGCAGATTACACGTTCTTCTCAAGTGCGCACGGAACATTCTCCAGGATAGATCACATCTTGGGTCACAAATCAAGCCTCAGTAAATTTAAGAAAATTGAAATCATACCAAGCATCTTTTCTGACCACAACGCTATGAGATTAGAAATGAATTACAGGGAAAAAAACGTAAAAAAGACAAACACATGGAGGCTAAACAATACGTTACTAAATAACCAAGAGATCACTGAAGAAATCAAAGAGGAAATAAAAAAATACCTAGAGACAAATGACAATGAAAACACGACGACCCAAAACCTATGGGATGCAGCAAAAGCGGTTCTAAGAGGGAAGTTTATAGCTATACAAGCCTACCTAAAGAAACAAGAAAAATCTCAAGTAAACAATCTAACCTGACACCTAAAGAAACTAGAGAAAGAAGAACAAACAAAACCCAAAGTTAGCAGAAGGAAAGAAATCATAAAGATCAGAGCAGAAATAAATGAAATAGAAACAAAGAAAACAATAGCAAAGATCAATAAAACTAAAAGTTGGTTCTTTGAGAAGATAAACAAAATTGATAAGCCATTAGCCAGACTCATCAAGAAAAAGAGGGAGAGGACTCAAATCAATAAAATCAGAAATGAAAAAGGCGAAGTTACAACAGACACTGCAGAAATACAAAACATCCTAAGAGACTACTATAAGCAACTTTATGCCAATAAAATGGACAACCTGGAAGAAATGGACAAATTCTTAGAAAGGTATAACCTTCCAAGACTGAATCAGGAAGAAACAGAAAATATGAACAGATCAATCACAAGTAATGAAATTGAAACTGTGATTAAAAATCTTCCAACAAACAAAAGTCCAGGACCAGATGGCTTCACAGGTGAATTCTATCAAACATTTAGAGAAGAGCTAACACCCATCCTTCTCAAACTCTTCCAAAAAATTGCAGAGGAAGGAACACTCCCAAACTCATTCTATGAGGCCACCATCACCCTGATACCAAAACCAGACAAAGACACTACAAAAAAAAGAAAATTACAGACCAATATCACTGATGAATATAGATGCAAAAATCCTCAACAAAATACTAGCAAACAGAATCCAACAACACATCAAAAGGATCATACACCACGATCAAGTGGGATTTATCCCAGGGATGCAAGGATTCTTCAATATACGCAAATCAATCAATGTGATACACCATATTAACAAATTGAAGAATAAAAACCATATGATCATCTCAATAGATGCAGAAAAAGCTTTTGACAAAATTCAACACCCATTTATGATAAAAACTCTCCAGAAAGTGGGCATAGAGGGAACCTACCTCAACATAATAAAGGCCATATATGACAAACCCACAGCAAACATCATTCTCAATGGTGAAAAACTGAAAGCATTTCCTCTAAGATCAGGAACGAGACAAGGATGTCCACTCTCACCACTATTATTCAACATAGTTCTGGAAGTCCTAGCCACGGCAATCAGAGAAGAAAAAGAAATAAAAGGAATACAAATTGGAAAAGAGGAAGTAAAACTGTCACTGTTTGCAGATGACATGATACTATACATAGAGAATCCTAAAACTGCCACCAGAAAACTGCTAGAGCTAATTAATGAATATGGTAAAGTTGCAGGATACAAAATTAATGCACAGAAATCTCTTGCATTCCTATACACTAATGATGAAAAATCTGAAAGAGAAATTATGGAAACACTCCCATTTACCATTGCAACAAAAAGAATAAAATACCTAGGAATAAACCTACCTAGGGAGACAAAAGACCTGTATGCAGAAAACTATAAGACACTGATGAAAGAAATTAAAGATGATACCAACAGATGGAGAGATATACCATGTTCTTGGATTGGAAGAATCAACATTGTGAAAATGAGTATACTACCCAAAGCAATCTACAGATTCAATGCAATCCCTATCAAATTACCAATGGCATTTTTTATGGAGCTAGAACAAATCATCTTAAAATTTGTATGGAGACACAAAAGACCCCGAATAGCCAAAGCAGTCTTGAGGCAAAAAAATGGAGCTGGAGGAATCAGACTCCCTGACTTCAGACTATACTACAAAGCTACAGTAATCAAGACAATATGGTACTGGCACAAAAACAGAAACATAGATCAATGGAACAAGATAGAAAGCCCAGAGATTAACCCACACACCTATGGTCAACTAATCTATGACAAAGGAGGCAAAGATATACAATGGAGAAAAGACAGTCTCTTCAATAAGTGGTGCTGGGAAAACTGGACAGCTACATGTAAAAGAATGAAATTAGAATACTCCCTAACACCATACACAAAAATAAACTCAAAATGGATTAGAGACCTAAATATAAGACTGGACACTATAGAACTCTTAGAGGAAAACATAGGAAGAACACTCTTTGACATAAATCACAGCAAGATCTTTTTGGATCCACCTCCTAGAGTAATGGAAATAAAAACAAAAATAAACAAGTGGGACCTAATGAAACTTCAAAGCTTTTGCACAGCAAAGGAGACCATAAACAAGACGAAAAGACAACCCTCAGAATGGGAGAAAATATTTGCAAATGAATCAACGGACAAAGGATTAATCTCAAAAATATATAAACAGCTCATTCAGCTCAATATCAAAGAAACAAACACCCCAATCCAAAAATGGGCAGAAGACCTAAATAGACATTTCTCCAAAGAAGACATACAGACAGCCATGAAGCACATGAAAAGATGCTCAACATTACTAATTATTAGAGAAATGCAAATCAAAACTACAATGAGGTATCACCTCACTCCTGTTAGAATGGGCATCATCAGAAAATCTACAAACAACAAATGCTGGAGAGGGTGTGGAGAAAAGGGAACCCTCTTGCACTGTTGGTGGGAATGTAAATTGATACAGCCACTATGGAGAACAATATGGAGGTTCCTTAAAAAACTAAAAATAGAATTACCATATGACCCAGCAATCCCACTACTGGGCATATACCCAGAGAAAACCGTAATTCAAAAAGACACATGCACCCGAATGTTCATTGCAGCACTATTTACAATAGCCAGGTCATGGAAGCAACCTAAATGCCCCTCAACAGACGAATGGATAAAGAAGGTGTGGTACATATATACAATGGAATATTACTCAGCCATAAAAAGGAACGAAATTGAGTCATTTATTGGGACGTGGATGGATCTAGAGACTGTCATACAGAGTGAAGTAAGTCAGAAAGAGAAAAACAAATATCATATATTAATGCATGTATGTGGAACCTAGAAAAATGGTACAGATGAGGCAGTTTGCAGGGCAGAAGTTGAGACACAGATGTAGAGAATGGACATATGGACACCAAGGGGGGAAAACTGCGGTGAGGTGGGGATGGTGGTGTGCTGAATTGGGCGATTGGGATTGACATGTATACACTGATGTGTACAAAATTGATGCCTACTAAGAACCTGTAGTATAAAAAAACAAACAAAACAACTAATACTAAACTTTCATTGGGTTATTTGTATGGAAATATGTTAATATAAATGTTTCAGACATTACATGAAATTTCTAAAAATCTTATATTTGTTTTTGTATGGAAATATGTATGGAAATATGTTAATATAAATGTTTCAGAGATTACATGAAATTTCTAAAAATCTTATATGTTCTGGTATAATGTTATAAGTAATAATCCTAGTTATTACTTTAAAATGTATATCTCAGAAATAACTAATTTTCTTGTCAACTGCATTATTATGAACTTTCATCAAATCTTTTACCGTGGTCATTTTTAAGTCTTGGGTCATTTACAGACAGTTCTGGGTGTACTCTGATGATTTTGCAAATATGTTCCTATAAAAGGGTTTCATCTTCAAGAAATTCATGGTAAAGACTCTGACAAGTACAGGTTTCTGGTAACTGACTGTACTGCTGAACTGAATGAATAAGCATTTTCAGAACTCTGATGAAAAACTGATGAACTCATAAAAGTGCTAACAAAAGATCAAGATGAAAAAAACAATTAATTACATGGGACTGAGTGAACTGATGAGGATGAGTATAATTTTTGTGACTTTCTGTCTGAATTTAAAAAAAAAAAAAAAATCCCACAAGGACTCAGAGGCAAAGAATATACAAATCAATTTTCACTGCAAAGTAAAGGAGCTGTTACAGTGGAGGATTACTGGACTGAATGTCAATATTATGACATAGTATCAGTGTGTTTCATGTTTGGTAATTGCAATCATTGTTGCTTTTGTTGTGGTCATCCATGTACAATGCTTGGTGTCAGTCTATTTATCTCTTGTAAAAATAAAATGCAGTGTGTGTGTGTGTGTGTGTGAAAAAAAAAAAAAAAAAAAAAAAGATAGACATTCCCAAGAGCGGGATTATCAGGTCAAAGGGTCCAGATTTTTTGGACTCTCCCTAGGAAATGCCTCCTTTCAGCGTCACGCCTGAGAGAGAACTTGGGGAGAAGTCCCAGAGGCATTTCTGCACCCTTGACCGGCCCCTCCCTGCCCACTTCTTCCCCCCTTATTCGTGCCAGGAGTGGTGATGCCAGTTTAGGCTAATCCTGTTATTAGAAGAACAAGAAACTTTAGGCTGCAGAGCTAAGAAAAAAACAAAGCAAAAAAAAACCCTGGCCTATTTTGAATGACAGGAAAAACAAAAAGCCAAGCGAGAAGAAAAAATGAGTTGCAAAGCAGGGACTACTGGCGGTGCCCGAGCCCACCTGGAGGGGAAAAGAAGGGACGTAGCCCCCTCACGCATAGGAGACGTGCCCATGGAGTCAAGGCCAAGCCCAGTCCCTCTCCTTGCCAGGAGGGAACCTGAGCTGATAACCCACGGAGGGGACACTGGACAGGCCTTGGGCTCAGCGCTCAGTACTTTAGAAGCACTGCCTCACTTAATCCTCACAAATCCCCATGAGGTGGTGCTTTCGTGATGTCCATCTTACAGAGGAGAGTGGAGAGAAGGATCCACCACAGGCCAAAGCCCGCACGCTCAGTGTGTGTGGCCCTGACCTGATCCACCTGGGCCCTCCTCCTCCTAATAAGCACACACTGTCCGGCAAGGTTTAGGATTTGGCTAAAAGGGCACTGCATGTAAATAAGCGGAAAGGCTTGTTTTTAACCTCCAGAGGTCTCTGATAACACCCTGGAGATATCTCAGGATTAGGAGGCCCCTGAGTGAGCTATCCACTAGGTCATCTCCCAGCCCACCCTGCCTGCAGGTCTCGGGAGGTTCCAGGGTGCACTCAGTAGCTAAGGTGGGCCTCCATCTCCAGATGGAAACTTCTCTGCCTCGAATCCTGGGCTGGAAAGCTGACAGCTCTTGGCTACACAACGAGCAGGTACCTCCCTATTCCCTTCTGTCTTCCCTAGCCCGGGCTTTCTACCCCAGCTCTAAACCAAAACTACTCAGAACTGCTCACTTGCGTAGGTCTTGATTTTTACTACCAAAGGCATAGCAAAAGGGTGGTTTTGCCCTGATAAAGGAAGCGATGGATTAGCTCATACCATGGGGCAATTATGGTCAATCTGTTTACTTTTGCTGCAGTCACTCAGATTAAGAAATGCCACTGAGGTGTATACATATGTCAACATTTATCAAATAATATATTTAAAGTATCCACAAGTTTATTGTATGCCAATTATATCTCAATAAAGTTGTTAAATCGAAAAAAAAAAAAAAAAGATGTAAGGCAAAAAAAATAAAAAAATTTAACACATCTTTATAGAGTACATCAAACGATGGTGAATATCTCAAGTAGATCCAATTCTGCTTGACTTGTGCAAATTTCATTTACAGAGGAGGTTGAAAGCAAATTTTAGACTCATTGAAAAAACAGAAGCAACACATTTCCAGGTTTATGTAATGTAATGTAAAATATAGACTCCCAGGGATATATATATATATATATCCCATATGTAGTTCTCAGATTTTTGATTGCAGTTAAAAAATAAAACATATTCATAAAGTTAAAAAAAAAAAATTATTTATCATTACAGTGTTTCAGGCCTATTCTTATGACAGACTACACACCAAACCTTTTAGGGAGTAGGGAGGTTCCTGGCAACAGGGAGGCCCAGGATTGAGGCAGCAATCCTGGCAGCAGAGGCAGCCTCTTAAAACGGATTCTCCTAAAGAAAGGGACTTTCACAGAAGAGAGGTGAGATTTCAGATTCAACAAGACCACTCTGCCACTGTCTCTACTTTTGCTAACCATGATCTAAAAATACCAAGTGAACATCAACAAACCCACACACCTCATCCATCTCTGTCCTCAGAGGAATGCCAGCAAACCTGCGATGCCCCCAGGGAAAAGTCTGGCCAGGGAGGTCAGAGCTCCAGGGAGCCAAGAGGATAGGAAGGAGGCTTGGAAGTCAGCCCAGACAAAGATTTTCTACAAAGATTTCATCAACAATTTAAAAAATGTCTTTTTAAGTGGAAATCTGCAAATGTTATTGAAATATGAGTATTTTAAAAGGAATCTCTATAGTATCTCTTCATCAAAAATAGAAGAAAATTTGTGGGCAATTTCAGAAGCATTTTACATCCAGAGCTCTCACTTTACCAGGTGGAACAATGGCTTTTTTAGGTACTGACTTACACGTAATGAGAAACAGGAGAAAAAGCTTCACTGCACACGAAGGATTTAGGAGCTCCAAAGACCCACAGTGGATGAATCTCTAGTCATCTATCCTCTCAGTGTTTTTCAGTATTAAATGCTTACCACATGCAGTGCACTCTTTCAGTAACTACAGTCTTCCTTCCTGCTCTAGAACAGAGGACTGACTTACATATAAACAATTTGCAGTAATAAGCGTTTGTATTCAATGTAATCGAAGAGCGGAAGGCATAATTAATTCTGCAGGGAATGGACTTTGAAAGGGTTGTCAAGTAAAGCTTTCTTTTAAACATTGGTTTCTTTTGCAGAAAACTTCAGGGGGCTCTTTAATTCCTTCCTGAATTGTCCTCATCTTTCATTCCCAGCTTATATTCTGTTAATTCCCATCTACTAGGCCTTGTTACCTCCCCTATCAAAGAGACTAACACCAAGAATGTCCTCAATTTATCCTGGCTCAGTTGATCCAACCATACCCTTTCTCCCAGGACTACACCTCTGGTTCATGCAAATGTGGATCTTAATCATTACTCCTATATTGTTCCTAAAGATGTATCCTGAGTGTCAGGAATGCAGATAGCTGCAAAGTACTCCGCCCTGCTAGAGTGGTCGTCTTTTTTAAGACATAAATAAAGGAAGCAGAATACCTATTTCATATACGGTGGAAAATCTAGTGTCTCCAAAGATTCAAAGGAGAAGGGAACTTAACTTTTTCCCAGCCACATTTTGTGCCCGTCTGTCACTGAATTCTTGGCCTCCCTCTGCCTCTCGTCTCCTGTTCACACGGCCCTTTCCCTCACCAGCTTACTCACAAGCAGACATTTTCCTGCTTCTTGAAGTTCTCAAAGTGCCACTGAAAGTGTGAGTATAGAAGAAATCTACATCTCCGTGTAGCTGATTTTAGCAATCAGCCTAAAATCCACATTAGCCTCATTTGTTCTCAGAAACTTCTTCTGCATTCCTGCCACTAGGAACAATTTCTCCCTTTCTTCCTCCTTTGTGCCTCACCCTTTCCTGGGAAAGAGCTAAGTTGCAGGGAGCCTGAAGCCTTCACTACTTCAAGAACCCTTTTTAGGACAAGCATTACAAAATTATGAATACAAAATTAGATACAAGGCCTTAGAAAGTGCTCACACAAATGAACCGAAGCGTTATTATCCCCTGCCTATTTCCACATTGCTCTGACACTGTTTTTCTTCATCGTAGCTGCCAGCCCCCAACACTTCAATTCATGCTGTTTTTCTTCCGAAGGTCCAAGAGAGATAGATTTCCATAACCTGAAAATGTTAGAATGCATTTTGCTAAATGACAGAATTTTTTCTCCAAATATTTCAAAACCTACAGCTTTTAAGTGAACATGCTACACACCATTGTACTTAGCTAGCACGTGAACTCTAAGTGCTGGATTCCCTCCTCCTCTGTCTACCTAGAAATCAGCCTTCCCCTCCACATGTGTCCACCACCAAGACATATAATTTTAGATTTTCCCTAGAATGCAACTCCCCTAGGTTGAAGGAGATGGGATGTATTGCTAGGTGACATTTGACAGTTCCTGCTCATGGATGTGAGTAAACTGAGTGACAGTTGATGTGTGCTCCAGTCTTTGGTTGAATTGAAAGGAGCATTTAAGGAAAAGAGGCCCAATCTTTTTTTGTGAAATATGAAATAGGACATCAGGTTGGGGTGAGACATCATGACCTAATCAGTCAATTCTAAAACTGTTTTCCAATAGCCTGTATTTCAGGGCAGAAGCTGAGCTTCAGTGATGGGGGGTGGAGGGAGCTATCTGTGGGGCTACGCGGTAAGGAGACTCCAAGGGAAATCTGTGCACAAAGGCAGGTAAATTGCCCCCAGCAAGGCCAGACCTCATAAAATCTCATGAAGAGGGTGCCCTATCTGGTTTTAGTTTTTGTTTTTTTTGTGGCCACTCCACGCAGCATGTGAGATCTTAGTTCCCCAACCAGGGATCGAACCCACGCCGCATGCATTGGAAGCGTGGAGTCTTAACCACTGGACCGCCAGGGAAGTCCCCTGATCTGTATCTTATTGCTGATGATAATAAGAGCAACAACAAAAATCGCTGTCAGTTATTAAGAACTTATTTCCAGCAGAAACTAAGTGCTTTGGATAATACAAGTACAGTTGACACTTGAATGACATTGATTTGGGTCCACATACACAGATTTTTTTAATTCAATAATAAATACAGCAGTACTGCATGACCCCGGTTTGTTGAATACATGCATAGGTAACCGCAAATTCAAAAGGCTGACTGTAAAGGTATATATGGAGTTTCAACTGTATGGGGGTCAATGCCCCTAACCTCCATGTTGTTCAAAGGTCAACTGTAATTCTCATATCAGTTCTGAAAAGGAGATGTTACTATTCTCCATTCTATAGCAAGGAGACAGAGATTTGGGAGAGTTAAATAAATCTTTCAAAGTCATATATTTGGTAAGTAAAGGATGCAAAATTCAAACCCCAAGTCTGTTTCACTTGCAACCTACATAATATTATAGTTAAAAAAATATGGAATTGCCATTTAGTAGGTCAAAATAGTCAGATATTGGCAATTTCATATGGCTCAATAATAATCAGCTTCAAGCTCTATTAAAAGTCTGAGAATCAATGCTCAAGTCAAATGAGGAGTTTCATGGTTTCCACAATTTATATACATCGTGGCCATGGGGAGCAGCAAAGACCCAGGATAGCCAAGAGGACACCACCTGAAATGGTGTAACTTGCAGAGTTGGAGTCAACTTCCTGAGTCATTTAGAGCGGAGGTCAGCACACTTTTCCTGTGAAGAGCCAGGTAGGCAATACTTTTTACTTAGCCCTGCAGCTACAGTGTGAAAGTAGCCATAAGCAGATGGATGTGGCTATGTTCCAATTGCACTTTCTTTACCAAAGTAAGCTGCATAGTTTGCCAACCTCTAAACTAAAAGAATGATTTTCTTAAAGGGAAAATCAGATTTTTTTTAAGAGATTACAATAAGACAACCATCGCTTGATTTAACAGAGAAATCCCAATGGATGCTGAGGGCTTAAATAGATGAGGAGACAAGATTGCATAGTGGCTAAGAGTCTCGGCTCTGTGGTCAGACTCCCAAACTTCGAATTTCAGCTCAGACACTTGTTAGCCATGTGACTTTGGGTGAGAACTTCATCTAAGCCTTAATCTTCTCTTCTGTACCATGGAATAGTAATAGTATCTACTTCATAGGGTTGTAAGAAATACATTTTAAAAATCTATGCCATATCTTAGTGCAATGCCTGGCTTACCATAAACACTCAATAAATGTTAGTTGAGTGTTCAGTGGTACTTTCCCAGGTGTCTTGGAATTTTTTTGGCTAAATTCTCACAGCTAAGAACACGAGTGATGAGTTCCTGTACTCTCTGAAGAGATCTGCTTTTTACAACTTCCATGAAGTTTATTCAACGAGAACAAACCCAGTACTGAGACTGTCACTCTATCTTGACACTATTAGAGCAAACTTGGCCTTCAAAAGGAGGGCTGCCAGGAATGGAATTCATAGCCGTAAAGGAGGGGTAGAAGAGGGAATCCTCTTCCCTTTGCTTAAGCCGTGTAAGGGAAGGCTTCCAGAACTGCTGGAAGAGGAGATGGGCACCTCACTCTCTGTTCACCAAAACGGCAGAAATGCAAGTCCAAGTGCTTCCCTGAGAAAGGAGAAAAGCATGCTGAGAGAGTTAATGGGGGAAAATGACATAGATTCCCTTGCGTTTAGGGATTACACGAACATAGAGATTGATGCCTGGTTTCCACATGGAGAATGTGGAATAGCAGAAGAAATGCTGGTGTATTAGAGGAAAGGAGGGCAAAAAGAGAGGAGTCAGCAGTTGGACAGAGTGCAGTCCCACCTTCAGTGATGCAGGATGCATGAATATCCCATGGGTCAAATTATGGGCCAGAAAATAGTCAAGCATGAGCTGCTGTGCACGTGCCCCACTCAGAAGCGCCAGTACTAGAATGGGGGAGGTATACTAGGGGGTCAGGGGGTAAACCTGAGGGGTCACAGTAGTCATCTGGACGTGCACTGCCCACATCAGGGAGTGACAGAAAACACCAGCAATACTATCACTACAGCTCCAGGCAGGTATGACTCTGCATCTCTTTTTAAAATTCTTTCTTCCTCTACCTTAACCCAAAGAAGACAGAAACAGGAAAGTGTACAGGAAATAAAGGGTGAAAAAAAGAGACCGTGTCCCCCTTACCCACAGATATCCCCAAACCAAAGGTCAGTACTCAATTACTGGGGAGGGGGAAGGTTTTTAATTAGATGTGAGATTGAAATTTTGATTGTTCTGCATTTTTAAGGCCTCGAAGACAGAGTCACCAAAAAAGGCCATTTTTTAAGAGCTGAAGTCAACTGAAAATATGTGGGAGCTGTCAAAAATGTCATCTAAAGTATGGAAGGGAGATCAGAAACAGAATGTTTGAAGAAAGTAGTCAGAGCAAACTAAAACCACTTTCTGTCTGTGAGCCCGCTGACTTCAGCACACTTAATAAACTGGTTGCATTTGCTGTTGTTATTAAGACTGGACATGGGCATGTACATGAAAGCAGAGAATAAAATGTTTAGAAACAGCAAAGGGATGTTTTAACCAAGGTGTGTCCAGGGTGTGGGGTAGATATGGGGTAAAGGGGAGGGATGTAAGCTTGAGCAACGGAAATATTTACTCACTGGTGAGTTAAGCAGACCGTGGACCTGCAGGGGCACATGGAAAATGTCAGTCACACCAGTGGAGACCCTTCCCCCACTGTCTTAAGGCAAAAGCTATATTATCTAAAGGAGTGGACGATGGGCAGACCACAAGTGTTTACCACTAGGAGCAAGCACTTTGGTTGTGATTTTTCATACATGGAATTAACCCAAAGAAAATAGACAAGAGGCCTATTAAATGTTTAAGAAACTTTGGTGACAGAGGACCCCAGGCCTGGTGGACAAGCTTTGTTTGTCAGTGTTTCCCACATAAAGTTAGATCAGGGTCCCTAAATTTGTACCACTGGGAGGGGCTCAAAAAGGTGTATAGTCTCCAAGAAAGGTATCTTTCCTATGTTCATGGAGGACGGTGAATAATGAGAATCCTCACTGGGGCGGAACGGGGGGCTGCCAGTTTGGCTAACTAAGAAGTGGAGTCCCAGGACTTCCCTGATGGTCCAGTGGTTAAGACTCCACGCTTCCGCCGCAGGGGGCTCCGGTTCAATCCCTGGTCAGGGAACTAAGATCCCACATGAGGTGCAGCCAAAAAAATAATAATAAAAAGAAATTTTAAAAAACCTGCAGAGAGCCTTCCTAACAACTTTAAACGTAAAAAAAGAAGAAAAAGAAGGAGAAGTGGAGTCCCTTCCAGCTCAGACAGTGGGCGCAATTGTTCACCAGTAGGATTTGGTGTTTCCCGCAGGTCAGAGACAGCTCTTTGCTTGCTGTCTCCGTCCTCGAATACTGTGTATGTTGAAGACAGATCATGTATCTTTTGGTTGATGGGTCTCTAGAGCATGAGGTACATTCAGACTTGATGGCGAGGCCAGTACGTCACACGGGGTTCCTGAACTTGGAGCTGGATTTGGTGACTAGATGAGACAGTGGTGTGGTCTCCACTGGGAAAGGAAGAATATGTTGGATGATGAGGAAGAGAGGTCTCTGAGGATGCTGAGTAGCCAAGGAATGGGTAGAGGCAAATATTTTGGATAATCTACCTACAGGCTATTCACCATGCACTTCCCCTCGAGTCCCTCTATCACTAAGGTTGAAAAGCAAAATATCCACCTTCCCAGACGTGCTTGCAGCTTGGGGTGACCTAGTGACCCAGCGCTGGTCAGTGAGGCATAAGTGGAAGCTACTCATGAGACTTGTAGAAAATATGATTGGTTTTTAAGGAGTGGACTTGGATGCCATTCTCTTTAGCCCTTCCTCTTTTTTGGCTGACCCCTTCTTTTTTTTTCTTGTTTAGACCACGTGTGGAATACTTGGAGGCACAGCAGCCATTTTACAACAGTAAAGATGGAATTTAAAAATGGTTCAATAGAAAGATAGAAGGAACCCTTATGACATCATTGAGCAGCTGCTCCAGATCCACACTTCTTATACGAGAAAAACAAAAGATGTGGTACATATATACAATGGAATATTACTCAGCCATAGAAAAGAACGAAATTGGGTCATTTGTAGAGACGTGGACGGACCTAGAGACTGTCATACAAAGTGAAGTAAGTCAGAAAGAGAAAAACAAATATATATTAACGCATATATGTGGAATCTAGAAAAATGGTACAGATGAACTGGTTTGCAGGGCAGAAATAGAGACACAGACGTAGAGAACAAGCTATGGACACCAAGGGGGGAAAGTGTGGGGTGGGGAGGTGGTGGTGGGATGAATTGGGAGATTGGGATTGACATGTATACACTAATATGTATAAAATAGATAACTAATAAGAACCTGCTGTATAAAAAATAAATAAATAAAATTCAAAAAAACCTTTGGTGAGACTACTGAGATTGAATTTTCTACCATTTGGATTTGAATTAATTCCTAAATGATGTAATATGATGAAATGCTCTATAGCCATAAAGCACATGCCATAGAAAGAAGAATATTTATCGAAGTGCTAATAGATTTTTAATTAAAAAGAAACCCCTGTGATCAAATGGTTTGGGAAACACCAAGTTAAACTTGATTAAGCAGCTTACTTTATTTAAGGGGATATAACATACAGTTTTTACCAAACTTAACCACGGGGTACCATTTCACTGTCTATCTCAGTGCACTAGTTTTACTAGAATAAAGTTTGGGAACTTCTGTTGTATAAAATATCAATAATATAGAAAATGGTTAATGATATTGCTAAATGAAAAAAAAACAGTTTATAGATCGAATGTATTTCTGTTCACTAAGGTTATGTCTAGTGAATAATTTTAACTATTGATCTACTTGTTTTCCTTTTCCAAACTCTCTAAATAAATTACAACTACTGTACATTATTTCTGTAATCAGTAAAACACAATTAATATCTTTTCCCAGTAGCATTCTGTTTACTTGTGTGGAATGGGTAGAAGAGTGTGAAGCTTTTGTGCATGGTAATTAGTAACAGATCTGCATTCCTGCGATTTACTCACCTGTACAGCATGACTAGTCTATTGCCTCACAGCTCAGTAAAATACTCTGTTTGCTTAAAAACCTGCTGACTGAGCACATTCGTGACCAGCTGGGGAGATGGGCAAATGAGGAAGTAAGGGGTGGGACCCAGGTCAGACTATTCTATGGCATTAGCAGAGGCTTCTGAGGAGAAGACAGAAACTCTTCAATTTAAGGATACACTAAAGAAGGTCCTCATAGGAGTTCCAATTGGATAAGCTCCTAGTGAGTGTGGATGCTTTCAGTTCTGTCAAAAGAGTAAACATGTAGTATAGCATGAATTAAAGAAAATTAAAATCACCAGAATATTATTCCTTCTACAAGTATTTAACCGTATAAATTAGGTCAAACATATCTTGCCACAAAAATAGCAATTACTTGTCATTTATATGGATAATTATTGCTTTTCTGGTTTTTTGGGGGGCGGGGAGACAAGTCTAAACAGAATACAAATATCAATTACCAAATCATTTTGCTATGGGGGACGTTAGAAACTCGAATGAGATCTGAGAATTATATAGAAATAATGTAAGGATATCAATTTCAATTCCCTCATTTTGATAGTTGTCTTGTGGTGATATAGGAAATGTCCTTGTTTGTAGGAACTACACATTAACATATTTGGGGATGACAGGACATTGATTTGGAAACTTCCTCTCAAAAGATTCAGTGAAAAACAGTTCTCTTTTTTCTCTAAAGGTATTTCCCTTGCAACTTTTCTGTAAGTTTGTGATAATTTCAAAATATAAAATATGTATTTTTTTAAATGATGATAAAGGGAAACAAACATACTAAATTTCACTCTTTTACTCTTTCCTCTAAGCTACATTGCTGTGGAAAGGCATTCTCTCAACACAGTTCTTTCTAATGAGCACCTTGACAGTATCTGTATTTCTACTTGGAAACTAAAAATACTTTGCTATCTAAATAACTATTTTCACCAATGAAAATATTGTATACTCAAAAAAACAGTAAAGATTACTACTTTTATTTTTATTTTTTAAAAATATCTTTTATACTTCCTTTATGTTTTCCAAGACATTTTCACATACCTTACAATCATCACGGGGTTCTCATCAGATTGGTAGGCAACTTGGAGGAATTGAAAGAACAGGTCTTAGACTAGGGATGACGTCGACTGTGATTCCAGTTCCACAAATCCAAGCCATGTGACCTTGGGAACACTAACTAAGCTCTTTTAGCCTCTGCTTCATTATCTGAACCTCTTAAATAGTAAATTTACTATTTACAAAAACTACACTTCCTATTCTGAAGATTTATTGAGGTATACATCACTGAGTCAAGGTATAAAGCATAATCCTGGATCATCTATCCATAAGACTGACAGTTATGGTGTACCTGGTAAGTGCCAGGTACAGTTCTAGGCACAGGAGACGTAGCTGTGACCTAGAGATATGGTCCCTGCTGTCACAGAGTTCCCAGCCTAGCGGAAGCAGAGACAGAGGGGACAATCAAGTGGTGATGTCATAGAGTAACTGGGGTAAGGTACAGAGGGACCTTAGGTAAAGGTAGTCACAGGAGGCTTCTCCCAGAAGAGCTGAAACTTCAGTGATGTGAAGACCCCCTGCTAAGATCTGCCAAACAGCTCCTCTATGGTCACCCACCAAAGACTGCCCTCAGAGGGGCAAGATTGCTTCCTGGAAATACAACTGTGCTTAACAAGGGGCCAGCTTCCTGTAGGTGCCCTGTGATCTCAGGGACAGGCTTCAGAGGTTGTGAACCACCACAATCTGCTTGTATTAGCCAACGTTGTCCAGAGAAATAGAACGTGTGTATAAAGGTCGTTTATTATGAGGAACTGGCTCAGTTAATTATGGAAGTAAAGAAGTCCCACAGTCTGCCGCCTGGAAGCTGAAGACCCAGGAAAGCAGGGATGTAATTCAGTCTGAGTCTGAGGAGCTGAGAATCAAGGAGGCTGATGATGTAAATCCCAGTCCAAGATGAGATGCGAAGTCCCAGCTCAACCATGAGGCGGGAAAAAAGGGGCAAATTCCTCCTTCCTCCACCTTTTTTTTTTTTTTTTAACATCTTTATTGGAGTATAATTGCTTTGCAATGGTGTGTCAGTTCCTGCTTTATAACAAAGTGAATCAGTTATACATATACATATGTCCCCATATCTCCTCCCTCTTGCATCTCCCTCCCTCCCATCCTCCCTATCCCACCCCTCCAGGTGGTCACAAAGCACCGAGCTGATCTCCCTGTGCCATGCAGCTGCTTCCCACTAGCTATCTATTTTACGTTTGGTAGTGTATATATGTCCATGCCACTCTCTCACTTCATCCCAGCTTCCCCTTTTGTTCTATTCAGTCTCTTAACGAATTGGATGATGTCCACTCACATGGGCGGGTATGGGGGAAGGCAGTGTACTGAGTCCACCAATTCAGTGCTAGTCCCATCTGGAAACACCTGCACAGACACACACAGAGACGATGTTTAATCTGGGCACTCGATGGCCCACTCAGATTGACACATAAAGTAAACCATCACATCCCTCGAAGCCTGTTCTTGTGGTACCTGCGTGGAGTAATCATATCCGGGTGAACAGATGTACTCTAGTTTATGTATCCAACCCTCTAACTCACATAGAAGAAACTCAGCTAAAACATAGCCCTAGGCTTCTTCGGGGTATTTTTAAAAGCCAGTTCACTGGTGCGTGTGTGTGTGTGTGTGTTTGTGTGTACTGCTGGATATTTTTTTTTTTTAATGTCTGAAACATTTATATTAACATATTTCCATACAAATAACCCAATGAAAGTTTAGTATTAGTTGTTTTGTTTGTTTTTTTATACTGCAGGTTCTTATTAGGCATCAATTTTATACACATCAGTGTATACATGTCAATCCCAATAGCCCAATTCAGCACACCACCATCCCCACCTCACCGCAGTTTTCCCCCCTTGGTGTCCATATGTCCATTCTCTACATCTGTGTCTCAACTTCTGCCCTGCAAACTGGCTCATCTGTACCATTTTTCTAGGTTCCACATACATGCATTAATATATGATATTTGTTTTTCTCTTTCTGACTTACTTCACTCTGTATGACAGTCTCTAGATCCATCCACGTCTCAACAAATGACTCAATTTCGTTCCTTTTTATGGCTGAGTAATATTCCATTGTATATATGTACCACACCTTCTTTATCCATTCGTCTGTTGAGGGGCATTTAGGTTGCTTCCATGACCTGGCTATTGTAAATAGTGCTGCAATGAACATTCGGGTGCATGTGTCTTTTTGAATTACGGTTTTCTCTGGGTATATGCCCAGTAGTGGGATTGTTGGGTCATATGGTAATTCTATTTTTAGTTTTTTAAGGAACCTCCATATTGTTCTCCATAGTGGCTGTATCAATTTACATTCCCACCAACAGTGCAAGAGGGTTCCCTTTTCTCCACACCCTCTCCAGCATTTGTTGTTTGTAGATTTTCTGATGATGCCCATTCTAACAGGAGTGAGGTGATACCTCATTGTAGTTTTGATTTGCATTTCTCTAATAATTAGTGATGTTGAGCATCTTTTCATGTGCTTCGTGGCCGTCTGTATGTCTTCTTTGGAGAAATGTCTATTTAGGTCTTCTGCCCATTTTTGGATTGGGGTGTTTGTTTCTTTAATATTGAGCTGAACGAGCTGTTTATATATTTTGGAGATTAATCCTTTGTCCATTGATTCATTTGCAAATATTTTCTCCCATTCTGAGGGTTGTCTTTTCGTCTTGTTTATGGTTTCCTTTGCTGTGCAAAAGCTTTGAAGTTTCATTAGGTCCCACTTGTTTATTTTTGTTTTTATTTCCATTACTCTAGGAGGTGGATCCAAAAAGATCTTGCTGTGATTTATGTCAAAGAGTGTTCTTCCTATGTTTTCCTCTAAGAGTTCTATAGTGTCCAGTCTTATATTTAGGTCTCTAATCCATTTTGAGTTTATTTTTTTGTATGGTGTTAGGGAGTATTCTAATTTCATTCTTTTACATGTAGCTGTCCAGTTTTCCCAGCACCACTTATTGAAGAGACTGTCTTTTCTCCATTGTATATCTTTGCCTCCTTTGTCATAGATTAGTTGACCATAGGTGCATGGGTTAATCTCTGGGCTTTCTATCTTGTTCCATTGATCTATGTTTCTGTTTTTGTGCCAGTACCATATTGTCTTGATTACTGTAGCTTTGTAGTATAGTCTGAAGTCAGGGAGTCTGATTCCTCCAGCTCCATTTTTTTCCCTCAAGACAGCTTTGGCTATTCGGGGTCTTTTGTGTCTCCATACAAATTTTAAGATGATTTGTTCTAGCTCCGTAAAAAATGCCATTGGTAATTTGATAGGGATTGCATTGAATCTGTAGATTGCTTTCGGTAGTATACTCATTTTCACAATGTTGATTCTTCCAATCCAAGAACATGGTATATCTCTCCATCTGTTGGTATCATCTTTAAGTTCTTTCATCAGTGTCTTATAGTTTTCTGCATACAGGTCTTTTGTCTCCCTAGGTAGGTTTATTCCTAGGTATTTTATTCTTTTTGTTGCAATGGTAAATGGAAGCGTTTCCTTAATTTCTCTTTCAGATTTTTCATCATTAGTGTATAGGAATGCAAGAGATTTCTGTGCATTCATTTTGTATCCTGCAACTTTACCATAGTCATTGATTAGCTCTAGCAGTTTTCTGGTGGCAGTTTTAGGATTCTCTATGTATAGCATCATGTCATCCGCAAACAGTGACAGTTTTACTTCTTCTTTTCCAATTTGGATTCCTTTTATCTCTTTTTCTTCTCTGATTGCCGTGGCTAGGACTTCCAGAACTATGCTGAATAATAGTGGTGAGAGTGGACATCTTTGTCTCGTTCCTGATCTTAGAGGAAATGCTTTCAGATTTTCACCATTGAGAATGATGTTTGCTGTGGGTTTGTCATATATGGCCTTTATTATGTTGAGGTAGGTTCCCTCTATGCCCACTTTCTGGAGAGTTTTTATCAGAAATGGGTGTTGAATTTTGTCAGAAGCTTTTTCTGCATCTATTGAGATGATCATATGGTTTTTATTCTTCAATTTGTTAATATGGTGTATCACATTGATTGATTTGCGTATATTGAAGAATCCTTGCATCCCTGGGATAAATCCCACTTGATCGTGGTGTATGATCCTTTTAATGTGTTGTTGGATTCTGTTTGCTAGTATTTTGTTGAGGATTTTTGCATCTATATTCATCAGTGATATTGGTCTGTAATTTTCTTTTTTTTGTAGTGACTTTGTCTGGTTTTGGTATCAGGGTGATGGTGGCCTCATAGAACGAGTTTGGGAGTGTTCCTTCCTCTGCAATTTTTTGGAAGAGTTTGAGAAGGATAGGTGTTAGCTCTTCTCTAAATGTTTGATAGAATTCACCTGTGAAGCCATCTGGTCCTGGACTTTAGTTTGTTGGACGATTTTTAATCACAGTTTCAATTTCATTACTTGTGATTGGTCTGTTCATATTTTCTGTTTCTTCCTGGCTCAGTCTTGGAAGGTTATACCTTTCTAAAAATTTGTCCATTTCTTCCAAGTTGTCCATTTTTTTGGCATAAAGTTGCTTGTAGTAGTCTCTTAGGATGCTTTGTATTTCTGCGGTGTCTGTTGTAACTTCTCCTTTTTCATTTCTGATTTTATTGATTTGAGTCCTCTCCCTATTTTTCTTGATGAGTCTGGCTAATGGCTTATCAATTTTGTTTATCTTCTCAAAGAACCAGCTTTTAGTTTTATTGATCTTTGCTATTGTTTTCTTTGTTTCTATTTCATTTATTTCTGCTCTGATCTTTATGATTTCTTTCCTTCTGCTAACTTTGGGTTTTGTTTGTTCTTCTTTCTCTAGTTTCTTTAGGTGTAAGGTTAGATTGTTTACTTGAGATTTTTCTTGTTTCTTTAGGTAGGCTTGTATAGCTATAAACTTCCCTCTTAGAACTGCTTTCGCTGCATCCCATAGGCTTTGGGTCGTCGTGTTTTTATTGTCATTTGTCTCTAGGTATTTTTTGATTTCTTCAGTGATCTCTTGGTTATTTAGTAACGTATTGTTTAGCCTCCATGTGTTTGTCTTTTTTACGTTTTTTTCCCTGTAATTCATTTCTAATCTCATAGCGTTGTGGTCAGAAAAGATGCTTGATATGATTTCAATTTTTTTAAATTTACTGAGGCTTGATTTGTGACCCAAATTGTGATCTATCCTGGAGAATGTTCCATGCGCACTTGAGAAGAACGTGTAATCTGCTGTTTTTGGATGGAATGTCCTATATATATCAATTAAATCTGTCTGGTCTATTGTGTCACTTAAAGCTTCTGTTTCCTTACTTATTTTCATTTTGGATGATTTGTCCATTGGTGTAAGTGAGGTGTTAAAGTCCCCCACTATGATTGTGTTACTGTCAATTTCCTCTTTTATAGCTGTTAGCAGTTGCCTTATGTATTGAGGTGCTCCTGTGTTGGGTGCATATATATTTATAATTGTTATATCTTCTTCTTGGATTGATCCCTTGAACATTATGTAGTGTCCTTCCTTGTCTCTTGTAACATTCTTTATTTTAAAGTCTATTTTAGCTGATATGAGTATAGCTACTCCAGCTTTCTTTTGATTTCCATCTGCATGGAATATCTTTTTCCATCCCCTCACTTTCAGTCTGTATGTGTCCCTAGGTCTAAAGTGGGTCTCTTGTAGACAGCATATATATGGGTCTTGTTTTTGTATCCATTCAGCCAGTCTATGTCTTTTGGTTGGGGCACTTAATCCATTCACGTTTAAGGTAATTATCGATATGGATGTTCCTATGACCATTTTCTTAATTGTTTTGGGTTTGTTTTTGTAGGTCCTTTTCTTCTCTTGTGTTTCCCACTTAGAGAAGTTCCTTTAGCATTTGTTGTAGAGCTGGTTTGGTGGTGCTGAGTTCTCTTAGCTTTTGCTTGTCTGTAAAGCTTTTGATTTCTCCATCAAATCTAAATGAGATCCTTGCCGGGTAGAGTAATCTTGGTTGTAAGTGCTTCCCTTTCATCACTTTAAGTATATCATGCCACTCCCTTCTGGCTTGCAGAGTTTCTGCTGAGAAATCAGCTGTTAACCTTATGGGAGTTCCCTTGTATGTTATTTGTCGTTTTTCCCTTGCTGCTTTCAATAATTTTTCTTTGTCTTTAATTTTTGCCACTTTGATTACTATGTGTCTCAGCATGTTTCTCCTTGGGTTTATCCTGTATGGGACTCTCTGCGCTTCCTGGACTTGGGTGGCTATATTCTTTCCCATGTTAGGGAAGTTTTCGACTATAATCTCTTCAAATATTTTCTCTGGTCCTTTCTCTCTCTCTTCTCCTTCTGGGACCCCTATAATGCGAATGTTGTTGCGTTTCATGTTGTCCCAGAGGTCTCTTAGGCTGTCTTCATTTCTTTTCATTCTTTTTTCTTTAGTCTGTTCCACAGCAGTGAATTCCACCATTCTGTCTTCCAGGTCACTTATCCGTTCTTCTGCCTCAGTTATTCTGCTATTGATTCCTTCTAGTGTAGTTTTCATTTCAGTTATTGTATTGGTCATCTCTGTTTGTTTGTTCTTTAATTCTTCTAGGTCTTTGTTAAACATTTCTTGCATCTTCTCGGTCTTTGCCTCCATTCTTATTCCGAGGTCCTGGATCATCTTCACTATCATTATTCTGAATTCTTTCTCGGGAAGGTTGCCTATCTCCATTTCATTTAGTTGTTTTTCTGGGGTTTTTTCTTGTTCCTTCATCTGGTACATAGCCCTCTGCCTTTTCATCTTGTCTATCTTTCTCTAACTGTGTTTCTTGGTCCACAGGCTGCAGGATTGTAGTTTTTCTTGCTTCTGCTGTCTGCCCTCTGGTGGTTGAGGCTATCTAAGAGGCTTGATGGGAGGCTCTGGTGGTGGGTAGAGCTCTCATTTACCAGTTTTATTTTACATAGGATGCCTCATTTACTAAAACCATAGATTCCAAGTTGCCCCATGAAAAATGTGATATTCTTAGCTGTCAACATTAGGGAATTTCCCCAATCACATTTTTAAATTGATTTAATGTGTTATTTTTGAAAACGTAAGTTGGGATATCACAAAATGGACTTAGCCTGCAGAGGCTTACTTTCTACCAGAGAGCTCCATTTCCATGTTCTGCTTAACAGAACCCAAAATGATCTTCCTTCCCAAACCTCTTCCTTTTCCTGCACTATCTAAGAAAAAGTAACCACACTCTACATAGTTCCCTAAGCCAGAACCCTAGCAGCCATTTTTGCTTCTCTTTTCCCCTTCCCGCTCCATATCTAGTCACTGAGCACTTCTATTCTACCTCCCAAATGACCTCAGATCCTTTCCCTCCACCCCAATCTCTGCCACTGCCTTTAGTTTGAACCCTCACTCCTCTCTTAGATGAATATAAAGTCTCTTAATGGGTTTTGTTGCTTCCATCAGTCCTACTTATTCTCAAGCGTGACCTCACTACAAACCACCTGATAGTGACTCCTTAACTTCACAACATTCAATGGCTCTCATGTTTCTGGGAAGAAAACCAAGCTCTTTACCCCAGCATCTACTTGGGATTAATAGATCTAGGTTTGAATTTCAGGTTTAAGTACTTTGCAGCAGTGTGACCTCAGACTATTGGGCTTTCTAAGCCTTTGTTTTCTCACCGTGCCTGAGGTCACTGAGGGCAGGACTATTTTTCACACACGGGTGCCTGGCATGTAGGAGGGACTAATCAATGTTGAATGAAGGGAAAGTATTTTAAAATCCACATCAAAAAATTGTTCCTCCTTAAAAAAAGAAAATCCTGATACCCTATGCCACTTCCAACCAAATTTGACTTCGACCTTTATTTTCTGATGATCACAATAAGGTGCCTTTGGGGATCCACACAATCAGGGATCAAATCCTGGCCACACCCCTGAGCAATCATGTGACCTTGGGAACGTGACTTAGCTTCTGTAAAATCTGTAAAATGAAGGTTTCTGAGGATTTTGTTCCCGAGGGTTAAATGAGTACCTCACTTGGAACGGGGGCGGGCGCATAGTGTTTACCAAATGTTAACTATCGTTATCATCTTCATCAAATCAAGACCGTGGTACTTCACTTTGTGACTCTCAAGTTTGTATGAGAAAATCGTGCTTTATGCGTTGTTGTTGGCTAAAGTAGGGAAACCTGGAAACTCCTGCCGTGGAAGAGAGCAACAGGCGAGAAAAGCGAGTTGCTGAATCCCAGCGCCTCAGAGGTGGGAGGGAGGAGTTCGGTACCTAATTTACTGATGAGGAAGTGGAGGGGTGACGTGTCCTCGAGTCTCATTCAAGACACAGCCACAGCTCTTTATTGAGAGTAGGACCAGGGCCCCGGGGGTTGCTATGGTTAAACTGTAGGTGGAAACTAACACTCTTTGGAAGGCAAGACAGGAGGAGCATTCAGTTATAAAAAACGGTCAAAAATTGGGGTGAAACTAAGTTCGTTGAGCAATACATCAAATGAGTCAACTGTGGACCCGGTGAAACCGAGTTGCTAACTGAACTGGCATTTTATGAACAGGGGCTTTCTACAGAGCCCACTGACTCAGGATGGCTTCGATTAACAAACTCCCGCGGCACTTCCCGCAGGACCGGAAAGCTCGGAGCGCGAGAGATGAATGGAAACCAGAGTCCGGGGCGCGCGCGCCGCTCGGGGGGCGGGGCAGCCGCGGGCGGGGGCGGGGCATTGTGAGTTACACGCCTGCGTTCCGAGGAGGGCGCGTGGAGGGAACTCTGGTCGTGATTGGTCCGTCGTAACCAGGTAACCAAAGGACACATTCCGGTAGGCAAGGGCCGGCCGGGCTAGTTACTTTCAGTCAGGAGGCGGCGGCGGAAGGAGGAGGAGCTCCGGCTGCGCTCTCTCCCTCAGTGGTTGTGCGTCTCAGCGCTTGTCTGGTTCCCACCCCTTTTAAATAAGCCGGTCTGGTCACCGCCCTCACAGACTAGTTGGCACCGGGGAGGCGGCGGCGGCGGGGGTGCGGCCGGGGCCGGGCCCCTGCCCGGGGCCCGGCGGCTGGGCGGACAGGAGAGCGGCGGGCGAAGTCGCGTCTGCATGTGCGGCACAGCCCCGGCATAGCCCGGGGCTGCCAGTGCCCGCCGCGCCATTGTTGGGGGAGGGGCGGCTTCTGAGCTCGGCGGAGTCGGGGGACGAGCGGAGGCGGCGGCGGCAAGGAGTGAAGGCGCCCCATGGGGAACTCGCTGTGTTGTTGCCTGTGCCCCAATGCCAGCCCCAAGTCGGGCCGGCGCAGGGGGTCAGCGGAGCCGGACTGCGAGTCTGAGGTCTACAAGGCGGCGGCCGGGAACGCGGTGGCAGTAGCTCCGGCGGCAGCTACCGTGGAACCCGCCGAGTTGGATTTCGCAGGTGGCGAAGGCCACCACCTGCATCACATCAGCGACCGGGAGATGCCCGAAGGTAAGAAGCGGCTGGCGCGCCTCGCCCCTCGCGGGGTAGGCGCCGTCTGCTCTCGGGCTTACCTCTGGCCTCCACCGCCCCCAGGGTCCCCCGGGAGGGAGACGCCGCCTAGGGCTCCTTCTTGCCCGGAGTTGGCTCTCCCAGGGCTGGGCACCGGGAACGAAGGTTGGCTCTGCTTGGCATCCCCACCCCTTATTCTTTACCAGTCGCGTCCGGCCAGTCTCCTTCCCTCTTCCCTACCCGAATGCCCAATTCTTTCCCCCGTTCCCATTTCCCAGCCCGGCCTGAGACCCTCCAATCCGCGGCCCTTCCTGTTCGTGGTTCTATTTAACATCTCGTGGGACTTAGCAGAGACTTTCTGGTGTATTCTCTCTTTTCTTAATGCAAATTTAAATACTCTAACTTCGGCGTATCCATCCCGTCTCCCTATCCAGATGGTACCTAAGCGAAGGAACTAGGTAAGGGCCTGATGATAGACTTCTATTCGTTAAGGTAGTGGATACTCGAGACAATTAAGACAAACATTAGAGGATTTGTCATTTAAATTCAAAATAGAGATGGACAGAGTCAGTGTGGTGTTCTTAACTAAAATTCTTTGGATTTTAATGTTTTCAGTCGCCCTGATAGAAGCTACTTTATCCCTTCTAACTATAATTTGAACACGACAGGAAAGAAAATGGTGGGAGAGGGGCTTAAAATAACTGTGAACGGTGTGAAACGTTACTGCCACGGCTGCAGAGAATAGTTGTTGGGTTTTTTTTCTTTACCAGAGGAGACCCCATGGAGTTCTGATTACTTTTAAATTCCCACTTTGACACAAGTATGTCTTCAGCTGCACAGCCTTAACCGACTTCTTTTGCACGTTGCCTGTTCTAAGGGAGGGGTGAGGTGGTTCCTGAGACTGCTGGACAGAAGTTTCAAAGGAGAAAAAACAAATTCAGATTGTAATTTGTAATATAAAGGTTTGGGAGTTAACATACCACATCCATCCTGCAGAAAAATGTCTCCATGGCTCCCTCCTCCGCCCCCCCCCCCCGGTAGAATACTATTTAACTTTAAGAATGTTCAGGTAAAAGTTCTGAAGACTAAGTGGCTGGGGGTGGGTGTTGTCGGGGAGGAGAGGAGAGAGAGAAGAGAGGAAATGTTTGATTTTTGCCTCTAGAATTTTGGAAAGGGATGGCTCTAGGTTTAAAAAAAAAAAATTTCTGGGTCGCATAGTGGCACTTTAATAAAGACTGTTCTTTGAAGTATAAAACATTGTATCATAAAGATGTTAAAGCCCCACTGGCCCATTTGTTTCATTTAAATGCCAGAGATTATTTCATTATTTCATAGACGAAATGTCTTACAGCTCTTCTATTTAAATTTTAGTTGGGTTTATTTAATTTCTTTAAAAGTTAGAATAATTAAGCCTGTGGATTCACCCTTATGATGGACGTGGCTTTGTAAGTGGAAAGTACTCCCTTTTCAGAATAGTTAGATATTGTGAAAGAATGAACAAATTATGTGAATTAATTGTAGCTTTAAACACAAAGCATGTAAGTACTTGTGAAAACTGCTCTGCTTGTTGCTATAAGGTAAGCCTCTAAATGATTTTTAAAAACAGTTAGTAGTTGGCTAGTGTAGGATGAGAGACGAAAATTGGACCTTTATAGAATTCTTTTAAGATTTACAATGCATTTTCTTGTGTATTTCACTTGGCCCTTCCATCTACAAATAAGGCCCGTATATATTCTCCCTCTGTTGCCGATGAAGAAGCCAAGACTTAGAGATCTGAAATGACTGTGTAACACAGCTACTGAACAAAAGAGACAGACTTGGGAGGTGGTAGATATGCCAAATTCAGTTCTTGGGCTGCTTAAGAAACTGTTTAGAGTGCACCTTATATTTTATAATTTATCCATAAGTTAGGCCTATCTCAGCATACTCCAGTTTTGATTATTGCCATTCCAGTTTATTGTACACAACTCAGAAGCAACATTTACCTCTCCATTCTCTGTCTGTACATACATTGCAATGGATATGAATAAAAGTAGAAGTCATGAAATAGCCTAAATTTATCAGTCAGGTAAACACGTTGATATAATTTAAAGAGTTTGTTCTGGTGAAATCCAATTGAAGCCGAGAATGCCCTGGACAGAGGGACATTAGGGGAAGCTGGTAAGCGGGCAGGTAAGGTACTAAGCATTTAGCATACGACTATGTATGATAAGGAAGGAGTGCTAAATCAGGAACTGGAAAAATAGAGTTCATGAGTACAGAATTTACCTTTTTATGTTTAACATGATTGTTAAAATTTCATTTCAATTTGTCTTTTTTGGGGGGGCATTCAATAAAGTGATAAGAGAAACCTCAACTTCAGCATTTGCCTATTAATTAAGTTTCCATAGAAACAAGGTCAGAACACCAAATATAAAGTACAGGCACATTGGAAGTTTGCTCTTAATGTCTTTCTTTCAGACAATTTTGTATCAGTTTCCCTGGAAACTGAGAAATACCTACTCAGATATAAAACATTTTGGCTTTTCTACAGTGAAGAATTATTTGGTTACTTAGAGAAAATCGTACATAAATGATGCTCTGTCTTGTTCTTCAGAAACATTGGAGAAGAACATGATTTCTTCAAGCCATCTCAAAAAAGTAACTCCTAAGAACGTAGTATAGATTTCAGATAGACTCAAAAGAATTTTTTACTACTTTGTCTTTAACAGTATATCTAATATAACTGATGGTAGTGTCATAATAGAAAAGAAGATGCTACGGTCCTATTATCTGATTTTATTTTTATTCATCAACTTTTCATACAGCCTTTATGTTCTGACCTTAGGAGCTTTGCTAATTTTCTGGTGAAAGGTGCTCTCTCAAGTGACCCCTACCTCCCATCCCCCTGAAGAGTGGGTAGGGAAGGAATTGGCAATATGATGTGGAAAAACCTCTGAGCAACAGATCTTTCCTTTTTTTGGTGACAGTATTAATGAACATTTGATGTAAAAGATTTAGAAAACACAGAAAAGTCCTTCACTCACACTCAGAATATCCAGAATTTTTATTAATATTTTGGTGTTGATTCTTCCTGAACCTTTTGTATGCATATAAACATAACACTGTGTTTATTTTACAAAGATGGGATTGTTCTTTATGTGCCACTTTGTAACTTTTTGTTAGAAAGGAAAGTAACGACATGAAGCTCCTGTAACCGTGCTGACACCTAGAGAGTGCTCCAGGGTGATGTCTTTCCATGCAGCTGCGCATAGCTCTACAGCCTGCCTTTTACCAACTGTTTACTGTGCCATCGAATGGTTGGAGCATAATTCATTTACCCAGCCTTTATGCTTGAGCATCTTTTATAATCCCATTATAATGCTTTATTCAGGGGACACAGATAAAAACTGATGCATTGTATTGATACTTCCCTATAGCATTCTGATTGTACGCTTTGTCTTACGCCTTAATTAAATTCATAGGGTGAGTCATTTTGTAGTAAAGGTATTTGAACATTAAATGTTCTTTTCCCAAATTAAAGTTACCATTGATTTTTCACTGAACATTAGATTTCCTCTTTTAGGTTTTCGTGGTTCTTGGTAACCTGTCTTGTGTCTTTGATTCTGAGTAACTAAACTACTACTCTAAGAGATCTGAAATTAACTCTGGTCTTAGGTGACAGACACATCAAAAGACAGCATTAGAAGAAATCTTAGATGATGTGGGAAAATTGGGAGAAACTTAACTGGTTTTGGGTACACTGAAACATGATTATTAGGCACCATTCCAGAGGCAGGACAAACAGTGGTTAGACAAGACAAAACCCGTATCCTAACTCAGGTCCTTACTTTCTAGAGGTGCCTGGGGGCTGACGACACAAGAATAACATCAGGTAGTGAGAACAGTAAGAAAGAAAATGAAGGTAATGGGCTGGGGAGGAGGACAGTTTTACAAGGGGTGGTTAAAGACAGCTTCTCTCCTTAAGCGACCCATGAGCAGTCCTAAGAGAGCCGTGTGAGGCTGTGGGAGAAGAGGCTTCTGTGCAGTTCCTAAGAAGGGAATATGCTTGATGCGTGCCAAGGACAGAAAGATGGGTGGCTGCAGCTGAGTGAATGAATGCCAGGAGGAATGTGGGGGATTAAGACCTTGTATGCCTAGTGGGCCTTGACCAAAAAATATGAATTTTAGTCTAATTGTAATGGGAAACCATTGAAGGATTATATGCAGGGGAATGATGTTAATTCTTAGAAAAAGGGAAGGGGGGTAGAGAGGGTGGAGGGAGATCAGACCAGCTACTGTGTGAGAATAGACTGTAAGGGTGGAAGGAAGCAGAGAGGGAGACCAGTTAGGAGGCTGGTGCGGTAGCTCAGGTGAGAGCCAACAGTGGCTTGAACAAAAAAGCGATATTAATAAGGGTCTAAAATAGGCTGTAGTATATAGATTGCTCTTGCATTTCATTTGATTCTCACCATGTTCTGAGTTAGGTAGTGTAGGAATTCTTCTCTTAGGTATAAATTGAGTTGTCCAAGGTTTTAAAAATGAGTATTGATAGAGAGTAGGACTGTAAATTCCAAATGCATGGCATATAGGAACAGAATTTATTGTTGACATTATGTGAGCTTCTTTGGAATACTACCTTTTTTCTCACCCTTTTTTGTTGTTGTTGTGTTAGTGTATTAAAGTAATAAAACTTAAGAGTTAAAACAGTAACACTGCGTAATGTGAAATGAAATGAAGGTAACTTGCAACCCAGAAAGGTTCTTAAAAGTCCAAGAAACTGAATAAAGTACTCTTTAGAAATATATAAAACCAGGTGTACTTACCTATGTGTCACCTCTCAGTCATGATCACTGTAACACTGATTGAGGATTAAAATAAGGCAAAACTGAGAACCAGGGTAGAGGCAGGTACAGAAGCAGTTGGAAACCAGAGCTGGGAAGTTTGGAAGCCAGGATTGTCAGAAGCTAGGAAAGCAGGATCAAGGCTTGGGTGAGCAGTAGCCTGGCAGGTGCAGGAGCCTGCTGTGTACCCGCTGGTGAGGCAGCCCAGCTCAGGGCTGGCTGGCAGGAGCTCCCTGACTGCGGTGGAAAGTGTGGACTCCAAGAGATGAAATCATCAGTTTACATGGTAATTGTAAAGATTGTAATGTTTGTATTATGAGCCATAAAACTAATACACTGCACAGTATAGGGATGCTAGGGCAGTTCAGTAAATGCAGTGGTTACCGTTAAGTAAACTGGTGCTCAGCAGTTGGCCCAGAAACTGCTGACATCTCCTGTTTATTTGGAATATATTGAAATCAATATGTCGATATTAATCGCTTTCTGAAATATGCTGCTTCTGTCAGATGCTTTCTTGGTCACTTCCCTCTCCCTCTAATATTTTAACAAGGAAAAATCATTTATCGACAGTTTGATAGCATAGTTGTAACACTTTTAGCCTTCAGTAATGCATTTCATTTGTTCTAAGTTGCCCATGTTTTCACACTTTTAACAACTGCAATTGAGATGGATCTTAACAACTGGTAGAATCTTAGATTGGAGGAAAAACAGTATTCAGTGTCGGTGGTGTTTTACAGGTTTCCTCTGAGGAATGTTTACATTAAGACCGAGTTTAATTTTTTTTTAATCATACTTTTTCTACATCGACCTATCATGCTGTCAAATAAGTTGCAATTTAAATTGATAATACAAAAATGATGGGTCTTAAAATACAGTTTTAATCATAACCCCTAATCATGAGCTCAAGAGTATTTCTCCTGGGTAAAACATTCTTAGAGGTTTCTAAAGAAATAACTTTCAGAAGAATCCATGTAATTTCCTGAATGCACAGTAATTTCCTGAAGTCTCTAAATTACTGTGTGTGCATGTGGTGGGGAGAGGGATGAGAGGGATGGTGGGTGGTAAAGCTTTGCTTAATAGTTGGCAGTCTTACCTTTGTGATAGTGAAGAGTGTGGTAGGTTTTATCATAGTCTCCTTAGGCTCTTGGGAAGATAGTTCATGGCAAGTGCAGAAATATTGTGTGTATGTATGAGTTTACTGTCTAATGGCTCACATGTCCATTCTATAAGATAGTGATGTGGTATTTTTCATTAGCAAAAAGTGCAAGTTATATAGAAAATTGTTAGTTATATAGGCTATAAACAAAAGATTAATATTTTCTGAAAACCTCATGCAGACTGACAGCAGTAGGGCCCTGGTGTTTACAGTACATTCAAATGATAGGCCAACTCACCAAAGTGGAAATAACACTGATAACTGTGGGAAAATGGTCAAACTGTGTAATCAAAAGAAATACAAATTAGATCTACAGTGAGGTTCCTCATTCATATCAGTAGGAATTTTTTTTTTTTTTTCAAGTATCCAAAGCAAGGGTAGGAACTCAAAATGTCATGATTGGTAGCATTATACCCTAATGTGCCCCCCACCTTCTTTAGGAAGCAATTTAGCATTGTACACGGAGCCGTGAAAGTGATCTAACCTTTTGGCTTAGTCATTCCACTTCCGAAGATCTTTGCTAAGGAGATAAAACCATTATTTTAAAAAACTATGTACGTGAAGATTTTCCTCATAATATTTTAAGAATAGAACTTTGTAAGCACCAATCCCCAGCAATAGGGGATTGGCTAAGTCCAGTATAGGAATAACACTTGATGGGCCAGTGTGTATTCATTAAACAATAAATATGCAACAGTGGGGTGGAGAGCGCTTGTTAGTAACAAGAAGACATAAATTGTACACTAATTAGAGCTTTTTATAACGTATAAGAAAAGCAACTAAAAGTAACGGTTGTGAATCATTGTGTGTTAATGATTGTGAATGGTTGTGTGTAATTTTTAAACAGAGCATCGTTTTGTCTCATGCAGATTTTTGTTCATGATATTTGTTAAAGGAATGAGCAAGTGACTTTTACCTTTCCCCACCTTTAGTGTGATCATCAGTACTGCTGATTAACCAGGTCTCCTTCAGTTGCAAGTTAAAAGAAAATCACAGAGTTAAGCACTACTTGACCCAGGAGTTAAATGATCTCCTCAGTTCTGCTCTCCTCTGTTGATGTCTCCTGAAAAGCCTTTCCCCTCATGATAACAAGGGGAGTGTCCAGCAGCTCAAGACTAGCTAAGGATCCTAGAGTACAGTTCTGCCTTTCTCTTTTCTTGGCAAGTCCCAGGACAGCTGTGATTGATTGGCCGGTCCTGGGTCCTGTGCCTACCTTTGAACCCCCTAGGATAGAGTAGGGAGAGTGCCAGCTTTTTTCTGGTCACTTGGGCTAAGTTTACTTTTTTTTTTTTGCATGTTGTCATTTCTTTTATCCCAGCCTTCTTGATTTTTGTATTTAGATCTGTAGTAGCACATCTTGGTTTGGCGGGTGTGTGTGTGTGTGTGTGTGTGTGTGTGTGTGTGTGTTAAAGCTTGCTTCTCTTTGATTCTGGCACTTAATTTTCCTGGACTTCCATTGAAAATTGTTAAGTTTTACCATGCCATAGACACTGATAAATAATACAGCTACTTTGCAAACATTTCTGCTTATTTTTTAGATTCAAATGTAGTCTATTTACTTTCTTTTTGGTATAGGTAAGTAGTCATGAATTCTTTCGGAAGCTATAGGTTAGAGGCAGCTGTGAAAGTCTCTGCCTGCCATTTTGTGTACAGCTGAAATAATTTATTTTCCCATTGTCTTAATTTTTCAAATATGTAGGAGAAAAAAACTTTAAAATAATTATATGGGTCTTTTACATAAAAATGTTGAATAGAATATTTTCTCCAAAAGCAGCTTGATAAACTTCAAATTCAGTGAAGGAATTTTCATGAAGAACAAAGCAGTTGGTTTAGCTCTGTAAATTACTAGTGCTGGCAATGACATTAAAATGGATGGCTCAGATTCCTGTTAAAACGGGAAGTCCAAAATTACTGTTCGTGCAAAATTCTTTCTGGGTGGGAAAAGGGGATTCTAGGTAGATACATTTGTGAAATGCTGGGTTAGACAGAATTCACTACTAGACTAATTAGTTTTTAATATATCAATGTGTGTATTCTTTGGATTCTCTAAGAGGCAGGGATATATTTGTATTTCACTTTGACCATCAAAGCCATCTTTCAAAAACAGATCAGTTATTATGTGGTTTGGGAAATAATTGCCTTAACCATTACTCTTTATCTGAATCTTGGTCCAGTTTCTTAAAAGATTGGTTAAATGGCTTGAGATGGACTTTGCTGAGGAAATGTCATAGGGCTTTTATGTTTGTTTGTTTGTTTGAAACAACAACCTTACTATCCTGTGTGGTAGCTTGTGCTTGTTTTGTATTTCTGCCTAAATAGAAGACGCTATCCCACCTGGGTGCAAGGTGGGCTACAGGCAGACCCACCTTTTCGTGTAGGTATGGCCAAAATTTTTTTCTAGTAGCCCTATGATCTGCTCCAGAAAGTACTCTTAGTGAAGCCCCAAATTAATCATGCAGCGTGGAATGAAGAAGTGAGTTTAGCTTTGGAAATAGAGGGCAAAGTTAAAAATCACTATCATGGAAGTGTTCCTCTAGATTAGAACATTGAACTTTTATGTAGTCCTCTTAAATCTGCCATGATGAATAGCCCCCAGATAAACCACAGCCAATTAAATGAGTTCACTTGTTGAATGGAGTTAGAATTAGCCATTTGATTGTCTGAAGAACATTTGCCAAAAGCAACTCACTTCGTTTTGGCATATTTGATATATTGAGCTGGTATCTGACAGTAGTTGGCCACAGCATAACTTGCTTCTTGAGACTGTTCCTGGAATGTGCTAGTAATATCAGCTTTAAAAGAGGGTGACTGAATTTTTAATTGATAAATAGGAGGGGAGTCACATATATGATTCATCTAAAAATGGCATAGATTATTTAGGTGCAAGTTAAAGAAGTCTAAGACATAGCCATGGTTTTATTCCACATGTATGGAGAGTTTCTACAATTTTGCTGTTTCCCAATAGAATTTTTATATTGTGCCTTTACTAAAATTGCCTTTTTGTCATTACTAAAAGCTCTTCTCAAGACTATTAAAAGTGGTTTCCATCAATGTGTAGCTATCTTTAAAATCATGTACTTTTCTACTCAACTAAATCACCACACCTTTTTCTCTTCTTCCTATACAGACTTAGCTTTGGAACCAAACCCTTCTGACCACCCAAGTGCAAGCACACTTTTTCTGAGCAAATCTCGAACAGATGGTAAGGCAATGCTTTTTTTTTCCCTGAGAAAAAGAGTGAAAACTGTTCTTGTTTTGTGTATTATAGGAGGTACTTAGAAAAACTCTTACAGTGGTTTAAATGTTTCACTTTTTTATGTATTCACTTGTCTTATTTTAATATGTTGATGATACAGTTTCCTTTAGTTGTCAGTGTTTTAGGGAGGAGAACACTTGGACTATCTGTTTATACATTTTGCCACCTCTTTATCAACATAGTCAACTGGCCACATGATTTAGATGTGGTCTATTTCTCCATGCTACTTTGTCCTTTTCCCCTTGCTCCGAAGAGCACATATGTTAAAGACAAATGATAGGGTTTAGATCACAGTTAGGTTTTCATTTGATCAAATCAGAAAAATCAGTTGTTATATATGGGAATTGAGCCTTGTGATTTTGGCCCTGTTTTACACAGTGTTCAACCAGACGAGCCTATCTCACATCCAGATTTATGCTACTCAGAACTTTTAAGCTATTCAAAACTTTCTCATCCTAATGTAGTGCTGTGCCAGGGTAATAAGAGCAACATGCCATATGGGGTTTTCCAGAAGATTATCCTCAGCATGTGAAACTCATATAAATTTCCTGTGTCCTCCTTGTTTTAAGATGAGAATCAGAACCGTAGAATATTTTGCACTCCTGCTTGCCTGCTTGTCTTCCTTAATGTTATGTTAAATCCTAGTTTATTTGCTAAAAAGCCACACGTGACCAAGTTTTTCAGTTGATTACGAGAGCAGGAATACAAGAAGTGAACATTCCATAATATTTAAAGTGAAGCAGCACAATAAAAAACGGAGGTTTGGTTTTTTGTTGTTGTTGTTTTGCTTTTTGTTTTTTTCCGTTAGATCACTGGTTTTTAGAAAAGGATATAACTCAGGAACAGCCAGATGGAAGAGATGCATAGGACCAGGCATGGGGACAGGGCACAGAGCTTTGATGCCCTCTGCAAGGGTACTACATGCTCACCAACCTGGAAGCTCCTGGGGTTTCTAACTTGCATTTTTCTAGTGTGTGTACTTGAGCCACTCATTTCTGGTTAGGATTGCTCTATTTCTCAGTTTCTTCCAGAGCCATGAGCTGCTCACATGTAGAGGGGCTCTGGAGACAGTAAAAGAAAAGCTGTCCCATGCCTGTCTCTCTCTTCAGCCTTAAGGAATCCGTGCCTGTGATGCCTGTCTGGAGTTAAAGGAGGCAATGTGAGCAAGAGTGTGGCCTAAGACCCTCTTCAGGCTTTTATTCTTCTGGCCTTTGTTGGAGCAAAACAGTTTTGTGTGCTGTAGATATGTTCATTTAGGTCAGCACACTCATTTTAAAATTTACGTTTAACATAGGTTACTTTCCAGTTGTGTATTTTTTCAGTAAGGTATTTGAGTAGGTTACCATTAAGTGGTTCAGGATGCTTCCAGAGATCCTGGTGCGTTGGGAGATGAGTGCCTGGCCAGAAACTGGTTCGTAGAGTTGTCATCTGTAGACTGTGGTAATTAAAGTAAGCTGTGTGTAAATGAAGACTTAGAAAATACTCCTGGCTAGTAGTTCAGCTATGCAGCAGGTACATTTTTTTATTAGCTAAGTTTCTCACCTGGCCTAATTTGCTTTGTCCTTTTCTTTTGTAAATGGGGAGTCTTTCATTTGTACCTAATACAGAATATCTATTAGGTCAAAAAAGTGAAACTAAGTTTTTAGATTTTACTTATAGGACTCATCTTGCTGGGTGATTTAAATTATATATTTTGTTGGAAATTATTTTAAAAAATAGAATGGAATTTTATCTCATTGTGTTATTGGTAATCCATCAGATAATTAGTGACTACTTTTATTTTTCTATGGCATTTGTATCAGAATTCATCAGTTAATTTTTTTTATTCTTAGTGCGGGAAAAGAGGAGGAGCAACCGTTTAAACCATGTAAGTAAACAGTTGAAAAGTTAAGAAATTAATAGTTTGAATTAAAAATATGTCTGCCATGGTTCCTAAAAAATATGATGGATCCAATACTGTTAGCCTGAACCTCTTTTTTGTAGATTTTCTAAATCTCTATTTTCCTAATTCTCAAATGTATTCAGGAAAGTCTTTGACTTAGTAGTGCCCATTTTTTAAGGGTTCTGACATTTAAGTTAAATTTCACTAATACGGTTGTAGTATAAAGATCTGCCTTAAATTCTTTTGCCTTATTTTTTTGATCTTATTTTTTAACCAAAGTAATAAAAGTATAACAGGTAAGTTAATTTTTAGCACTGTCCATTGACTTCTTGTCATAGCAGGTGAAAGCTTAGCTTCTTCGCTCCACCATGACGTTATTTCCCTCCCTGTGTTCCCTCAACATGTATCAGTTTTTATTAAATCAGAATCAATGTTTACATTACTACGACTCTGCAAATATTGTGCATTGCTGAGCCATAGAGTTCTCTGACTGTGCCTCCTCCTTGTACACCCTTCATTCTTTTTCTTAAATATTAATGAAATTGGAGCACTTCTGCACTTCTCTAGGATAACCCAATCCCCCTTTTCCTAGCCAACGTGATCTCACACAGCCAAATGCAGTAAGTAGCTCCCTGCCCGGTCTCCCTGCTTTCACATTCTTCATTTTTTCTGTGGAATTAATTTCCTGACTATATTCACTTGCCTGTTTTCTAACAGCTATTTTTTTCCCCAAATGTTTTAACATTTGTCACATGCCTATCAAAAAAATTTTCCGTCTACTAAGCCACATCTGTTCCATTTTTTTCTTGGAGACACTTTGCCCCAATCTTTTGTCTTCCTACTCCCATATAGACTAGTGTTCCCCTAGGCCTGCTCTATGCCTCTTTCCCTGGGATATCTGTGTGAAGTCATCTGGGATCTCACATAACTCTGCTCTCTTATGTTGGATCCCCTATGTCCTAGATTCTGTTTCCCTCTTGTCTTGTTATACTTCCTTGTTTTACTGGAGCACATTTTCCTGGGAAAAGGGCACATGGGCAGAAAGTTTATAGAGATCTAGCCTCTCTGAAACTCCTTCTATTTGATAAAGTATAGAATTCTCAGTTGAAACTAATTTTTGCAGTTCTAAAGACATTTCCCTCTCATCTTCTCATTTACACTGTTGCTCTTAAACCTGTTGAACATTGTATGGTACATTGTGCATTACCGATTTTAGTCATTTTCCCCCATCCCTTCCTTCTCGGGAACCTTTTAGTACCTTCCCTCTCCCTGGGATTTTGAAATTTCATAATTTGGTTTGGTATAGACCTTTTTTGTGTGTTTCTTTGATATTCTGTTTTTTTCTTCCAGGTTCCTATTATTCAGATGTTGGAAGTCTTAGACTTACCAGATCGCTAACTTTTTTCCCCTCCTGCTTTGCATTTTGTCTTTTTGTCCTGCTTCCTGGAGATTTCCTTGACTGTGCTCTAATCCTTCTATTGAATATATTGTTTTGTCTACCTTATTTTCAATTTATAGAGTTCTCTTATATCCTGTCATTCTTTTTTTCACTGATGCAATTTCAAGTTTTCATTTGCTCCTGAGATTTTATCACTCCCATCAATTCCTTCTTCCTGTTTTGTTTTGTATTTTTAAAGCATCCTTATATTTTATTTTATTTATTTATTTTTTGGCTGCATTGGGTCTTGGTTTCTGCACGTGGGCTTTCTCTGGTTGCGGTGAGCTGGGCCTACTCTTTGTTGGGTGCGTGGGCTTCTCATTGCAGTGGCTTCTCTTGTTGCGGAGCACAGGCTCTAGGGCGTGCGGGCTTCAGTAGTTGCGGCTCATGGGCTCTAGAGCGCAGGCTCAGTAGTTGTGGCGCATGGGCTCAGTTGCTCTGTGGTATGTGGGATCTTTCTGGGCCAGGGCTCGAACCCGTGTCCCCTGCATTGGCAGGCGGATTCTTAACCACTGCGCCACCAGGGAAGTCCCATTCCTTCTTCCTGTTTTGATCTCTCACTTGTTGGGGGCTTCCCTCAAACGTGTGATGGTCCTTGGCTGTCTGTTAAGATCTAATTGGAAGCATCACTTGGACAACTCGTTAACTGATGGGCCTCACTGCAAGGATTTGGGGACCACGCCTCTGAACTCTGAGCCTGCCTTGGGTTCTGTAAGACAAACTGGTTTTCTTGTTCCTGTCCTAGTCACTCTCTGTAGGTACCAAGGTTGTGCTTCCTCTGTTCTGCCATGTCAGTTACCACTCCTTTATCTAGTCTTTTCACCTTTCAAACATTAAAAATCATCTGCTGTTTATCCTGTCTTATGTATAGCTTTTATAAAAAAGGCCTTTAATTCTAATGAGATGATATCTGAAAGAAGGGGGAGAGGAAATAGATTTGTGGTCAGTCTACTCAAACTTAGATTTATTCTTTGAATATAGGTTCTGAGTTTGAAGTTTAATTCAATATAATTAACGATATTAATTCAGACAATATTTTTGATTATACCTATAATTAGAATATTATACTTTTCTACTAAGGCCTTGAGTATGAATTCTATTCAAACCACTCACCCTACCATATTGTCCATTAATGTGCAACATAGATGGAGTATTACAGACCTTTCAGTTAAAGTCATTGATTCTTAATAAACGTATCCAAAACTTGTGAAAAGGGGGAAGAAAAAAGTGAACTTCAGCTTTATTCTCTTTTTTTTTTTTTTTTCATTTATATACTTTTATTTGGGAATGTTTAAATCAATACAGAGAAAACGAAATTTCAGAGACACCGAATATCATTAGTTTGGATATCATTACTTTATTATAAAAGAAACACGGAAATTATTTACAGGATGAAAGATTTCAGAACTTCAGTGGCAGCTTCACGTGATGCCATTGGGGGAACGGGCAGCTTCACGTGATGCCATTTCAATAGTGACTTATTTTAGTCGACATATTTTCCAAGAATGTCACCATCTCTAAATAAGAAATAATCCTTGTCATCTAGAACTACTTTGGTGCCTCCATATTCTGGGAGAAGAACTTTATCTCCAACTTTCACACTAACTGGTTGAATCTCTCCACCCTTTCCTTTAGAGCCTGATCCAACAGCTACTACCATTGCTTGCAATACTTTTCCTTGCGATTTTTCTGGAAGCATAATGCCTCCTTTGGTTACAACTTTGGGTGCACTTCTTTCAACTAATACTCGGTCAAAGAGGGGAAGAAACTTTCTAAATGCCTGTCCTGCCATGACTCGGGTTGCCGCACTTCGTACTCTCGCTCTCTCCAGCTTTATTCTTTTAATGGGTTAAAATCAGAGGCAGTAGGCACAATGGGAAGAGTCACTGGGTGGGGGCAGGATTTCAACAGGTACTTGACCTTTAATGATAAGCTTTGAGGGTTGTTACTTACTAGCCTCCTAGGTATGATTATTTTCTAGTCTTCACCATTAAACCTGAAGTCTACTAAGCAACCTTTCCCCTTATAAAGATTGTAAAAGTCCATGTATTTTGTCCTTAGTGCTGAATGAAGATAAATACTCTTCTTCAGTGACCAATTGAAATAATACCTATGAACATTAAACTGTCAGTAGTGTTTTTTGCTACTTGTTTTTTTTTTTTTTTGTATTTGCATTTTATACCCTTATGTGTGTCAGTGCAGTTTATTGAGGTTGTGAGCCAGCAATGGTAAGGCTTTAATCATAAAGGACAGTTATCTTAAATTTTCAAGCAAGATGAGAGGAAAGTAATCTGCTGGCAGCTAACATATCTAGGCTTTGCTCAGAGGCTTCAATTCTGCCATCCTTTAGTGAACACTAGATGCTGGAAAGTTTGAATAGTTTCAGGAGTAGGCCTGTGGAAGTGTTTCTTTTGTAGGATCGAGCCAGTAGACTGTAAGTTGCTGATACATTAAATGAGCCCCCATAGGACTATAGAGCACATCTAATTAAAAATTTTAAATGTTTTAGCAGTAATATTTCCAAAGACAAATCAATATACATTCATAATAGAAAAAAAAGTTTTTAATAGAGGAAAACAGGATAAATAGCACCCAAAGCTCTACCAACTAGTCTATATTTTGGTACATTTCCTTACTATTTTTATTCCCCTCATATATATAGATTTTTGGTCAGAATTGACTTTTATTGCGTGTAGTGTATGTCATATTATACCCTAATAGTAGTGACCTTAAAAGATAACCTGCTTCGTTTAGAATCAAAGTATTTGAATGAGTGAATTTTCATTTTTCATGCTGTATCTGTTTTTTGAGATTCTAAAATTACACATTAACCAAATAGCTTAAGGACCATATCAGAGTTTTAGTTTAAAACATTTCTAGCTTGAAGGAGAAATTAGTCTTCCAAATAGTGATACTTTTCAAATATGTTACATCTAGAACTTTTTGTTAATAAGGAATAAGTGGCTTTGCGTAAAGCATCTGAAACAAGCAAAATGGTGTTTTATATATGCCATTTGGATATTTCTGATTATTGGATACTGACAATTTTTATTTAAATGCTCTGTATTTTAAAAAGCATCAACTAGATTTTCTCCCTGCCTCACCTTTCATGTATCTGTGGAGGACATTGATGGGAGAGTGTGACAGCATGGTGAAAACTATTTTATATTAATAGGGGGAAGGAAGGCTCATCTGAATTAGTAAACAAACAAAAACCAAAACCAAAACCCAGCTTTAAAATTGTTTGTATTCTGTGGTATTAAAGAATGCTACTCTTCCTTCCAGTGGCTTTCAGTGATTGGGATTTGGTTACTGGCCTTACTTTAAGGAAGAGAGTTGTCCTAACATAGTTTAGGCCATTTTAGTATTTGACTATTGCCGTGTTCATGGGCTCTTCACAAATAAATGGATACTTCTAAAGTGTTTTAAAGATAGTTCATTCTCTAGAGGGTCTCAAAAAGTTCTTTGTCACCTCTCCAACACCACTGTAGATAAATTCTCACGAATTTGTATCTTTAGTAAGATTTACCTCCAGTTGTAACTGATCTTAAATAATTTCTCAAACACTTGTTGAATCCTAATTTGTCCCAGATTCTGTGCTCAGTAGCTGGAGGTAGGAGAAGAATCTTCCTAACCTGGAGAAGCTTGTTTACTTAAGAGGGTGGTACTATGCAAGCAGCTGAGACCATGGAACAGTTGGTAAATTAGATGTGTGAGTGTGCAGAAAGTGAGAAGTTTTGTGGTGTGCCTGCTGGCAAAGGGATCCTAGAGGAAGATGGGGTCAAGCTTGCTGGGACAGGAGGAAGAAAAAGGCATTGCAGGCAGAGAGCAGCATGGGTGAGGCAGGAGTGTCAAATAACACGTAGAACAGAATTAGTACAATTTTGAAATGAATGGCAAGTATTCTCTGAGGTTCTCACTTGAGTAATGTAACGGCAGTCTGACTTAAACATGAAGTGAGAAGTTAAATTCTCAGAGTTGTTTTATCCGTTTCTTGTGGATGCGAGAGAATCTTTAAGCAGTACCTTTTTGTCCTCCAGATAAGGAAATTGAGGCCCAGAGAGACTTATGGCCCCCAGCTTTTTAGTGATAGAGCAGCCCTGGCATGCCCAGCCTCTGATTGGAAAACGTTTGTTTCGTCACACTGTCTCCTGAACTAATACATTTATTATTGGTGTTCATTTACTGCAGTCAAATGCTCCTACATCGGTATTACATAAAGCATTACGTTTTATTGTAGTAAATGAATAGAAATAGGAAATCTCAGCTGCATTTCATTGCTTAAGGAAAAAACCCTGAAATCTTATTCTAAACTTTTTACATTATTATAAAGGTAATTTATAATAGGTGCTTGCCAGGTTTGATTATAGGTACTATATCAAGGCAGCATTTTATAACCCATTTCTCAAAGCTCGTCTGTGGAAGTCAGAGTATAGAGGTTTCCCATAGAGCTGCACATGATATCACACTCAGGCAGTTCATGGAGTGTAAGAAAAATCTTAATGCTTTATCGTTTGACATTTTAACCAAGGAAAAAAACACACTTTATAGGTTTAACTTACTGTGACATTTTCTTCTATTTCCCTTCCCCTTCAGGTATCTCCAGGGCAGCTTACTAAAAAGTACAGCTCATGCTCAACAATATTTCTAGATGACAGCACAGTCAGCCAGCCTAATCTTAGAATCACAGTAAAATGGTGAGTACAAGTAGCTTGCCAAGGGCTGAGTGACAGACCCCCTTATCGCTAAAAGCCTCCTAGCCATACATAATTTCATTCATTTGAATTGTCCTTTTCAGTGATCAGGTTAAAAAACTGGTGTCAACTATAGATTGATTTCAAGGACCTAAATATGAATTTTCAGTTTCCATTTTAATCTTAGAGCGCATGATAGAAGGGAAAGCCAGTTAGCAAATAAGAAATCCCAGAAAAAGTATAAATCTTCATTTGACGCGTTTCTGTTGCTAAGCCATTGTTGAACACGATGAGAAAGAGAGGTGCTTTTGATTGGCTGTTTCTAGAGACAATTATTTCTGTATGAGTTGTAGTCCTCAAACAATGTGCACTACTTCGGAAGCTACTCTTAGAAGAAGGAACAGCTTGTCCCCTACTGGCACCAAAGCGAATCTGCATTTAAATTTCATTGGAGTTTGTCAGATTTATCCCACTGTGCTTTTTTTTTTTTTCCTGCACTCTTTCTGTATGAAATTTGACTTCTCCTTCCTGTCCCCCAAAGAGGGGGAGAATATATCAAACCAGTCTTAAGAAATACACACTCAAGCTTAATTTCTTTGTAGGTGAAATTTGTTCAACTGAGGTTTTAACTTAATAGACACATTTAATTTTTGTTTATATATATAAATATATCTCCAACACACTGTATCAATCACAGCAGAGAACAATAAAAGAGGTGAGGTTTCGGAAACATGGCTGTGGTCAGGCTTATACTTAAGGAGACACGAACAGTGTCATGATGATGGAAACTATTCTTTAATTTCTGGGAGCACCTCATAGTCCACAATTGGCGATGCACTTTCAAAACACCCTAATGATGAACCTTTCAAGCTTATTTAAGAGAAAAAAACCAAACGGGATGCAGAGCTTCTTGCCTCCTCCCTCGCGGTTGTCCACGAAACATTAACATCTCCTTAGGATATGAATGTTGATTTTCCAGAACACAGTTTGGGAAATGCTATTTGAAAATATTAATGTCCTTATCCTTAATTTTATTTGTTGTATTAATTTTATAAGCTAATTATATTTTTAATTGGTTTTTAATGTGCCAGCTCTTTTTTTAGCTATTTAAATTATCAGTAACTTCTACTTTAATTAAAGACAGCAAGTTCACAGTCATAATAATGTAACTTTCCTCTCTTGCTTACAATAATAGTTGCAGTCAAATCATGTTTCAGCAAAAACTGAGCCCCATCTCTAAAGTCCTGAGTTTGGGCACTTATCACATAATCACTGAATGTTTTTATTCAGCCAAGACACTGAATCTGTGGGTACAAAAACCACTCTACTTTGGCTAGAGTCGCAGCTTCTTTTGAATTCAAAAGAGTCTGATGTCCAGTATATAATTCAAAAGTACTTTGAAGGTTAACCTTGCTCAGGGACTTCCCCGGTGGTGTAGTGGTTAAGAATCTGCCTGCCAACGCAGGGGACACAGGTTCGAGCCCTGGTCTGGGAAGATCCCACATGCCGCAGAGCAATTAAACCCGTGCGCCACAACTACTGAGCCTGTGCCGTAGAGCCCGCGAGCCACAACTACTGAGCCCGTGTGCCACAACTACTGAAGCCCACGCACCTAGAGCCCGTGCCGTGCAACAAGAGAAGCCACCACAGTGAGAAGGCCGCGCACCACGACAAAGAGCAGCCCCCGCTCTTGGCAACTAGAGAAAGCCCGCGCGCAGTAACAAAGACCCCATGCAGCCCAAAATAAGTAAAATTAAATAAAATTTAAAAAAAAAAAAAAAGATTAACCTTGCTCAGACAAGTAGGTTTCATCCTTTTTTTTCCCGACCTAGTCTAATTTTTGGAAGTACAGTAAATTTTAATTTGCTCTCATGAAGTTTTAAAAATGATCATTCATCACATTCATTATTGGTGAAATAAAGGTTTACTGAGAAAATTAATAGGGCCAATTGGCTTTTAGGAATGATTTTGAAAATGTTTATCATGGGGTTAGTTTTCAGTGGGGTAGTTGTTCTCAGTGGGGTAGGTGAGCCTTATTAGAATCACTTATGCAACTTTTCAAGATGTATGTTTCTGGATGCACAAAGTCCACCCGCCTGCCCCCGCCTCCAAGACACAGTGTCTGTGTGTCTGTCTGTCTGTCTGTCTCTCTCTCACCCACGCACACACACCTTTTGACAAGATGGGGAATGATGTGAAGCATGATTATATGGACAAAAGCATCCCGAGTGATTCTCCGATCTTAACCCTAACTCATTCATCCCTAAACTTTGCTGCACGCTGCAGTCATCTGGGGATCTTTAAAAACAGTCCTGATGCCCAAGTCATACCCAGTGCCGGTTAAATCAGAACATCTTGAAGCAGAAGCCAGGCAGTTTTTAAAGCTTCTCAGATGATCCCAGTGTGCAGCTGAGCTTGGGAGCCACTATTTGGTTAGAGGGCAGGAGAAAGAGAACTGCTTCTGATAATTAGTGGGACCATAGGTAAGTCAGTTTTAAGCCTTGGTTCCCTTATCTGTAAAATGGGTTGTTTAATTAAATGTCATCTACGGTTCAGTGGTCCTTTCCATCATAAAACTTCTAATGCTGTGATTTTAAAATCAATTTGAAGATGAAACTCTGAAGCACTATAGAAGTATCCATCTTTGATGCTAACGGTGTTACAGGCCTTTATACAAGTGCTAAGATTCTATAGACCTATTATAAAATTCAGATTTGCCTTCCCTCAATTATTTTGAGTTTCATTTTAGACACTGAGAACAAAGGGGAGCATATAACTTAACCAGAGAACCCCTTTGTTGCCTAATATACAACAGCTGTGAATAACTTAGGAATATAGTAACTTAAAAAAGACTACCTAAGGACTTGTATCTATCTGTTCGTTAATACTTTATTTAAAATAATTTGGAAATACCTGTCATTAATAGTGTACTGTGTAGTATTATGCTGTCTTATTAACACTGCTTATTTCAGGATAGCTAGACCTATCATCAGTTTTGTGGCTATAAAATTTTGCTATTAAATTTTCTAATAATTATGTAAAAGTGATTTGAAATCATTTTGGTATAGAGCACTTTTATTATTTACTTTTAGGGAAATAATGGAAAACGGATGGGTAGGTGGATAGCGAACTAAATCAACTGAAATGCAGGGGCTAACAAAAAAACCACACCCCCACACACACACCCCCACACACAAACTACTATATGGCTTCAATTTAAGCATGTGTATAGATAGATATAACTTGTACAGGACAGAAGGTTTTGTGGGTAGAAGGACAAATGACAGGGGAAATATGTAATAATTTATATATTATAATAATCAACCAAAACATGCCTTCTAACAGCATATCTAGCATTTTGGGTCTCCTAATTTTGCTAAAAGCTGAAGAACCTAAAACAAGGGGGAAAGCACCCACGTGGTACTGTTCTGAATTCGAGGATTTCGGGGCCACTGGGCCTCTGGAAGGTCTTCCCTCCTTGCTAACCCCTTTTTAAAAATGTCTTCAGGCCTGATATGATAAAAATCAGTTATTACAATGTATTTTTTTTCCTCCACAGTATGACCTTAGCAATATATTACCACATAAAGAACAGGTGAGCTCTTTTAAAACCTATCTTGTTATTCCAGCTAATTAATTTACAAGGTATCAAGTTTAGTGTTAGGTAATAACTATAGATGTTACTGGCATAAGCTTTTATTATTAGAGTGCTTTTATTACAATATAGAAGTGAATCATTTATTTTTCTCTTAGGACCCTTAATTCTTAGGTTACTGAGCATCCCAAAGAGTATTTGTTTATATGGGTTATATTGATAATTTACTGTATTAGAAATTGAAATTGAGAATTTAAAAAATTAAATCCATTGTATGTTAAAACAGGGTTTGCCTTAGCACTACTGAAATTTTGAGCTAGATAATGCTTTGTTGTGGGGTGTCGTCCTGTGTGTTATAGGATATATAGCAGCACCCTTGGCCTCTACTCACTAGATGCCAGTAGCACCTTCTTCCCTCCACATTACGACAACCAAAACTGTCTCCAGCCATGGCCAGAAGTCCCCTGGGGGACGAAATCACCCCTGATTGGGAACCCCAGTGTTCAACATGTCATTTTTTTTTTAATGAAAAATAACTATTTTCCACAACAAAAAATATTGAGAGAAAAGTATCTCCTTAATAGAAGACAGCTGATTCTCATATCTATTCTGTCTTCAGTCATTTGTTTTGAAGAAACAATGTGAAGAAGATCCAGCCGCTTGCAGATATATAGTTGGAAAAAGATGTATTTTTAAAGCCTTCAGATAATTTGGTATATTCTGTGATACTGTACCAAAAGTCTGCATGTGCTAGTTTCTTAAATTAGTTAAAATGGAATTCTAAATCATATCAATGAACTTGTAATAAATACTATGTTAAATTAATACCCATTGATCTGTCATGCATACTGAGTAGATCTTTTTACCTGTACCTGACTTTATAATATTATACATTGGTCATTTGGAAAGTATTGGTTCACATTTCTTTAGACAGTGTCAAAAACTCACTTTTGTTAGTATCACCACCAGTCTTACCAGAAAAGTCTTTGAAGTGTTGAGAAGTTGTCAAGTTCACAATAGAAGGTAGAAGTTTTCCAAAAATCCTGATATTTTTAGCTTGATGGCTTGAATTTTATCATTGGCAACAAATAACTTTAGAGTTATTTTCCTTGAAGTGACAGGCTCACTTTGTTCATTTTTGAAAGAATGTGTCAGTTGTACATTCAAATAACGATGGTGTTCGATGAAAAAAGTGTTTCAAATAAAGATGGTGTTCTATGAAAAAAATGACTTACCGCCAAGTCACAAGTGCTTTTCCTTAACACAGCCATATTTCAGTATGTAAAAGTGCTTAATGCATACTTTCCACTTATTCAGAATATTAAAAAGAAGGACCAAGGTTTAAGAACACTATTAATTTTTACTCTTTTATCAAGGATGTTCTTAAAGCAGATTTTTTACCTGCAAGTGGCAGTGAATAATTGAATGACTTCTAATTCAGTTTGGTACCACTGCCTTGATTCATGCTCAGAAACCAGCAGTTTTACCCACTTTTGCTTTTATACATCCATAGCAAATGTCACACAATGTGAAGGGCAGGTAGTGTCTTAGTATTCTTATAAAAGCAGTTTTGACCTCTTGGGCCTCCTGAAGGAGGGGATAGGGGAGAATCCCAGAGGCCTGCAGACCACATTTAGAGAACCGCTGTTCAAATGAGCGCAGTGTATTAGTGTGGTGAAATTTTAAATTAAAAAGCCTGGTTTCTTTTAAAATAAAAAGACAATTACATTTTTAACTCAAACTATTTAAAAGAGACAAGAAGAAATACACAATAAGAATATAAAGAACTAAAGAGAAAAAAACGGGAAAAAACCATGAATCTCATATTCACATTGATTGAAGTTAGAAGAATTTATTGCCCACCACCACTGCTTTATAAAATGTTCTTGCATATTCCAGTGTGAGGTTAGAGGAGTGAAAATATATTGGTTTACTAGCATTGCCTGTTAGGGAGGGTCAGTGCTTATAGAGGCAACTCTGGCTGGTTGTTGTAGAAAAGATTTCACAGAACTTGATGTGCTGAGTAAAAATAGGTCAGGAAACCTTTCTAAGGGTGGAATCCAGGAGAAGAATTTATAAAACTGTTTGCTTCGTTGAAGGTTAAGCTTCCTCTACGCCTCTCTCTACTCCTAGCAGATATGTTACTAAGATAGTAACCCCTGAATTAATTTTTTAAATGCACATTCTTATTTTATAGAGATGCAGATAGATCCTTGGATATTTTTGATGAGAGATTACATCCACTCACAGTAAGTGTCAGTTTTATTGAAGTGGTATTTTTCTCTTATACAGTTGTGTTTATTTCACGCTGATTTGCTTTGAAATTAATTACTAGAAGAAAATTACTTCCTCCAGCTCGAAGTCAAATTCATCTTCCTTTAAGTCTTCTTCCCCACGCCATGTTGTGTCTAGTCATTTTCCCGAAGGCGTGTTGTATAAGGGGTTGATGGATATGAACCGAGTTGCACTTTGTGTGAATAGTGAGCAGGTAAGTAAACATACCCAAGTAACAGAAAATGTCTCTTTTTAAAGGATGATTTTCCATAGCATCAAACAATATAAATATTTGTAAATAAACCTAATCTGATAAGGCCTCTAAGAAGAAAATTAGAAAACTGTTTACATTTTAAACGAATTAAAATGACAAAGTTTTAAAATTCACTTCTCCGGGCGCTCTGTGGCCACACGTGGCTGGCGACTGCTGTACAGGACAGCACATTCTTAGAGCCTTATGGTTACAGGACACTGGAAATGTGTTTTCAAGGTTGATTACAGAAAAGTATGCCATATGGTGATCAGCAAGACTTTTGAGCCTAAAAATATTGGGTTGGCCAAAACGTTTGTTTGGTTAGTGAATATATTGTTCAATAAAATGCTTGGTGAAAATGAAAACTGTGTCTTTTATTTTTACTTAAAACCAAATGAACTTTTTGGCCAACCCAGTAGTTTGCATTTGGTTAGAATTCTGTGGGGAGGAACGTGGAAATACATAAATTTTCTGCGGTTGTGCCTGTATTTTTCTTTAATGAATGGTGGTGAGTACTGGATCACTGTGGTATTTTAGGACCCCATTGTTTATATTTAAAAGACTACAAGACATGTCACCCAATCAAAATTATTTTAAGGGGCACGTGGGCCCAAGTGTGAAGACTGCTATCTTGAGGGTACTTTTAAGTATTTTTCTTCCATGGATACTTAAATTGCATTTTTTCTCCTTTCAGCGAGAAAAGATTCCAGAGGAATACTTCGAGCATGATCCTGAACACAAATTCATTTACAGATTTGTTCATACTCTTTTTAGTGCCGCACAGCTAACTGCTGAATGTGCAGTAGTAACTTTGGTAAGATAGTTTTTCTTTCGTAAAGCATCTGTAGAAATTTCTGTCTTGTACACATGGTATGGTCCTGTTTTTCCCAAATGAAAGTAGGTTCCTGAAATGATCATTAGAACTTTATTCAGAGAAACCTATCAAAAGAAAGTAAAGTATACACATTTGAGCATTAATCATCATTATGATTTAAAATGTTGCCATTGCTTTTCTCATCACAAAACAATTGCTATTAAAGGCAGCAGGAGAGATTTCTGGTTTCTCCTTCCACACCTGAGGGGACACACGCACGCACAGCGCACACACGCACACACAGACGACGCGTGTGGTGGTGGTGGGGCGGGGCAATCACTGAGCGCTCTGGTCCACAGGCAGAAACAGGTTCCGGGCAGTTTGAAGCTGAATTCCAGACTGTACTGCCTAGGCAGTTCTGATGTGTGTCCTGACTGAGAACTACTGCCCTCAGTTCTCTGTTCCTTGGATAATGGATAATGGTGTTAACCATCCCTGCATGTGAAGTTGCCCAGGACTAGGGTGCCAGTAGGACTTCAGAAGGCTTTACTCTAGTTAGCCTGCTAAGCTACAGCTGTGTAAGGACCTTTTTGTCATCCATTCCTAATTTCTATGGTAACAGTTTATCATTTGAATAATAAATCATATTCAAGTGAGAGGTAGTTGGGATTGTTTTACTCCTCCCTATAGCAAACCTGTAGGGGGGAAAGTCAGCTGCGTGGTCTGCAGGGAAGGAATACTTAGGCCACTCACTGCCTGCTCCTGTCAGGGCAGAATTTAGGACAGGAGGCTTGTCCTTTTGAAAAGAGACCCCTCAGTGGGTGGGTACTGGATCAGACACAGGCCTTTTCTTGGAGCTACAGGCCACTTGGAGTGCTTAGCACATGCTTGAGAGAGGCAGGAATGGTGCTTGCGTATGGAGAGCTAGGAAAGGCAGGAAGGAGAGTATTTGGGTTGGAAGAGGGGCATTTCTTTGTAGACAAGTTAAGCTTGATGTACCTGCGAGACAGCAGAATGGCAGTGTCTAGTAATCATTGGAATATATGGGATTGGAGCATGAATCTGAGCTAGAGGGAGGGAATTAAGTGTAGCTGTTCAAATGCAGAGAAAGTATGTAAAATAAAAAGTGGGTAGAAGATAGATCCTACTAGGGACTGTCAGCACTTAAGGGACAGATCCCCAGAGGAGTGGCTACAGTGGTAGGAAACCCAGCAGAGAACCCTAAGAGACACCAGGAGAGGTTCAAGAAGGAGAGTATGGTCCAAACGCTAAATGCTACCAAGAAGTTGCTCATGTCATAAATACCATGTCACTGAATACCTACTCTGTGTCACTTTTCTACATGTGTGGGGTGGAGGAGAGAACAAGTTGGATAAATAAAGTTCTTGCCTTTATGGAGCAAGTGTGGAAGACGTAAATTTTTTTTTTTTTTTTTTTTTTTATCGGAGTACAGTTGATTTACAGTGTTGTGTTAGTTTCAGGTGTATAGCAAAGTATAAGTGTTTTTTTTTTAATGAGTGTTTTTTAAAAGATGACTATTTCAAGTAGTGGTAAAAACCATGAAGAGAAAGCAAGGTAAAGGGATAAAGTGATTAGAGGGGCTTACTAGAAAGCTCAGGAAGAGCCTCTTTAAAGAGGTAATGTTTGAACCCAGGACCTGGCTGAACTGAGGAAGATCAGGTACGCTGGCATTACGGGCAGAGGGGACAAGTTCAAGGCTCTGAGACAGGAACTTGTTCTGTGTGTTCAAGGAAAAGCAAGGTGGCCATTGTGATCCGAGCGGGGAATGAGGGAAAGAGCATAGGTGATGAGGTCACGGAAGGACAAGGCCGTACCGCACAGGGCCTCGTAACTTGCAGGCCACGGGAAGAAGGTATTTGTTTGATGGGAAACCTCTGGCAGATCTGGAGCAGGCGCATAAAGTACTCTTAATTTAAGAGGCTCTCCTGGCTGCTTTGGGGAGAACAGACTGTAGTCTGTTGGGAGGCAGAAGAGTTAGGCAGTGGCAGCGATACAAGTCAGAAGTGACAGAAAAGCGGTCAGGGTACCAGTGAAGGTAGAGATAACAAGAAGTTCTAACAGATTGGAGCAGGATACACTCAAGTGCAGGTTTTTGGTCTCAGCGACTGGGCGTGTGGCAGTGCTCTTTCATTTATGAGGGAAGGCCTGGGGAGTGGAGCTCTGGGACGAAGAGCTCTGGGTTGTTTGTGTGAAGGCACCGGTGACCACGGCAAGAGTAGTCTCTGTAGAGTGGTAGCAGCAGGAGGCTGACTGAAGTGGGTTAAGGAGAGGATGGGAGATGAGGAGCTGGCCTCAGCCCTGAGGACGCCGTCTAGGGGCAGTGGGGGACAGGCTGGGGACATGGAAGCATTCACACTGGAGGAAGCCTCTGACAGAGAGGGAGAAGTTGTTCAAAAAGAGACTAACTGTGGGCACAGTGCTCTGCAGAAGTGAGGTGGGATCAACTTCATTCACAGGAGAGTTAGCTTCAGTGAAAAGAAAGAAATCTCGCTTCCTCCAAGACAGGAGGGCAAGTGGGATAAATGAATATCGGCACGTGTACCAAGTTTGCCAGTACAAAGGTGAGAGGAAGTTGAGAGATTGCCAGTGTCATTGCAGTGCCTCTGATTAGTCCCATAAAGTAGAGAGTTGAACCTTGCGGGGAGAGTCGTTCTTAGGGTACTAGAGAGTGCTGAGTTCTTTGGGGAATGGGAGCCGAATTTCACTAAGAACATATAATCTCAATACCCGTGTTTGAAAACACAGTAGAGTTTGGAGGGCATGGGCGAATCTGAGCTGTCAATCTGATAACCCTTCAGAGAGTAAACAGACTCTTTCAAACTGGACATTTTTCTTTTTGTCAAATGGCATATACACTCTTCTACAGAGGTAACAACAAATCACAGCTTACCTCTCTAATCTTTGCTCAGCTGGTAACTCCATCCAGTTCTTTGTAGGGTAGACATTTGATACATGTAAAAGAAACCATGAAATCATCTCACAAACCGGCAGGTTTAGAGGAGCCCCAGGGATACAGACACAGGCAGGTCTTCCCACCTTAAAACCAAAAGAATTGACTAAGCTGCAGATTATGTAAGACAGAAATGAATAATGAAATGATAATGGAGATGTGAAAAATTGGGGCTATGAAAAGGACTACCCTTTGTATGCATGTGTGTTCCTTAAAAAGGCACTAAAATATGGGAATACTTGACAGTTGTAAAGCCCCTTTGTACTGCCTGTCCTGCTGTGCCACGCAGCAGCCACTGGGAGGCTCTCTTGACCACCAGTTTTTATCTTCAAGTTCATGCCACAAAAGGACTGGTGACTCTGAAGAGAAGGTAAAGATGTGCTCAGTCTTACCAGAATTTTACACACTCAAGCGTTATGTAAAATCGCCATGCAACCACCACCAGTCTTGTAGTTAACATTGCACGTGATAGGCACTCAAGCATTTACTGAACAGTTGAAGTCGACACTGGGCTGTATGTGCTGCCCTTGACAAGTGGGAAGGTAATAATACAATGCGTGTCTTTAGAATGCCCTTTGCTGAGATGTCCTTTCATTCCTGTGACCAAAACTGGGTTGGAAATTCACACGGGCAGAGTAGAAATATCAGACTAACAGAAATATCTGACTTAACAACTGTGACCTGGCCTCTGGCCTTGGCTTGGCTGAGCAAAGTCTTTGTAGAACCTAGGAATAAAAGGGGTGTCAAAAAGAGATGAAATCTGTCATTCCTAACAATTCTTATCACAGCACTTCAACTGAACTAAAATCAAAGATCAGTGCTCTACTTTTGCAGGTTTACTTAGAAAGGCTCTTAACTTATGCTGAGATCGACATTTGCCCCACTAACTGGAAAAGAATTGTTTTGGGAGCCATTCTTCTTGCCTCCAAGGTTTGGGACGATCGGGCTGTATGGAATGTGGACTACTGCCAGATCCTCAAGGACGTTACAGTTGAGGACATGTGAGTTTGTAAGGTTACCATGAACTTTCTAACCATTTTCCAATACCTCATTTGCTCTCGTAAGTTTACATTTTTAAGAAATGTTACATTTTAAGAAAGGTTACCTTGTGCAGAGAGCTGAAATAGACATACAATTACAGCCTTCTTTCTATCTAGCTGTAGTATAACAATTTGTATTTCCCCTCATTAATTGGTAGGTCTTGATGTGTTATTGTTGTAATATTCTGCTTGATAAATTGAAATTATTTTTCTGGTGGTTTTTGCCAAACATTTTACAAGCTCACTACCAGAACAACATGGTACAGTAAGTAACTTGACAGCTTTCTTAAAGCTGTCTACCAGGTCCAGTCCATTTTTAAGGGGCACATGCCTGGTCTTTGAAGCAAGTGGCCACTGTTAAGGTCTTAGGGCCTCTAGACTACTGACAGGTTATAATTTCAACCTGAGTCACACATTGTGTATTTGCTTTTGCTGGTCTTTTTCTCCTTTTTATCTGAGGTTCTGTTGTTACAGAAACTATGATGTACAGGTAGCCACATATAAAGGTTTCAGATCCCTGTGTTCCTGTCTCCTCCCCTAAAGTCTGCCGAGTTAGGAAACACCTACCTCTCAGGTAGTCCGGGAAGCATCCCTGGGGCCTCACCCAGGGCACTCAGCAAACACAGCGGCACTTTGTGGGGCCTTGAGTTAACTAGGCAGGTTCTCCTCACAGATGGCACGCTCACATTGGCATGAAACGCCAGGCTTCCAATCTGGCTCTGGTGAAGGGCCCCAAGGGTGGGAAGCAGGATGAGCCAGAGAGGTAATTCCAGCAGACTCTCGAAGTGCCCGCTTGACAGTGAACCTGTCTTTGTGGGTGGCATTCAGGAAAATGTGAAAGGACACCTCTTGATTATATTGGACAGCAGAGGCCGATCAAGGTGGCAGGCAGGGGCAAGAGCTTGTTTTTGTTACCTTTGCCCCTTACTCTAGATAATTCACAATTACCAAAGTGCATATTTACAGCTGAAGCGAGGAAAGTTGTGACTAAGAGAAGGGACCAGTGACTGTCAGTAGCTGTCAAAGTGGCTTTTGGTGAAAATGCCCACTTTGGTGATCATGTAAACCAGGTGGTCGTGGTGATATTGCTGGTAGCAATCTTAGCAAACAGTGTAACAGCAGATAATGAATTTGAAATGAATAGAAGTACTTTTGGAAGTTGCAGAAACTAAAGTGACGTTGACCAACACTATCATCAGTCTTTAAACTGGTGCCTTGAAGGAAGGAAAATTTGTAATCGTGAACACCATCCCTGCCATGATGGCAGCTGAAATTTTCTCAGAATCTGCAACTGAGCTGACTGGGGCTCTGGTTCCAGGTACAACATCCGAGAACATGCAGGGAAACGTGTGGGTGTTCATAGGCATTGAGCCCAGGAGCATTGGCGGCACTGTCCAGCTATGAAGAAACTAATTCTAAACAACGCTTTTCTGTGTAGAACGGAGAATCACCAGGAGTTATGTTTACAATAGGCTGCTTTTGTTTATGATCTTTGGGAGTTGGAAAGCATTGCAACAAAGTGTTTAATACACATTTGTTTCATCCCTCTGCTGTTGACTACTATTTGTAATGGTCTCATTTTGAGTCTGAATTGAAAAATTGCTGTCTATCAGCTTTTCCTTAAAACTTTCTAACATCTCTGTGTCTTGTTAAATATATATTTCCCTTCAAAAGAGTAAGTTAAACTGAGCAGCTGCTGTTCAGACAGTTTGCTGCGCCTGTAAGTGGTAGGCTCTTCAGCCACCTAGCCATTTAAAAACAGCAAAAAACACAGAAGATGCATATTCTGTAGGCATAATGCTTTTCTTCAGTGATTAAAGCTCTATTAATAGACATGTTAATCCTATGAAGTACTGTATTTCCACACAATTAAAATGTATTAGTGGAGAAAATATAAAAGGGATAGTGAAGTGCATTTATTCCTGTAGTAAATTAAGTCCTGATTAGCTGATTATCAAAACATTATCTGATTTACATTTCTATAGACTTCTGGCCGTATGAACAGGAAATTAATTTTGGAAGTAGGTTCAGTTAGGTTTAAAGTTCAACAAATGAGAAACCTCATTTCTGCTCATACTCTGCTCTCCATACAGGAGAACATGGAGCATTTGTTGATTTATCCAATGGATAAAATATTAACACTTTAAAACCAAGAAACCAAATGTATTGTAAAATAAGCCACTTGCATGTTTGTTTGGGTATTTATCATTTTTATATAATCAACTCTCTAAAGTGATTGCTGTGAAAAGTGGTAAGATTTACTCTAACTTTATATTTATTTACTTAAACATTTGGCAAGCAAATGGCTGGATATGGTCATATAGCAGAAGCCTGCTCCCAGCACTCTACTTTCCCACTTCATTGAATTCGCCCTCTGTGGGCGTGTGCAGTCTGTCCTGGCAAGGGGCGGTAGGTCTGAACATTCTGGGCTGCTCTCCTAACACCGGGGGCAACAACTGCTCTATCAGAGGTCGTATCGTAAAGTGGGTTTAGTCTAGCTGAGACATAATCTTACTGCCTTCCTAAGCTTAAAAAGTGCATCCTGTCCTGTCATGGTGACGACAACTCACCCTAGTAAGGTTTTAAGGTGAACAGAAACTTGCATCATGCCCTTTGACACAGCCCCATGCACGGGGTGGGGGTGGGGGGATTCCCTTTCCCATCGAATGTAGCTTATTTATTTATTTACTTGAGATGAATCCTTGTTGCCTCAAGAGTTTTCCCCCCTCAGAGATAATAGCAGTGGCTCTCGATGGATCCATTTGTTGCCGTGGTGATGTGCCCACTCCTTTTGTTGGCTCGTCTCTACTTCAGTAAGCCCCTTCCTGTCATCAGCCCGGTGAAAATGTCTGCAAGTTCTTCAGAGCTAATAAACAGCATACATCACTCCTTTCGTCTGATCACTAGAGCGGGGCCTCGTGAGTGAGTGTGGAGCATGAATCGTACAGCTGCACTAATGGAACTCTGAAGAATGAGCCCCTGAGTCAGCAGCATGAGTGCATAAGAGGGCCATAACCTCTTCCCCCTTGTCCCAGACTCAAAGTGCTGGGACGCAGAAAGGACCACAAATAGCTGTACCTTGTTTGAGCATTAGGGTATTAATCCAGCTGGGTAGCCATTATTTGTTTCAAAACAGTATTTAGAGCCATCCTAGTAGCTCAGAATGGTATTTTTGAAGATAGCCCAGTTGACTAAAATTGTCCTGTGTTGGTTTTGTCTTCTCCTCCTCCCCCAGGAATGAGATGGAAAGGCACTTCCTGGAGCTACTTCAGTTTAATATGAATGTTCCTTTCAGTGTGTATGCCAAATACTACTTTGACCTTCGCTCCTTAGCAGATGACAACAACCTGAATGTTCTATTCGCTCCTCTTAGCAAAGAAAGAGCACAGAACTTAGAGGTAAGGCTGTGAAATCACTAACTGGGGTTTTCTGTCAGCCACCGAAGCCACATCTGTAGCTAAATTATATTAAGCAGTGATTAGGAAAATGGAAAGCTGTTAACAGTTTGAAGAGCTTATTGACCCGTTGGCATCATATTTCCTGTGTCTTTTATGGTTTATACAGGGATCCCACATTATAAAAAAAAAAATTGTCTCTTCTGTAACCATAATTCAGAATACTTTAAATCATATTTAGTCTGTTCTTAATGGTTTTCCATTTGAACCTCTACACTTACATATAACCATACATGAATAATTTCTTAAAATTGTATCCCTAATCATATGTACCTACATAATCTACTTACCACTCTTAACTGTCTTTTTTTTTTTTTTTTTTATAATTGATGTTTTGGACTATTTCTACTGTCTTGACATTTTTAATAAATAAATAAATGTATTTATTTATTTATGGCTGCATTGGGTCTTCGCTGCTGCACGCGGGCTTTCTCTAGCTGCGGCGGGCGGGGGCTGCTCTTCATTGCGGTGCGCAGGCTTCTCATTGCAGTGGCTGCCCTTGTTGCAGAGCACGGGCTCTAGAGCGCAGGGTCAGTAGTTGTGGCGCACGGGCTTAGTTGCTCCTCGGCATGTGGGATCTTCCCGGACCAGGGCTCAAACCCGTGTCCCCTGCATTGGCAGGCGGATTCTTAACCACTGCGCCACCAGGGAATTCCCTCTTAACTGTTTTTTACTCAGCTTGCAGTTCGTGTGTGTGTGTGTGTGTGTGTGTGTGTGTGTGTGTGTATGTGTATCACAGTTCAGTCCCATGAGTTTATTAGACAAAGCATCTGTGGCTAACCTGAGAGACCTATACTTGGAAGGTATAATGTGGATTCAGATACTGGATGTAGAAAGTACATGAGTTTTGAATATAAATGGTAACGTACATGGAACAAAGTACTACTTATGGCTTATGATTTTTGGTGGGTATACAGCAAAATTCACAACTGAAATGAACACATTTAAAATTGATACTTTCTGTGGTACCTTGGTGGTACTTTAGAATAAGATGTTTTTCTACCATAATTTATGTGCAAGTGAAATAGCACCTTTCAGCGCTTGTCATTAGACCTCTCCTACCTTCAGCACATACCTACCTGATTAAAATTTTCTTAGAGTATGTAATAACTAATGAAAACTGAATAGAAGTTGAATAGCTGAGTAAACACTGATTTTGCCCAAGTGTATGTCCATTACGTTTAAGGATCACGTGTGTAGGTAAGAGATGATATTGCTATTAGGAGCCTATCATTAGGAACCCAATTTTTAAGTAACTCTAAGTTATTAGGGCAAGTTACCCCTTGCCCCAGCAATCCAATCATAGCCCTTAAAGGTTATGACCTTAGGGAACTGTCAGTTAGTGTAGATATCAGCTATCCAAAGTAGCAGTAACTATGAACTATCTAAACGAATGTAGATGTGTGGCTTATCAATGATGCTTTTTTTGTTTTTTTAAGGTCCGAACATTTTTTTCCCCCCTAATTATACCTATGTTCTACCTGATTGACTTTCCTAGGCCATTTCCAGATTGTGTGACGACAAATACAAAGACGTGCGTAGAGCTGCTATGAGAAGGTCTTTCAGCGCTGAAAATTTCATTGGTATTCGGCGCTCCAATGCCATCCTCTCTTAAGGGAGAAGTGAGGGGTTGTAACATCATAAACCCCTCGAAACAATGACTGGAGAAATATCACCTCTCCTGCTCAGAAACCAGCAAAGTTAGTATTTTCACCTTAAAGAAAGACATTGAATTCAAGAGACTGATGCACAAGCGAAGATTATGCTCATAGGAAAGAACGGGACCTCGTCAATGTAACACGCTCTTCTGTCCTTTTTATTGTAAACAGAGTTACAAAAACCACTCCAAAGCTAAAAGCTCCCAATCCACGCACAGATATCTGCTCCCAATCCACGCACAGATATCTGATAGCTGTGAGCTATGCGAGGTTTTTTAATTAATAGTTTAAATTTTTAGACTTTAAAGACACTACCTATATAACTTCTATGTTTTTCTTACCTCACTGTCCCATACTGCTGCATATTCCTTTAGAATCAGTGCAGTATTACCATCAAAAAATGGGACTCCAAAAAAAAAACAAAAAAACAAAAAAACAAAAAAACAAAAAAGAAAAAAAAACAAAAAAAAGAAAAAAAACAAAAAAACAAAAAAACAAAAAAAACAAAAAAGAAAAAAAACAAAAAAAAAAACAAAAAAACAAAAAAAAAAGCAAAAAAAAAACCAAAAAAGATAAAACAAAAAAAAGAAAAAAAACAAAAAAACAAAAAATACAAAAAAACAAAAAAGAAAAAAAACAAAAAAAAAAGAAAAAAACAAAAAAAGAAAAAATACAAAAAAACAAAAAACAAAAAAAAACAAAATAGAAAAAAAAACAAAAAAAAAACAAAAAAGAAAAAAAAACAAAAAAAAAACATGGGACTTCTAACAACTCATAAAGCCAAACTTTTTTAATTAATAGTTTAAATTTTTAGACTTTAAAGACACTACCTATATAACTTCTATGTTTTTCTTACCTCACTGTCCCATACTGCTGCATATTCCTTTAGAATCGGTGCAGTATTACCATCAAAAAATGGGACTCCAAAAAAAAAAAAGAAAAAAAACAAAAAAACAAAAAAACAAAAAAAAAAACAAAAAAGGAAAAAAAACAAAAAAACAAAAAAAACAAAAAAAAACAAAAAAGAAAAAAAAAAAAAAGAAAAAAAAACAAAAAAAAGAAAAAAAACAAAAAAACAAAAAACAAAAAAAAACAAAAAAAAGAAAAAAAACAAAAAAACCAAAAAAGAAAAAAAAACAAAAAAAAGAAAAAAAACAAAAAAAAACAAAAAAGAAAAAACCAAAAAAAAAGAAAAAACAAAAAAACAAAAAAACAAACAAAAAACAAAAAGAAAAAAAAACAAAAAAGAAAAAAAAACAAAAAAAAAAACATGGGACTCCTAACAACTCATAAAGCCAAACTTCAGAACAGACTGTTGTAGCATCATTAGGTTTTGCAGGGTTCTTCCTCCCTACTATATCATTGAAGCTGCTAGTCATTATTGGCAATCAATTTAAACCAAAAAGCTGCTGAATAACACATGTCATCCAAATGCTTTGCAGGCAGTACTTATTAGCATATTAGCATGTTTGCGATCATAAACAGAGAAAGTAGGTTATTTCCTTCTATTGGGTCCGTGCTGCATTTCTTGTTAACTATAATGGTGCTTCTGATTTTGTGATGATTTTCCTCTTTGTTATATACTTGTATTAAAGGATATTTTCATAATTCCAGCCAACATGGTGGTCCAGTAATTAACAAGCCGGTGATGAAATAGAAGGTGTCCCAAAAGTCTTAGAACAATTTTAAGCTTTAATATAGTGTGCTTGGATACTCCAGAACACTGTCGCAGAAGTATAAATGCTAGACTGGCAAAACATCACTTGAAACTTTAATCGAATTTCTTCTAAACTCATTTACTTTTGTACATTTTAAACATTAAGCTTTTATTTTTTTATTTTTTTATTTTTTTAAATGAATTAATTTATTTAATGGCGTGTTGGGTCGTTTCTGTGTGAGGGCTTTCTCTAGTTGTGGCAAGTGGGGACCACTCTTCATCACGGTGCGCGGGCCTCTCACTGTCGCAGGCTCTCTTGTTGGGGACACAGGTTCGAGCCCTGGCTTGGGAAGGCCCGTGAGCCACAATTACTGAGCCTGCGCGTCTGGAGCCTGTGCTCCGCAACAAGAGAGGCCGCGATAATGAGAGGCCCGCGCACCGCGATGAAGAGTGGCCCCCACTTGCCACAACTAGAGAAAGCCCTCGCACAGAAACGAAGACCCAACACAGCCATAAATAAATAAATACATTAATTTTAAAAAATAAAACAATAAACGCTTAACGTTTAAAATTTACAAAACTAAATGAGTTTAGAAGAAATTCGATTAAACTTTCAAATGATGTTTTGTAAGTTTGTGGCATTTATACTTCTACAAGTATCAAAGCTTAAAATTGCACTAAGACTTGAGGGGATACCTCCCCTCCTCTTTTTAAAATAGTCCTTTGCAAGGCTGGGCTGCTTACCTGCTTGATCACCTAAGTTTCTTTTTTCTAGATTTGGTAAAGGAATTATGAACAACAGTGTTAATTCACATGTAATAAATTGAAAGGAACTGGACCCTAATAGTAGGGACAGGAGAGTAAGTGATACGAAACAGCTTTTCTATCCTGTGTGTTAACCTGGCTGTAGGTGTCTCACTTCAAGTTCTATGTAAGAGGAAACATATAAACCTTAGGAACCCTTACCTCAGGCTTTAAAAGGCAGGGAGGTCCAGTAATCAGTCTTTTTGGAGATTGGTAACGATGTCACCTAAACTTGAAATATTTAAAAAAAAAAAAAAAAAAGTGTTCTCAACTATGTGAAATCTTTCTCCTCCTACCTTCTCAAATGTAATCCTAGGAATTTTGCCTGTAAACAAAGCATTTCTGGGCCAGAAGTACTTTCTCTCTTTATAGCAAGGCTTCACATTATACTGAGTGCTGCAGGTTCCATCATTTTTAAGGGACAGAGACATAAATGATAAATTATGGTATATAAAATACTACAATCTACCACCTCAAAAAATATTGTTTATGGAGTTTGGAGCTTGGAAATTCAAGTACTGATTGCAGTTTTATTTTGAAAAGAATGCTACAACTTATGTGGTTTTTCTTCCTCATGTTTATATTAAAAGAAAAGCTAATAAACTCTATTTCAATTAAAATATATGGCTACTGTGTTTGTAACACTTCTCACTGTTCACATAACATTACAACTCTGCCTAACTCAAATGTTTTCAGTCAGCTCTGATAGTCGGGCCTTAAAGCATTTTCAAACTAACCATTCATAAGTTGTTTTGACCCCTGCCTTTAGTTAAGATGTAGACATTTATTTCTTCAGCTTACGCTCTTTTCAACCTGAAGATAATCTAGTACACTTAAAATCACTGGCTACAGTGCTCAGTGGCATAATGCATTAGATGGCATTTTTGAATTGTTTGTTATGGTGCCAAGATGGAAATGCACATTGAAAGATAAAAGTAGGTAAATACACAGAGAAAGGAATTACAGGAATACTGTAGAATCAGAACTTGTTGTTTGAGAGCTTCAAGCAATTGAACAGGAAAGAACATGGAAGAACAGGAAGCAGTAGAATTGTGGTTGCTGTTAAGAGGGTGACTTTTAAACAAGCCACGTAATTTGACTTTAACATGCTATTTCACTTAACATTCAGTTGGAAATATACCAGATCTCTAAAGTTTCTTTTAGACCCTAGCCACTGCACTTGAGCAATATTCCATCAGTCCTGATAGTATTGCCGTAGTATTTCATCCACCTTAGTTACCTTCCTAAGGTCACATCTTTAACTTTGTTCTTGTTAAGTTGCTGATGAGGAGAAATGATCTGATTTAGTACAGAAGGGAAAAAAAATCTATCACAAGTCACTGTTTATATCAATAGTTTGCACCGCGTAGTAATATGCCAGTTACTAAGCAGAAATGCTGACATATCTCGAGTGGTCGAAGGTTTAAAAAAAAAAAATTGGGGGTAGGAACATTGGGCATGACTGTAGCTTCAAGAACAAGTTGGTAGAATAAGGGGAATCGCTAAAAATTGCTTTTCCCCTTCAGCTTTAATTCTAGAGGCAATACAGCCATTTTAATAAATGGGAAATTGAGGCAACTTAAGGTAAAAATTTAAACATCACAAAGTAGGTTCTCCAACAAATATGGGGCATGGAAACTAGTTATTAATAGGGTGGCAACTATGGCATTTTTTTCCAGATTTTTATACCGAGGAAGGGTTTGTTCCCTAAAGTAGTAAGACTATAAAAGAATATCTGACTACCTGAACTCAAATTTTACTTTTTCGCTTTTTAAAAAAAATTATTTTTCTCTATTGGAATACTGACATCTGTGCAATTTTAACTCTGGTATACCGTGAACTGAACTCTATTCTTTACAAGGAAAAGACAAAAGTTTGAAATGTATGTTTGAACCAAATTAAATTGCCATTTTTGTATGTTAAATTCATGTGGTTGACCCTAAGACAACTTCTTAGGGCCCAGTGTTTCTGGTTAAGAGAAATTTTTTCCACCCTGTATCAGATTCCATCATGACCCTATTCTTTCACATTTACTCCTAATGTACCCTGTATGCCCATTATTGAAATTCAACAGCACTAAATCCTAGTTTTACAACAGGTCAAATTTCATTTCTTAGTTTTCCCATTCTATAAAATATACCATTCCTTGATTTTTGAAAAATGCTGAAGCCAGTATTTACTGGAAAACAATTCACTCTGTATTCAGGTTATGCAATGTTTTGGGAAATGTTTACCTATAGCGTGTAGGTTAGCTAAAATCTTTCATCACCCAAGACTTCTCTCTAACCACATGTAAAATGACTACGACTGTTCCCTCACCCAGAAGCCGCATTCTTGAGTATAGAGCTGTTTGGTAAAGCACTTGACAGCTGGTAGGGGCTCTCCCAGGGGTAAGTGCTAATTTCTATGCAGAATCTGTAGATTACACCCAGCATCTATCAAGTTAAGGATTAGATCACCTAAAATCTTAACTGTTAGCCACTCACCAGCCTGGCCAGCCTGACACCGTGCCAGCAAGAATACAAAAGATCTAGGAGCCCTTCAGAGACACCTGGTCCCTTGTACACAGGTGCAATCTGTTTGGCTTCTGAGGCAATTTCCACTAGTCCATTTTAAATGGGTTTGGCAGATGAGATAACATGTACTTCATGTGAAAGAAATGTTATGAATACCAGTTTATGGTTTAGGATCGCTAACATGCAGAAAGAACCAGGAAAGTGAAGTAGTATAGAAATTAAGAGAAATCCAGAGTCAAATGAAAAGAGGTTAATGTTCTTTAAAAAAAAAAAAAAAAAAAAAGGAACAGGTTAGGTGATTACTTAACTGCTGTGAGGGCAGCTAAATAATTTGAATGTGATTAGAGAAAGTCAGTGACAGCCTCAGAACCTAAGGTCCTCAAGAATATGTCGATCTCTACTTCAAGACCTCAAATTACTCTGCTAGCTTTTTCTTACAACATCTATTCCTTCATCTTACCGTTCTCAATTCTACTGACCTTTACTTCTAGCTCCCCAGATGGTGGCCCTTTATCTCCTCACTGTGGGAACCGACTCTTCCAAACGCAGGGCATCAGTGTTTTGTCCACCTCCCACTGCCCTCTCTCAACAAGGTCATCTCAGCTTCACCCTTTGACTCTCTGCTCGTGTCCAATGTGGCAGTGCTTGATGTTGGTTACTACTATGACCCATTTCTAAAACACTATCGCCAGGTTCCAGGAAATACAGGATTTCTATGGCTCACGGGCTAACTGGCCCCTTGTAATCCCCTTTAATCAACTACTTGAGCCCTCCTGTGTTCCCACAAAGTAGTTGTTCCCAATTTGCTGCACTCACTCCCCTGATCTGCCCACAACCCTAGATGTATCTCCTCAGGCTAGGCAGCAACCCCACCTTCCAAACTCCAAAACTCATTTCATCTGGCATTAGGAATAGATGCCTCACTTCTTAAGGTAACCCCTCTCATCTAAGGGAGAGGATTCCATCCCAACTCTTCAAATCAAATTTCTATATCCAACACCCCCACCACCAGGATGGTGGTGAGGATGGGGCAATTTGACCTTCCTCAGCCCTTGACATGTCCTAGTGTTTCTCAAGATGTGGTCTCCAGACCACCTGCCTCTCATGGGCTGAAAGTCCCTGTAAGAAATGAAGCTTCTCTAAATGCAATGTGGAATCCTAGAACAGATAAAGAACATCAGTGGAAAATCTGGTGAAATCCAAATGAAGTCTGGAGTTAACAGTAGTGTGTTAATGTTGACTTCTTAGTTTAACAAATGTGCTATGATAATATGTTAATATTAGGGCAAAATGGATATATCTTTGCAACTTTTCTGTAAACCTAAGATAATTCTAAAAGTTTACTAAAACAGAACAAAAAGACCTAATTCTTGGATCCCAAATTCATCTCAATTCCTGGAGCTGAAGCCTGGGAATCTACATTTCTAATAGGAACCCCAAATGATTCTTATGCAGACACAAACTTGAAAACTAGTCTTTCAATTCCCTTTCCATTCCATACCTGAATGGCTGCTTCCTCCTTGGTTTACTTACCTTAACCTGATTTCATCTTTTAGATCCTCTCAACCCTAAAATATAAGTACTATCATTATCCCCCTTTCACAGATGAGAAAGTACTAAGATGCAGTACACAAACGAAGAGGATGAGTGTGTAAGAGCAGTGCATTTTTAGAAACGTGAATAGCTTCTGAAAGTCCATGAAAACTATAACACCAGGCTTCTTTCCACCAGCAAAGTGCTTAAATACACTATGGAAACTATACACTTGTTTACTTAATATCCATAATGTAAAAACTGACCTGGGCTTAAATCTGACTTTTCCAACTTTGGTATAAATGAAGCGCAAATCCCTACACTTGCTGTTTTTCTAGGGAGACATCCTCAAATTTTAATTGTTTTTGCCATTTTAGCTTCTTAAATTTAGTCCCCACTCAGTCCTGGTCACTGGTATTCTGCTGGCCAATGCACTGTCACCCCCTTCCCCAGTAATGGCCTCACACTCTTCTTGAATGAATGGTTAAATAGATTAGGAAAGCAAACAAAATTTTTAACAGTAAAGTATGTATGCGTGGTGTGTGTACGTGTGTATTCATCAATACATAGGCTTTCATATATAAATGAGGGAATGGTTCAACAGATTAGAAAAGCAAACAGAATTCTCTAACAGTAAAGTGTGTGCTCATCACTATATAGGCTTTCTCAGAAGAGGAGGAAGAGAAAAATATATTGAGGTGAGGGGGGGCGGGGAACAGCTTTCCTTTTGCTGCACTGATCCATGTTTTAAAAGCTTATGCAAGGGTGTTACGGGTCTCATTTGTTTTCAGAGGCCGCAGAGAGCAGTGTCTCGATGCTTTTGGAATATCTGGCTGTAATCTAGTCCAAAGTCCAGGGACACTTATTTTCCCCCATCGCTGCCAGTGTTTGTTCACAGGACTGCATGGTGCGCGCCCGCTGCCGCGTCCCGCCCGCCGCTCTTCTCCTCCCCTGCAGGGGGATCCGCGCTCCAGCGGACTCCTGGGGGCGGTGGAGGTTCTCCCGGGACGCGCCGGGCTCCGCTCCTCCCCCGCGCTCTAGCACCCTTTGGCCCACCTCCGGCGGGTATTGAACTGCGCGCGGCGGCGGTGGCGGCGGCAGCGGCGCTGGCTGCAGTGGAGTCACGGCCTCGGGCTGACTAGCCTCTCCCGCCCAGCCTGGGTCACCTGCTTCTAATGCCCGCCGGGAGGCTCCGCCCCGGCCCCGCCCCTTCGCGCTGGGGCTCGGTTGGTGGGCCGCCCCGCCACGCTCTCCGCGCGTCCCCGCCCACTGCCCCGTGGGCTCAGCCTCTCCCCAGGCGCCCTCCGGCCCCGCCTGGAGCTGGCAGCCGAGGAGGAGCGTGGGCCAGTCACCGGCTGGGAAGCTATGGGGGGGTGGGGCGAATGCTAATCACGACTTCTTGAGACCCGGAGCGGGAAACCCTAGCTAGAAGTCCCTCCTGAGTTCTCTGCTGGCGTCCACTGGTGCGGGGCTCACTTTCCCGTAATGTTCTAGCTTATGAACCCTAGCTTCCAGGACACCTACCAGGTCTCCTATCTGCAGCTAAGCATCCTTAGAGTCCAGCGCTTGTTTAAAAGAACTGCTCAAAGAATCATTCTTAACCGTGGCACCTGTCTCCTCTCTGCGCTGCCCTCACCAGGTGAGCTCAAATTGAGAGAAGTACAAATGCTTACTGAGCCCCTACTGTGTGTCAGACGGCGCGTTAATCGTTCTCATCTTAATACAGGATGTCTCAGATCCTTACAACAATTCTTATAGGTGAAGAAACAGAGTTTAGAAGCATACCAAGGAAACCGAGCTAATGATAGTTCCCCCAAGAAAGCCACAACCTAGATAATCTTGTTCAGGGCGGTATTCCGACCGCCTAGCACAGAGTAGGCTCTCAAATGGCAAACCCGGGATTCGAACCGAGATAGTTGGGATGCGACAGCCACAGTTTTTACCACCTCCTCCCCCCTCCCCCCATATGCGACCGGTTATCTCCCAGGCTTTAACCTTTACTTTTGCATTTCGTAACAAAATCTTACTGTTGCGACAAGAAAGTGATTTTCTTTCTGTCTTTGGAAGACTCCAGACATGTTAGTCCTTTATCAGTTTATCGGGTTAAAAATCCAGGCAGTTCGAAGTCGCCCGCAGAGAAAAGCAACACTGGCTCCGGGCTCTGTGATGGGCAGGGGCCGCCCCCCCCGGGGGGGTACCCGCTGCTTAGCTGCGCACCCGCGCGCCGCCGGGGATCCGGGGCGCACGGAGCTGCGGGAGCCCGCGCGAAGACCTGCTGGGCGCCTCGACCACTGGGACGCACTGTGGCGCTCTCCAGATGGGTTATTATGCTGCAAGTTTTAAATGTCCTAAAAATGCCTCTTTTCTACATGTTCTAATTAGGATGGAAGACTGAGGTGTTTAACATTCTTGAAATTCATTCACACGCTTACAAAGAGGGTTTGAATTGTTTCCCGCTCCCCCCACCCCTTCCTTCTACTGGAAGAAGGCGGGAAAAAGGCAGGAGGGCCTGAGTTCTTGAGGGACTCAGGACTGCACTTTAGGGCTGAGTCGTTCTTGTGTCCTGGATCCCACTTACACAGACTGGGAGACAAAATTGCAGAATAGCCCTCTTCCTCCTGCTTATCAACAAGACTTTGTGAGAAATAATGAGGAATACGTGTATTAATCCCAGCCTCAAAGTTAAAAGAAATAAATATAAATCTCTTCACAAACATTAAAACCGTTAATAAATATGTTTAAAATGGACTTTACCTCTTTCATTCCCTGGGATTCTACAGGTGCTTATATTTTTTTGGTTTTTTTGGAACTACTTGGCACTCAGTGTGAAGATGATCCAGGACCTCGGAATAAGAATGGAGGCAAAGATTGAGAAGATGCAAGAAATGATTAACAAAGACCTAGAAGAATTAAAGAACAAACAAACAGAGATTACCAATACAATAACTGAAATGAAAACTACACTAGAAGGAACCAATAGCAGAATAACTGAGGCAGAAGAACGGATAAGTGACCTGGAAGACAGAATGGTGGAATTCACTGCTGCGGAACAGACTAAAGAAAAAAGAATGAAAAGAAATGAAGACAGCCTAAGAGACCTCTGGGACAACATTAAACGCAACAACATTCGCATTATAGGGGTCCCAGAAGGAGAAGAGAGAGAGAAAGGACCAGAGAAAATATTTGAAGACATTATAGTCGAAAACTGCCCTAACATGGGAAAGGAAATAGCCACCCAAGTCCAGAAAGCGCAGAGAGTCCCATACAGAATAAACCCAAGGAGAAACACGCCGAGACACATAGTAATCAAAGTGGCAAAAATTAAAGACAAAGAAAAATTATTGAAAGCAGCAAGGGAAAAACGACAAATAACATACAAGGGAACTCCCATAAGGTTAACAGCTGATTTCTCAGCAGAAACTCTGCAAGCCAGAAGGGAGTGGCATGATATACTTAAAGTGATGAAAGGGAAGAACCTACAACCAAGATTACTCTACCCGGCAAGGATCTCATTTAGATTTGATGGAGAAATCAAAAGCTTTACAGACAAGCAAAAGCTAAGAGAATTCAGCACCACCAAACCAGCTCTACAACAAATGCTAAAGGAACTTCTCTAAGTGGGAAACACAAGAGAAGAAAAGGACCTACAAAAACAAACCCAAAACAATTAAGAAAATGGTCATAGGAACATACATATCGATAATTACCTTAAACGTGAATGGATTAAACGCCCCAACCAAAAGACATAGACGGGCTGAATGGATACAAAAACAAGACCCATATATATGCTGTCTACAAGAGACCCACTTCAGACCTAGGGACACATACAGACTGAAAGATAGGGGATGGGAAAAGATATTCCATGCAAATGGAAATCAAAAGAAAGCTGGAATAGCTATACTCATATCAGATAAAATAGACTTTAAAATAAAGAGTGTTACAAGAGACAAGGTAGGACACTACATAATGATCCAGGGATCAATCCAAGAAGAAGATATAACAATTATAAATATATATGCACCCAACATAGGAGCACCTCAATACATAAGGCAACTGCTAACAGCTATAAAAGAGGAAATCGACAGTAACACAATAATAGTGGGGGACTTTAACACTTCATTTACACCAATGGACAGATCATCCAAAATGAAAATAAATAAGGAAACAGAAGCTTTAAATGACACAATAGACCAGATAGATTTAATTGATATATATAGGACATTCCATCCAAAAACAGCAGATTACACGTTCTTCTCAAGTGCGCACGGAACATTCTCCAGGATAGATCACATCTTGGGTCACAAATCAAGCCTCAGTAAATTTAAGAAAATTGAAATCATACCAAGCATCTTTTCTGACCACAACGCTATGAGATTAGAAATGAATTACAGGGGAAAAAACGTAAAAAAGACAAACACATGGAGGCTAAACAATACGTTACTAAATAACCAAGAGATCACTGAAGAAATCAAAGAGGAAATAAAAAAATACCTAGAGACAAATGACAATGAAAACACGACGACCCAAAACCTATGGGATGCAGCAAAAGCGGTTCTAAGAGGGAAGTTTATAGCTATACAAGCCTACCTAAAGAAACAAGAAAAATCTCAAGTAAACAATCTAACCTGACACCTAAAGAAACTAGAGAAAGAAGAACAAACAAAACCAAAGTTAGCAGAAGGAAAGAAATCATAAAGATCAGAGCAGAAATAAATGAAATAGAAACAAAGAAAACAATAGCAAAGATCAATAAAACTAAAAGTTGGTTCTTTGAGAAGATAAACAAAATTGATAAGCCATTAGCCAGACTCATCAAGAAAAAGAGGGAGAGGACTCAAATCAATAAAATCAGAAATGAAAAAGGCGAAGTTACAACAGACACTGCAGAAATACAAAACATCCTAAGAGACTACTATAAGCAACTTTATGCCAATAAAATGGACAACCTGGAAGAAATGGACAAATTCTTAGAAAGGTATAACCTTCCAAGACTGAATCAGGAAGAAACAGAAAATATGAACAGATCAATCACAAGTAATGAAATTGAAACTGTGATTAAAAATCTTCCAACAAACAAAAGTCCAGGACCAGATGGCTTCACAGGTGAATTCTATCAAACATTTAGAGAAGAGCTAACACCCATCCTTCTCAAACTCTTCCAAAAAATTGCAGAGGAAGGAACACTCCCAAACTCATTCTATGAGGCCACCATCACCCTGATACCAAAACCAGACAAAGACACTACAAAAAAAAGAAAATTACAGACCAATATCACTGATGAATATAGATGCAAAAATCCTCAACAAAATACTAGCAAACAGAATCCAACAACACATCAAAAGGATCATACACCACGATCAAGTGGGATTTATCCCAGGGATGCAAGGATTCTTCAATATACGCAAATCAATCAATGTGATACACCATATTAACAAATTGAAGAATAAAAACCATATGATCATCTCAATAGATGCAGAAAAAGCTTTTGACAAAATTCAACACCCATTTATGATAAAAACTCTCCAGAAAGTGGGCATAGAGGGAACCTACCTCAACATAATAAAGGCCATATATGACAAACCCACAGCAAACATCATTCTCAATGGTGAAAAACTGAAAGCATTTCCTCTAAGATCAGGAACGAGACAAGGATGTCCACTCTCACCACTATTATTCAACATAGTTCTGGAAGTCCTAGCCACGGCAATCAGAGAAGAAAAAGAAATAAAAGGAATACAAATTGGAAAAGAGGAAGTAAAACTGTCACTGTTTGCAGATGACATGATACTATACATAGAGAATCCTAAAACTGCCACCAGAAAACTGCTAGAGCTAATTAATGAATATGGTAAAGTTGCAGGATACAAAATTAATGCACAGAAATCTCTTGCATTCCTATACACTAATGATGAAAAATCTGAAAGAGAAATTATGGAAACACTCCCATTTACCATTGCAACAAAAAGAATAAAATACCTAGGAATAAACCTACCTAGGGAGACAAAAGACCTGTATGCAGAAAACTATAAGACACTGATGAAAGAAATTAAAGATGATACCAACAGATGGAGAGATATACCATGTTCTTGGATTGGAAGAATCAACATTGTGAAAATGAGTATACTACCCAAAGCAATCTACAGATTCAATGCAATCCCTATCAAATTACCAATGGCATTTTTTATGGAGCTAGAACAAATCATCTTAAAATTTGTATGGAGACACAAAAGACCCCGAATAGCCAAAGCAGTCTTGAGGCAAAAAAATGGAGCTGGAGGAATCAGACTCCCTGACTTCAGACTATACTACAAAGCTACAGTAATCAAGACAATATGGTACTGGCACAAAAACAGAAACATAGATCAATGGAACAAGATAGAAAGCCCAGAGATTAACCCACGCACCTATGGTCAACTAATCTATGACAAAGGAGGCAAAGATATACAATGGAGAAAAGACAGTCTCTTCAATAAGTGGTGCTGGGAAAACTGGACAGCTACATGTAAAAGAATGAAATTAGAATACTCCCTAACACCATACACAAAAATAAACTCAAAATGGATTAGAGACCTAAATATAAGACTGGACACTATAGAACTCTTAGAGGAAAACATAGGAAGAACACTCTTTGACATAAATCACAGCAAGATCTTTTTGGATCCACCTCCTAGAGTAATGGAAATAAAAACAAAAATAAACAAGTGGGACCTAATGAAACTTCAAAGCTTTTGCACAGCAAAGGAGACCATAAACAAGACGAAAAGACAACCCTCAGAATGGGAGAAAATATTTGCAAATGAATCAACGGACAAAGGATTAATCTCAAAAATATATAAACAGCTCATTCAGCTCAATATCAAAGAAACAAACACCCCAATCCAAAAATGGGCAGAAGACCTAAATAGACATTTCTCCAAAGAAGACATACAGACAGCCATGAAGCACATGAAAAGATGCTCAACATTACTAATTATCAGAGAAATGCAAATCAAAACTACAATGAGGTATCACCTCACTCCTGTTAGAATGGGCATCATCAGAAAATCTACAAACAACAAATGCTGGAGAGGGTGTGGAGAAAAGGGAACCCTCTTGCACTGTTGGTGGGAATGTAAATTGATACAGCCACTATGGAGAACAATATGGAGGTTCCTTAAAAAACTAAAAATAGAATTACCATATGACCCAGCAATCCCACTACTGGGCATATACCCAGAGAAAACCGTAATTCAAAAAGACACATGCACCCGAATGTTCATTGCAGCACTATTTACAATAGCCAGGTCATGGAAGCAACCTAAATGCCCCTCAACAGACGAATGGATAAAGAAGGTGTGGTACATATATACAATGGAATATTACTCAGCCATAAAAAGGAACGAAATTGAGTCATTTATTGGGACGTGGATGAATCTAGAGACTGTCATACAGAGTGAAGTAAGTCAGAAAGAGAAAAACAAATATCATATATTAATGCATGTATGTGGAACCTAGAAAAATGGTACAGATGAGGCAGTTTGCAGGGCAGAAGTTGAGACACAGATGTAGAGAATGGACATATGGACACCAAGGGGGGAAAACTGCGGTGAGGTGGGGATGGTGGTGTGCTGAATTGGGCGATTGGGATTGACATGTATACACTGATGTGTACAAAATTGATGCCTACTAAGAACCTGTAGTATAAAAAAACAAACAAAACAACTAATACTAAACTTTCATTGGGTTATTTGTATGGAAATATGTTAATATAAATGTTTCAGACATTACATGAAATTTCTAAAAATCTTATATTTGTTTTTGTATGGAAATATGTATGGAAATATGTTAATATAAATGTTTCAGAGATTACATGAAATTTCTAAAAATCTTATATGTTCTGGTATAATGTTATAAGTAATAATCCTAGTTATTACTTTAAAATGTATATCTCAGAAATAACTAATTTTCTTGTCAACTGCATTATTATGAACTTTCATCAAATCTTTTACCGTGGTCATTTTTAAGTCTTGGGTCATTTACAGACAGTTCTGGGTGTACTCTGATGATTTTGCAAATATGTTCCTATAAAAGGGTTTCATCTTCAAGAAATTCATGGTAAAGACTCTGACAAGTACAGGTTTCTGGTAACTGACTGTACTGCTGAACTGAATGAATAAGCATTTTCAGAACTCTGATGAAAAACTGATGAACTCATAAAAGTGCTAACAAAAGATCAAGATGAAAAAAACAATTAATTACATGGGACTGAGTGAACTGATGAGGATGAGTATAATTTTTGTGACTTTCTGTCTGAATTTAAAAAAAAAAAAAAATCCCACAAGGACTCAGAGGCAAAGAATATACAAATCAATTTTCACTGCAAAGTAAAGGAGCTGTTACAGTGGAGGATTACTGGACTGAATGTCAATATTATGACATAGTATCAGTGTGTTTCATGTTTGGTAATTGCAATCATTGTTGCTTTTGTTGTGGTCATCCATGTACAATGCTTGGTGTCAGTCTATTTATCTCTTGTAAAAATAAAATGCAGTGTGTGTGTGTGTGTGTGTGAAAAAAAAAAAAAAAAAAAAAAAAGATAGACATTCCCAAGAGCGGGATTATCAGGTCAAAGGGTCCAGATTTTTTGGACTCTCCCTAGGAAATGCCTCCTTTCAGCGTCACGCCTGAGAGAGAACTTGGGGAGAAGTCCCAGAGGCATTTCTGCACCCTTGACCGGCCCCTCCCTGCCCACTTCTTCCCCCCTTATTCGTGCCAGGAGTGGTGATGCCAGTTTAGGCTAATCCTGTTATTAGAAGAACAAGAAACTTTAGGCTGCAGAGCTAAGAAAAAAACAAAGCAAAAAAAAACCCTGGCCTATTTTGAATGACAGGAAAAACAAAAAGCCAAGCGAGAAGAAAAAATGAGTTGCAAAGCAGGGACTACTGGCGGTGCCCGAGCCCACCTGGAGGGGAAAAGAAGGGACGTAGCCCCCTCACGCATAGGAGACGTGCCCATGGAGTCAAGGCCAAGCCCAGTCCCTCTCCTTGCCAGGAGGGAACCTGAGCTGATAACCCACGGAGGGGACACTGGACAGGCCTTGGGCTCAGCGCTCAGTACTTTAGAAGCACTGCCTCACTTAATCCTCACAAATCCCCATGAGGTGGTGCTTTCGTGATGTCCATCTTACAGAGGAGAGTGGAGAGAAGGATCCACCACAGGCCAAAGCCCGCACGCTCAGTGTGTGTGGCCCTGACCTGATCCACCTGGGCCCTCCTCCTCCTAATAAGCACACACTGTCCGGCAAGGTTTAGGATTTGGCTAAAAGGGCACTGCATGTAAATAAGCGGAAAGGCTTGTTTTTAACCTCCAGAGGTCTCTGATAACACCCTGGAGATATCTCAGGATTAGGAGGCCCCTGAGTGAGCTATCCACTAGGTCATCTCCCAGCCCACCCTGCCTGCAGGTCTCGGGAGGTTCCAGGGTGCACTCAGTAGCTAAGGTGGGCCTCCATCTCCAGATGGAAACTTCTCTGCCTCGAATCCTGGGCTGGAAAGCTGACAGCTCTTGGCTACACAACGAGCAGGTACCTCCCTATTCCCTTCTGTCTTCCCTAGCCCGGGCTTTCTACCCCAGCTCTAAACCAAAACTACTCAGAACTGCTCACTTGCGTAGGTCTTGATTTTTACTACCAAAGGCATAGCAAAAGGGTGGTTTTGCCCTGATAAAGGAAGCGATGGATTAGCTCATACCATGGGGCAATTATGGTCAATCTGTTTACTTTTGCTGCAGTCACTCAGATTAAGAAATGCCACTGAGGTGTATACATATGTCAACATTTATCAAATAATATATTTAAAGTATCCACAAGTTTATTGTATGCCAATTATATCTCAATAAAGTTGTTAAATCGAAAAAAAAAAAAAAAAGATGTAAGGCAAAAAAAATAAAAAAATTTAACACATCTTTATAGAGTACATCAAACGATGGTGAATATCTCAAGTAGATCCAATTCTGCTTGACTTGTGCAAATTTCATTTACAGAGGAGGTTGAAAGCAAATTTTAGACTCATTGAAAAAACAGAAGCAACACATTTCCAGGTTTATGTAATGTAATGTAAAATATAGACTCCCAGGGATATATATATATATATATCCCATATGTAGTTCTCAGATTTTTGATTGCAGTTAAAAAATAAAACATATTCATAAAGTTAAAAAAAAAAAATTATTTATCATTACAGTGTTTCAGGCCTATTCTTATGACAGACTACACACCAAACCTTTTAGGGAGTAGGGAGGTTCCTGGCAACAGGGAGGCCCAGGATTGAGGCAGCAATCCTGGCAGCAGAGGCAGCCTCTTAAAACGGATTCTCCTAAAGAAAGGGACTTTCACAGAAGAGAGGTGAGATTTCAGATTCAACAAGACCACTCTGCCACTGTCTCTACTTTTGCTAACCATGATCTAAAAATACCAAGTGAACATCAACAAACCCACACACCTCATCCATCTCTGTCCTCAGAGGAATGCCAGCAAACCTGCGATGCCCCCAGGGAAAAGTCTGGCCAGGGAGGTCAGAGCTCCAGGGAGCCAAGAGGATAGGAAGGAGGCTTGGAAGTCAGCCCAGACAAAGATTTTCTACAAAGATTTCATCAACAATTTAAAAAATGTCTTTTTAAGTGGAAATCTGCAAATGTTATTGAAATATGAGTATTTTAAAAGGAATCTCTATAGTATCTCTTCATCAAAAATAGAAGAAAATTTGTGGGCAATTTCAGAAGCATTTTACATCCAGAGCTCTCACTTTACCAGGTGGAACAATGGCTTTTTTAGGTACTGACTTACACGTAATGAGAAACAGGAGAAAAAGCTTCACTGCACACGAAGGATTTAGGAGCTCCAAAGACCCACAGTGGATGAATCTCTAGTCATCTATCCTCTCAGTGTTTTTCAGTATTAAATGCTTACCACATGCAGTGCACTCTTTCAGTAACTACAGTCTTCCTTCCTGCTCTAGAACAGAGGACTGACTTACATATAAACAATTTGCAGTAATAAGCGTTTGTATTCAATGTAATCGAAGAGCGGAAGGCATAATTAATTCTGCAGGGAATGGACTTTGAAAGGGTTGTCAAGTAAAGCTTTCTTTTAAACATTGGTTTCTTTTGCAGAAAACTTCAGGGGGCTCTTTAATTCCTTCCTGAATTGTCCTCATCTTTCATTCCCAGCTTATATTCTGTTAATTCCCATCTACTAGGCCTTGTTACCTCCCCTATCAAAGAGACTAACACCAAGAATGTCCTCAATTTATCCTGGCTCAGTTGATCCAACCATACCCTTTCTCCCAGGACTACACCTCTGGTTCATGCAAATGTGGATCTTAATCATTACTCTTATATTGTTCCTAAAGATGTATCCTGAGTGTCAGGAATGCAGATAGCTGCAAAGTACTCCGCCCTGCTAGAGTGGTCGTCTTTTTTAAGACATAAATAAAGGAAGCAGAATACCTATTTCATATACGGTGGAAAATCTAGTGTCTCCAAAGATTCAAAGGAGAAGGGAACTTAACTTTTTCCCAGCCACATTTTGTGCCCGTCTGTCACTGAATTCTTGGCCTCCCTCTGCCTCTCGTCTCCTGTTCACACGGCCCTTTCCCTCACCAGCTTACTCACAAGCAGACATTTTCCTGCTTCTTGAAGTTCTCAAAGTGCCACTGAAAGTGTGAGTATAGAAGAAATCTACATCTCCGTGTAGCTGATTTTAGCAATCAGCCTAAAATCCACATTAGCCTCATTTGTTCTCAGAAACTTCTTCTGCATTCCTGCCACTAGGAACAATTTCTCCCTTTCTTCCTCCTTTGTGCCTCACCCTTTCCTGGGAAAGAGCTAAGTTGCAGGGAGCCTGAAGCCTTCACTACTTCAAGAACCCTTTTTAGGACAAGCATTACAAAATTATGAATACAAAATTAGATACAAGGCCTTAGAAAGTGCTCACACAAATGAACCGAAGCGTTATTATCCCCTGCCTATTTCCACATTGCTCTGACACTGTTTTTCTTCATCGTAGCTGCCAGCCCCCAACACTTCAATTCATGCTGTTTTTCTTCCGAAGGTCCAAGAGAGATAGATTTCCATAACCTGAAAATGTTAGAATGCATTTTGCTAAATGACAGAATTTTTTCTCCAAATATTTCAAAACCTACAGCTTTTAAGTGAACATGCTACACACCATTGTACTTAGCTAGCACGTGAACTCTAAGTGCTGGATTCCCTCCTCCTCTGTCTACCTAGAAATCAGCCTTCCCCTCCACATGTGTCCACCACCAAGACATATAATTTTAGATTTTCCCTAGAATGCAACTCCCCTAGGTTGAAGGAGATGGGATGTATTGCTAGGTGACATTTGACAGTTCCTGCTCATGGATGTGAGTAAACTGAGTGACAGTTGATGTGTGCTCCAGTCTTTGGTTGAATTGAAAGGAGCATTTAAGGAAAAGAGGCCCAATCTTTTTTTGTGAAATATGAAATAGGACATCAGGTTGGGGTGAGACATCATGACCTAATCAGTCAATTCTAAAACTGTTTTCCAATAGCCTGTATTTCAGGGCAGAAGCTGAGCTTCAGTGATGGGGGGTGGAGGGAGCTATCTGTGGGGCTACGCGGTAAGGAGACTCCAAGGGAAATCTGTGCACAAAGGCAGGTAAATTGCCCCCAGCAAGGCCAGACCTCATAAAATCTCATGAAGAGGGTGCCCTATCTGGTTTTAGTTTTTGTTTTTTTTGTGGCCACTCCACGCAGCATGTGAGATCTTAGTTCCCCAACCAGGGATCGAACCCACGCCGCATGCATTGGAAGCGTGGAGTCTTAACCACTGGACCGCCAGGGAAGTCCCCTGATCTGTATCTTATTGCTGATGATAATAAGAGCAACAACAAAAATCGCTGTCAGTTATTAAGAACTTATTTCCAGCAGAAACTAAGTGCTTTGGATAATACAAGTACAGTTGACACTTGAATGACATTGATTTGGGTCCACATACACAGATTTTTTTAATTCAATAATAAATACAGCAGTACTGCATGACCCCGGTTTGTTGAATACATGCATAGGTAACCGCAAATTCAAAAGGCTGACTGTAAAGGTATATATGGAGTTTCAACTGTATGGGGGTCAATGCCCCTAACCTCCATGTTGTTCAAAGGTCAACTGTAATTCTCATATCAGTTCTGAAAAGGAGATGTTACTATTCTCCATTCTATAGCAAGGAGACAGAGATTTGGGAGAGTTAAATAAATCTTTCAAAGTCATATATTTGGTAAGTAAAGGATGCAAAATTCAAACCCCAAGTCTGTTTCACTTGCAACCTACATAATATTATAGTTAAAAAAATATGGAATTGCCATTTAGTAGGTCAAAATAGTCAGATATTGGCAATTTCATATGGCTCAATAATAATCAGCTTCAAGCTCTATTAAAAGTCTGAGAATCAATGCTCAAGTCAAATGAGGAGTTTCATGGTTTCCACAATTTATATACATCGTGGCCATGGGGAGCAGCAAAGACCCAGGATAGCCAAGAGGACACCACCTGAAATGGTGTAACTTGCAGAGTTGGAGTCAACTTCCTGAGTCATTTAGAGCGGAGGTCAGCACACTTTTCCTGTGAAGAGCCAGGTAGGCAATACTTTTTACTTAGCCCTGCAGCTACAGTGTGAAAGTAGCCATAAGCAGATGGATGTGGCTATGTTCCAATTGCACTTTCTTTACCAAAGTAAGCTGCATAGTTTGCCAACCTCTAAACTAAAAGAATGATTTTCTTAAAGGGAAAATCAGATTTTTTTTAAGAGATTACAATAAGACAACCATCGCTTGATTTAACAGAGAAATCCCAATGGATGCTGAGGGCTTAAATAGATGAGGAGACAAGATTGCATAGTGGCTAAGAGTCTCGGCTCTGTGGTCAGACTCCCAAACTTCGAATTTCAGCTCAGACACTTGTTAGCCATGTGACTTTGGGTGAGAACTTCATCTAAGCCTTAATCTTCTCTTCTGTACCATGGAATAGTAATAGTATCTACTTCATAGGGTTGTAAGAAATACATTTTAAAAATCTATGCCATATCTTAGTGCAATGCCTGGCTTACCATAAACACTCAATAAATGTTAGTTGAGTGTTCAGTGGTACTTTCCCAGGTGTCTTGGAATTTTTTTGGCTAAATTCTCACAGCTAAGAACACGAGTGATGAGTTCCTGTACTCTCTGAAGAGATCTGCTTTTTACAACTTCCATGAAGTTTATTCAACGAGAACAAACCCAGTACTGAGACTGTCACTCTATCTTGACACTATTAGAGCAAACTTGGCCTTCAAAAGGAGGGCTGCCAGGAATGGAATTCATAGCCGTAAAGGAGGGGTAGAAGAGGGAATCCTCTTCCCTTTGCTTAAGCCGTGTAAGGGAAGGCTTCCAGAACTGCTGGAAGAGGAGATGGGCACCTCACTCTCTGTTCACCAAAACGGCAGAAATGCAAGTCCAAGTGCTTCCCTGAGAAAGGAGAAAAGCATGCTGAGAGAGTTAATGGGGGAAAATGACATAGATTCCCTTGCGTTTAGGGATTACACGAACATAGAGATTGATGCCTGGTTTCCACATGGAGAATGTGGAATAGCAGAAGAAATGCTGGTGTATTAGAGGAAAGGAGGGCAAAAAGAGAGGAGTCAGCAGTTGGACAGAGTGCAGTCCCACCTTCAGTGATGCAGGATGCATGAATATCCCATGGGTCAAATTATGGGCCAGAAAATAGTCAAGCATGAGCTGCTGTGCACGTGCCCCACTCAGAAGCGCCAGTACTAGAATGGGGGAGGTATACTAGGGGGTCAGGGGGTAAACCTGAGGGGTCACAGTAGTCATCTGGACGTGCACTGCCCACATCAGGGAGTGACAGAAAACACCAGCAATACTATCACTACAGCTCCAGGCAGGTATGACTCTGCATCTCTTTTTAAAATTCTTTCTTCCTCTACCTTAACCCAAAGAAGACAGAAACAGGAAAGTGTACAGGAAATAAAGGGTGAAAAAAAGAGACCATGTCCCCCTTACCCACAGATACCCCCAAACCAAAGGTCAGTACTCAATTACTGGGGAGGGGGAAGGTTTTTAATTAGATGTGAGATTGAAATTTTGATTGTTCTGCATTTTTAAGGCCTCGAAGACAGAGTCACCAAAAAAGGCCATTTTTTAAGAGCTGAAGTCAACTGAAAATATGTGGGAGCTGTCAAAAATGTCATCTAAAGTATGGAAGGGAGATCAGAAACAGAATGTTTGAAGAAAGTAGTCAGAGCAAACTAAAACCACTTTCTGTCTGTGAGCCCGCTGACTTCAGCACACTTAATAAACTGGTTGCATTTGCTGTTGTTATTAAGACTGGACATGGGCATGTACATGAAAGCAGAGAATAAAATGTTTAGAAACAGCAAAGGGATGTTTTAACCAAGGTGTGTCCAGGGTGTGGGGTAGATATGGGGTAAAGGGGAGGGATGTAAGCTTGAGCAACGGAAATATTTACTCACTGGTGAGTTAAGCAGACCGTGGACCTGCAGGGGCACATGGAAAATGTCAGTCACACCAGTGGAGACCCTTCCCCCACTGTCTTAAGGCAAAAGCTATATTATCTAAAGGAGTGGACGATGGGCAGACCACAAGTGTTTACCACTAGGAGCAAGCACTTTGGTTGTGATTTTTCATACATGGAATTAACCCAAAGAAAATAGACAAGAGGCCTATTAAATGTTTAAGAAACTTTGGTGACAGAGGACCCCAGGCCTGGTGGACAAGCTTTGTTTGTCAGTGTTTCCCACATAAAGTTAGATCAGGGTCCCTAAATTTGTACCACTGGGAGGGGCTCAAAAAGGTGTATAGTCTCCAAGAAAGGTATCTTTCCTATGTTCATGGAGGACGGTGAATAATGAGAATCCTCACTGGGGCGGAACGGGGGGCTGCCAGTTTGGCTAACTAAGAAGTGGAGTCCCAGGACTTCCCTGATGGTCCAGTGGTTAAGACTCCACGCTTCCGCCGCAGGGGGCTCCGGTTCAATCCCTGGTCAGGGAACTAAGATCCCACATGAGGTGCAGCCAAAAAAATAATAATAAAAATAAATTTTAAAAAACCTGCAGAGAGCCTTCCTAACAACTTTAAACGTAAAAAAAGAAGAAAAAGAAGGAGAAGTGGAGTCCCTTCCAGCTCAGACAGTGGGCGCAATTGTTCACCAGTAGGATTTGGTGTTTCCCGCAGGTCAGAGACAGCTCTTTGCTTGCTGTCTCCGTCCTCGAATACTGTGTATGTTGAAGACAGATCATGTATCTTTTGGTTGATGGGTCTCTAGAGCATGAGGTACATTCAGACTTGATGGCGAGGCCAGTACGTCACACGGGGTTCCTGAACTTGGAGCTGGATTTGGTGACTAGATGAGACAGTGGTGTGGTCTCCACTGGGAAAGGAAGAATATGTTGGATGATGAGGAAGAGAGGTCTCTGAGGATGCTGAGTAGCCAAGGAATGGGTAGAGGCAAATATTTTGGATAATCTACCTACAGGCTATTCACCATGCACTTCCCCTCGAGTCCCTCTATCACTAAGGTTGAAAAGCAAAATATCCACCTTCCCAGACGTGCTTGCAGCTTGGGGTGACCTAGTGACCCAGCGCTGGTCAGTGAGGCATAAGTGGAAGCTACTCATGAGACTTGTAGAAAATATGATTGGTTTTTAAGGAGTGGACTTGGATGCCATTCTCTTTAGCCCTTCCTCTTTTTTGGCTGACCCCTTCTTTTTTTTTCTTGTTTAGACCACGTGTGGAATACTTGGAGGCACAGCAGCCATTTTACAACAGTAAAGATGGAATTTAAAAATGGTTCAATAGAAAGATAGAAGGAACCCTTATGACATCATTGAGCAGCTGCTCCAGATCCACACTTCTTATACGAGAAAAACAAAAGATGTGGTACATATATACAATGGAATATTACTCAGCCATAGAAAAGAACGAAATTGGGTCATTTGTAGAGACGTGGACGGACCTAGAGACTGTCATACAAAGTGAAGTAAGTCAGAAAGAGAAAAACAAATATATATTAACGCATATATGTGGAATCTAGAAAAATGGTACAGATGAACTGGTTTGCAGGGCAGAAATAGAGACACAGACGTAGAGAACAAGCTATGGACACCAAGGGGGGAAAGTGTGGGGTGGGGAGGTGGTGGTGGGATGAATTGGGAGATTGGGATTGACATGTATACACTAATATGTATAAAATAGATAACTAATAAGAACCTGCTGTATAAAAAATAAATAAATAAAATTCAAAAAAACCTTTGGTGAGACTACTGAGATTGAATTTTCTACCATTTGGATTTGAATTAATTCCTAAATGATGTAATATGATGAAATGCTCTATAGCCATAAAGCACATGCCATAGAAAGAAGAATATTTATCGAAGTGCTAATAGATTTTTAATTAAAAAGAAACCCCTGTGATCAAATGGTTTGGGAAACACCAAGTTAAACTTGATTAAGCAGCTTACTTTATTTAAGGGGATATAACATACAGTTTTTACCAAACTTAACCACGGGGTACCATTTCACTGTCTATCTCAGTGCACTAGTTTTACTAGAATAAAGTTTGGGAACTTCTGTTGTATAAAATATCAATAATATAGAAAATGGTTAATGATATTGCTAAATGAAAAAAAAACAGTTTATAGATCGAATGTATTTCTGTTCACTAAGGTTATGTCTAGTGAATAATTTTAACTATTGATCTACTTGTTTTCCTTTTCCAAACTCTCTAAATAAATTACAACTACTGTACATTATTTCTGTAATCAGTAAAACACAATTAATATCTTTTCCCAGTAGCATTCTGTTTACTTGTGTGGAATGGGTAGAAGAGTGTGAAGCTTTTGTGCATGGTAATTAGTAACAGATCTGCATTCCTGCGATTTACTCACCTGTACAGCATGACTAGTCTATTGCCTCACAGCTCAGTAAAATACTCTGTTTGCTTAAAAACCTGCTGACTGAGCACATTCGTGACCAGCTGGGGAGATGGGCAAATGAGGAAGTAAGGGGTGGGACCCAGGTCAGACTATTCTATGGCATTAGCAGAGGCTTCTGAGGAGAAGACAGAAACTCTTCAATTTAAGGATACACTAAAGAAGGTCCTCATAGGAGTTCCAATTGGATAAGCTCCTAGTGAGTGTGGATGCTTTCAGTTCTGTCAAAAGAGTAAACATGTAGTATAGCATGAATTAAAGAAAATTAAAATCACCAGAATATTATTCCTTCTACAAGTATTTAACCGTATAAATTAGGTCAAACATATCTTGCCACAAAAATAGCAATTACTTGTCATTTATATGGATAATTATTGCTTTTCTGGTTTTTTGGGGGGCGGGGAGACAAGTCTAAACAGAATACAAATATCAATTACCAAATCATTTTGCTATGGGGGACGTTAGAAACTCGAATGAGATCTGAGAATTATATAGAAATAATGTAAGGATATCAATTTCAATTCCCTCATTTTGATAGTTGTCTTGTGGTGATATAGGAAATGTCCTTGTTTGTAGGAACTACACATTAACATATTTGGGGATGACAGGACATTGATTTGGAAACTTCCTCTCAAAAGATTCAGTGAAAAACAGTTCTCTTTTTTCTCTAAAGGTATTTCCCTTGCAACTTTTCTGTAAGTTTGTGATAATTTCAAAATATAAAATATGTATTTTTTTAAATGATGATAAAGGGAAACAAACATACTAAATTTCACTCTTTTACTCTTTCCTCTAAGCTACATTGCTGTGGAAAGGCATTCTCTCAACACAGTTCTTTCTAATGAGCCCCTTGACAGTATCTGTATTTCTACTTGGAAACTAAAAATACTTTGCTATCTAAATAACTATTTTCACCAATGAAAATATTGTATACTCAAAAAAACAGTAAAGATTACTACTTTTATTTTTATTTTTTAAAAATATCTTTTATACTTCCTTTATGTTTTCCAAGACATTTTCACATACCTTACAATCATCACGGGGTTCTCATCAGATTGGTAGGCAACTTGGAGGAATTGAAAGAACAGGTCCTAGACTAGGGATGACGTCGACTGTGATTCCAGTTCCACAAATCCAAGCCATGTGACCTTGGGAACACTAACTAAGCTCTTTTAGCCTCTGCTTCATTATCTGAACCTCTTAAATAGTAAATTTACTATTTACAAAAACTACACTTCCTATTCTGAAGATTTATTGAGGTATACATCACTGAGTCAAGGTATAAAGCATAATCCTGGATCATCTATCCATAAGACTGACAGTTATGGTGTACCTGGTAAGTGCCAGGTACAGTTCTAGGCACAGGAGACGTAGCTGTGACCTAGAGATATGGTCCCTGCTGTCACAGAGTTCCCAGCCTAGCGGAAGCAGAGACAGAGGGGACAATCAAGTGGTGATGTCATAGAGTAACTGGGGTAAGGTACAGAGGGACCTTAGGTAAAGGTAGTCACAGGAGGCTTCTCCCAGAAGAGCTGAAACTTCAGTGATGTGAAGACCCCCTGCTAAGATCTGCCAAACAGCTCCTCTATGGTCACCCACCAAAGACTGCCCTCAGAGGGGCAAGATTGCTTCCTGGAAATACAACTGTGCTTAACAAGGGGCCAGCTTCCTGTAGGTGCCCTGTGATCTCAGCGACAGGCTTCAGAGGTTGTGAACCACCACAATCTGCTTGTATTAGCCAACGTTGTCCAGAGAAATAGAACGTGTGTATAAAGGTCGTTTATTATGAGGAACTGGCTCAGTTAATTATGGAAGTAAAGAAGTCCCACAGTCTGCCGCCTGGAAGCTGAAGACCCAGGAAAGCAGGGATGTAATTCAGTCTGAGTCTGAGGAGCTGAGAATCAAGGAGGCTGATGATGTAAATCCCAGTCCAAGATGAGATGCGAAGTCCCAGCTCAACCATGAGGCGGGAAAAAAGGGGCAAATTCCTCCTTCCTCCACCTTTTTTTTTTTTTTTTAACATCTTTATTGGAGTATAATTGCTTTGCAATGGTGTGTCAGTTCCTGCTTTATAACAAAGTGAATCAGTTATACATATACATATGTCCCCATATCTCCTCCCTCTTGCATCTCCCTCCCTCCCATCCTCCCTATCCCACCCCTCCAGGTGGTCACAAAGCACCGAGCTGATCTCCCTGTGCCATGCAGCTGCTTCCCACTAGCTATCTATTTTACGTTTGGTAGTGTATATATGTCCATGCCACTCTCTCACTTCATCCCAGCTTCCCCTTTTGTTCTATTCAGTCTCTTAACGAATTGGATGATGTCCACTCACATGGGCGGGTATGGGGGAAGGCAGTGTACTGAGTCCACCAATTCAGTGCTAGTCCCATCTGGAAACACCTGCACAGACACACACAGAGACGATGTTTAATCTGGGCACTCGATGGCCCACTCAGATTGACACATAAAGTAAACCATCACATCCCTCGAAGCCTGTTCTTGTGGTACCTGCGTGGAGTAATCATATCCGGGTGAACAGATGTACTCTAGTTTATGTATCCAACCCTCTAACTCACATAGAAGAAACTCAGCTAAAACATAGCCCTAGGCTTCTTCGGGGTATTTTTAAAAGCCAGTTCACTGGTGCGTGTGTGTGTGTGTGTGTTTGTGTGTACTGCTGGATATTTTTTTTTTTAATGTCTGAAACATTTATATTAACATATTTCCATACAAATAACCCAATGAAAGTTTAGTATTAGTTGTTTTGTTTGTTTTTTTATACTGCAGGTTCTTATTAGGCATCAATTTTATACACATCAGTGTATACATGTCAATCCCAATAGCCCAATTCAGCACACCACCATCCCCACCTCACCGCAGTTTTCCCCCCTTGGTGTCCATATGTCCATTCTCTACATCTGTGTCTCAACTTCTGCCCTGCAAACTGGCTCATCTGTACCATTTTTCTAGGTTCCACATACATGCATTAATATATGATATTTGTTTTTCTCTTTCTGACTTACTTCACTCTGTATGACAGTCTCTAGATCCATCCACGTCTCAACAAATGACTCAATTTCGTTCCTTTTTATGGCTGAGTAATATTCCATTGTATATATGTACCACACCTTCTTTATCCATTCGTCTGTTGAGGGGCATTTAGGTTGCTTCCATGACCTGGCTATTGTAAATAGTGCTGCAATGAACATTCGGGTGCATGTGTCTTTTTGAATTACGGTTTTCTCTGGGTATATGCCCAGTAGTGGGATTGTTGGGTCATATGGTAATTCTATTTTTAGTTTTTTAAGGAACCTCCATATTGTTCTCCATAGTGGCTATATCAATTTACATTCCCACCAACAGTGCAAGAGGGTTCCCTTTTCTCCACACCCTCTCCAGCATTTGTTGTTTGTAGATTTTCTGATGATGTCCATTCTAACAGGAGTGAGGTGATACCTCATTGTAGTTTTGATTTGCATTTCTCTAATAATTAGTGATGTTGAGCATCTTTTCATGTGCTTCGTGGCCGTCTGTATGTCTTCTTTGGAGAAATGTCTATTTAGGTCTTCTGCCCATTTTTGGATTGGGGTGTTTGTTTCTTTAATATTGAGCTGAACGAGCTGTTTATATATTTTGGAGATTAATCCTTTGTCCATTGATTCATTTGCAAATATTTTCTCCCATTCTGAGGGTTGTCTTTTCGTCTTGTTTATGGTTTCCTTTGCTGTGCAAAAGCTTTGAAGTTTCATTAGGTCCCACTTGTTTATTTTTGTTTTTATTTCCATTACTCTAGGAGGTGGATCCAAAAAGATCTGGCTGTGATTTATGTCAAAGAGTGTTCTTCCTATGTTTTCCTCTAAGAGTTCTATAGTGTCCAGTCTTATATTTAGGTCTCTAATCCATTTTGAGTTTATTTTTTTGTATGGTGTTAGGGAGTATTCTAATTTCATTCTTTTACATGTAGCTGTCCAGTTTTCCCAGCACCACTTATTGAAGAGACTGTCTTTTCTCCATTGTATATCTTTGCCTCCTTTGTCATAGATTAGTTGACCATAGGTGCATGGGTTAATCTCTGGGCTTTCTATCTTGTTCCATTGATCTATGTTTCTGTTTTTGTGCCAGTACCATATTGTCTTGATTACTGTAGCTTTGTAGTATAGTCTGAAGTCAGGGAGTCTGATTCCTCCAGCTCCATTTTTTTCCCTCAAGACAGCTTTGGCTATTCGGGGTCTTTTGTGTCTCCATACAAATTTTAAGATGATTTGTTCTAGCTCCGTAAAAAATGCCATTGGTAATTTGATAGGGATTGCATTGAATCTGTAGATTGCTTTCGGTAGTATACTCATTTTCACAATGTTGATTCTTCCAATCCAAGAACATGGTATATCTCTCCATCTGTTGGTATCATCTTTAATTTCTTTCATCAGTGTCTTATAGTTTTCTGCATACAGGTCTTTTGTCTCCCTAGGTAGGTTTATTCCTAGGTATTTTATTCTTTTTGTTGCAATGGTAAATGGAAGCGTTTCCTTAATTTCTCTTTCAGATTTTTCATCATTAGTGTATAGGAATGCAAGAGATTTCTGTGCATTCATTTTGTATCCTGCAACTTTACCATAGTCATTGATTAGCTCTAGCAGTTTTCTGGTGGCAGTTTTAGGATTCTCTATGTATAGCATCATGTCATCCGCAAACAGTGACAGTTTTACTTCTTCTTTTCCAATTTGGATTCCTTTTATCTCTTTTTCTTCTCTGATTGCCGTGGCTAGGACTTCCAGAACTATGCTGAATAATAGTGGTGAGAGTGGACATCTTTGTCTCGTTCCTGATCTTAGAGGAAATGCTTTCAGATTTTCACCATTGAGAATGATGTTTGCTGTGGGTTTGTCATATATGGCCTTTATTATGTTGAGGTAGGTTCCCTCTATGCCCACTTTCTGGAGAGTTTTTATCAGAAATGGGTGTTGAATTTTGTCAGAAGCTTTTTCTGCATCTATTGAGATGATCATATGGTTTTTATTCTTCAATTTGTTAATATGGTGTATCACATTGATTGATTTGCGTATATTGAAGAATCCTTGCATCCCTGGGATAAATCCCACTTGATCGTGGTGTATGATCCTTTTAATGTGTTGTTGGATTCTGTTTGCTAGTATTTTGTTGAGGATTTTTGCATCTATATTCATCAGTGATATTGGTCTGTAATTTTCTTTTTTTTGTAGTGACTTTGTCTGGTTTTGGTATCAGGGTGATGGTGGCCTCATAGAACGAGTTTGGGAGTGTTCCTTCCTCTGCAATTTTTTGGAAGAGTTTGAGAAGGATAGGTGTTAGCTCTTCTCTAAATGTTTGATAGAATTCACCTGTGAAGCCATCTGGTCCTGGACTTTTGTTTGTTGGACGATTTTTAATCACAGTTTCAATTTCATTACTTGTGATTGGTCTGTTCATATTTTCTGTTTCTTCCTGGCTCAGTCTTGGAAGGTTATACCTTTCTAAAAATTTGTCCATTTCTTCCAAGTTGTCCATTTTTTTGGCATAAAGTTGCTTGTAGTAGTCTCTTAGGATGCTTTGTATTTCTGCGGTGTCTGTTGTAACTTCTCCTTTTTCATTTCTGATTTTATTGATTTGAGTCCTCTCCCTATTTTTCTTGATGAGTCTGGCTAATGGCTTATCAATTTTGTTTATCTTCTCAAAGAACCAGCTTTTAGTTTTATTGATCTTTGCTATTGTTTTCTTTGTTTCTATTTCATTTATTTCTGCTCTGATCTTTATGATTTCTTTCCTTCTGCTAACTTTGGGTTTTGTTTGTTCTTCTTTCTCTAGTTTCTTTAGGTGTAAGGTTAGATTGTTTACTTGAGATTTTTCTTGTTTCTTTAGGTAGGCTTGTATAGCTATAAACTTCCCTCTTAGAACTGCTTTCGCTGCATCCCATAGGCTTTGGGTCGTCGTGTTTTTATTGTCATTTGTCTCTAGGTATTTTTTGATTTCTTCAGTGATCTCTTGGTTATTTAGTAACGTATTGTTTAGCCTCCATGTGTTTGTCTTTTTTACGTTTTTTTCCCTGTAATTCATTTCTAATCTCATAGCGTTGTGGTCAGAAAAGATGCTTGATATGATTTCAATTTTTTTAAATTTACTGAGGCTTGATTTGTGACCCAAATTGTGATCTATCCTGGAGAATGTTCCATGCGCACTTGAGAAGAACGTGTAATCTGCTGTTTTTGGATGGAATGTCCTATATATATCAATTAAATCTGTCTGGTCTATTGTGTCACTTAAAGCTTCTGTTTCCTTACTTATTTTCATTTTGGATGATTTGTCCATTGGTGTAAGTGAGGTGTTAAAGTCCCCCACTATGATTGTGTTACTGTCAATTTCCTCTTTTATAGCTGTTAGCACTTGCCTTATGTATTGAGGTGCTCCTGTGTTGGGTGCATATATATTTATAATTGTTATATCTTCTTCTTGGATTGATCCCTTGAACATTATGTAGTGTCCTTCCTTGTCTCTTGTAACATTCTTTATTTTAAAGTCTATTTTAGCTGATATGAGTATAGCTACTCCAGCTTTCTTTTGATTTCCATCTGCATGGAATATCTTTTTCCATCCCCTCACTTTCAGTCTGTATGTGTCCCTAGGTCTAAAGTGGGTCTCTTGTAGACAGCATATATATGGGTCTTGTTTTTGTATCCATTCAGCCAGTCTATGTCTTTTGGTTGGGGCACTTAATCCATTCACGTTTAAGGTAATTATCGATATGGATGTTCCTATGACCATTTTCTTAATTGTTTTGGGTTTGTTTTTGTAGGTCCTTTTCTTCTCTTGTGTTTCCCACTTAGAGAAGTTCCTTTAGCATTTGTTGTAGAGCTGGTTTGGTGGTGCTGAGTTCTCTTAGCTTTTGCTTGTCTGTAAAGCTTTTGATTTCTCCATCAAATCTAAATGAGATCCTTGCCGGGTAGAGTAATCTTGGTTGTAAGTGCTTCCCTTTCATCACTTTAAGTATATCATGCCACTCCCTTCTGGCTTGCAGAGTTTCTGCTGAGAAATCAGCTGTTAACCTTATGGGAGTTCCCTTGTATGTTATTTGTCGTTTTTCCCTTGCTGCTTTCAATAATTTTTCTTTGTCTTTAATTTTTGCCACTTTGATTACTATGTGTCTCAGCATGTTTCTCCTTGGGTTTATCCTGTATGGGACTCTCTGCGCTTCCTGGACTTGGGTGGCTATATTCTTTCCCATGTTAGGGAAGTTTTCGACTATAATCTCTTCAAATATTTTCTCTGGTCCTTTCTCTCTCTCTTCTCCTTCTGGGACCCCTATAATGCAAATGTTGTTGCGTTTCATGTTGTCCCAGAGGTCTCTTAGGCTGTCTTCATTTCTTTTCATTCTTTTTTCTTTAGTCTGTTCCACAGCAGTGAATTCCACCATTCTGTCTTCCAGGTCACTTATCCGTTCTTCTGCCTCAGTTATTCTGCTATTGATTCCTTCTAGTGTAGTTTTCATTTCAGTTATTGTATTGGTCATCTCTGTTTGTTTGTTCTTTAATTCTTCTAGGTCTTTGTTAAACATTTCTTGCATCTTCTCGGTCTTTGCCTCCATTCTTATTCCGAGGTCCTGGATCATCTTCACTATCATTATTCTGAATTCTTTCTCGGGAAGGTTGCCTATCTCCATTTCATTTAGTTGTTTTTCTGGGGTTTTTTCTTGTTCCTTCATCTGGTACATAGCCCTCTGCCTTTTCATCTTGTCTATCTTTCTCTAACTGTGTTTCTTGGTCCACAGGCTGCAGGATTGTAGTTTTTCTTGCTTCTGCTGTCTGCCCTCTGGTGGTTGAGGCTATCTAAGAGGCTTGATGGGAGGCTCTGGTGGTGGGTAGAGCTCTCATTTACCAGTTTTATTTTACATAGGATGCCTCATTTACTAAAACCATAGATTCCAAGTTGCCCCATGAAAAATGTGATATTCTTAGCTGTCAACATTAGGGAATTTCCCCAATCACATTTTTAAATTGATTTAATGTGTTATTTTTGAAAACGTAAGTTGGGATATCACAAAATGGACTTAGCCTGCAGAGGCTTACTTTCTACCAGAGAGCTCCATTTCCATGTTCTGCTTAACAGAACCCAAAATGATCTTCCTTCCCAAACCTCTTCCTTTTCCTGCACTATCTAAGAAAAAGTAACCACACTCTACATAGTTCCCTAAGCCAGAACCCTAGCAGCCATTTTTGCTTCTCTTTTCCCCTTCCCGCTCCATATCTAGTCACTGAGCACTTCTATTCTACCTCCCAAATGACCTCAGATCCTTTCCCTCCACCCCAATCTCTGCCACTGCCTTTAGTTTGAACCCTCACTCCTCTCTTAGATGAATATAAAGTCTCTTAATGGGTTTTGTTGCTTCCATCAGTCCTACTTATTCTCAAGCGTGACCTCACTACAAACCACCTGATAGTGACTCCTTAACTTCACAACATTCAATGGCTCTCATGTTTCTGGGAAGAAAACCAAGCTCTTTACCCCAGCATCTACTTGGGATTAATAGATCTAGGTTTGAATTTCAGGTTTAAGTACTTTGCAGCAGTGTGACCTCAGACTATTGGGCTTTCTAAGCCTTTGTTTTCTCACCGTGCCTGAGGTCACTGAGGGCAGGACTATTGTTCACACATGGGTGCCTGGCATGTAGGAGGGACTAATCAATGTTGAATGAAGGGAAAGTATTTTAAAATCCACATCAAAAAATTGTTCCTCCTTAAAAAAAGAAAATCCTGATACACTATGCCACTTCCAACCAAATTTGACTTCGACCTTTATTTTCTGATGATCACAATAAGGTGCCTTTGGGGATCCACACAATCAGGGATCAAATCCTGGCCACACCCCTGAGCAATCATGTGACCTTGGGAACGTGACTTAGCTTCTGTAAAATCTGTAAAATGAAGGTTTCTGAGGATTTTGTTCCCGAGGGTTAAATGAGTACCTCACTTGGAATGGGGGCGGGCGCATAGTGTTTACCAAATGTTAACTATCGTTATCATCTTCATCAAATCAAGACCGTGGTACTTCACTTTGTGACTCTCAAGTTTGTATGAGAAAATCGTGCTTTATGCGTTGTTGTTGGCTAAAGTAGGGAAACCTGGAAACTCCTGCCGTGGAAGAGAGCAACAGGCGAGAAAAGCGAGTTGCTGAATCCCAGCGCCTCAGAGGTGGGAGGGAGGAGTTCGGTACCTAATTTACTGATGAGGAAGTGGAGGGGTGACGTGTCCTCGAGTCTCATTCAAGACACAGCCACAGCTCTTTATTGAGAGTAGGACCAGGGCCCCGGGGGTTGCTATGGTTAAACTGTAGGCGGAAACTAACACTCTTTGGAAGGCAAGACAGGAGGAGCATTCAGTTATAAAAAACGGTCAAAAATTGGGGTGAAACTAAGTTCGTTGAGCAATACATCAAATGAGTCAACTGTGGACCCGGTGAAACCGAGTTGCTAACTGAACTGGCATTTTATGAACAGGGGCTTTCTACAGAGCCCACTGACTCAGGATGGCTTCGATTAACAAACTCCCGTGGCACTTCCCGCAGGACCGGAAAGCTCGGAGCGTGAGAGATGAATGGAAACCAGAGTCCGGGGCACGTGCGCCGCTCGGGGGGCGGGGCAGCCGCGGGCGGGGGCGGGGCATTGTGAGTTACATGCCTGCGTTCTGAGGAGGGCGCCTGGAGGGAACTCTGGTCGTGATTGGTCCGTCGTAACCAGGTAACCAAAGGACACATTCCGGTAGGCAAGGGCCGGCCGGGCTAGTTACTTTCAGTCAGGAGGCGGCGGCGGAAGGAGGAGGAGCTCCGGCTGCGCTCTCTCCCTCAGTGGCTGCGCGTCTCAGCGCTTGTCTGGTTCCCACCCCTTTTAAATAAGCCGGTCTGGTCACCGCCCTCACAGACTAGTTGGCACCCGGGAGGCGGCGGCGGCGGGGGTGCGGCCGGGGCCGGGCCCCTGCCCGGGGCCCGGCGGCTGGGCGGACAGGAGAGCGGCGGGCGAAGTTGCGTCTGCATGTGCGGCACAGCCCCGGCATAGCCCGGGGCTGCCAGTGCCCGCCGCGCCATTGTTGGGGGAGGGGCGGCTTCTGAGCTCGGCGGAGTCGGGGGACGTGCGGAGGCGGCGGCGGCGAGGAGTGAAGGCGCCCCATGGGGAACTCGCTGTGTTGTTGCCTGTGCCCCAATGCCAGCCCCAAGTCGGGCCGGCGCAGGGGGTCAGCGGAGCCGGACTGCGAGTCTGAGGTCTACAAGGCGGCGGCCGGGAACGCGGTGGCAGTAGCTCCGGCGGCAGCTACCGTGGAACCCGCCGAGTTGGATTTCGCAGGTGGCGAAGGCCACCACCTGCATCACATCAGCGACCGGGAGATGCCCGAAGGTAAGAAGCGGCTGGCGCGCCTCGCCCCTCGCGGGGTAGGCGCCGTCTGCTCTCGGGCTTACCTCTGGCCTCCGCCACCCCCAGGGTCCCCCGGGAGGGAGACGCCGCCTAGGGCTCCTTCTTGCTCGGAGTTGGCTTTCCCAGGGCTGGGCACCGGGAACGAAGGTTGGCTCTGCTTGGCGTCCCCACCCCTTATTCTTTACCAGTCGCGTCCGGCCAGTCTCCTTCCCTCTTCCCTACCCGAATGCCCAATTCTTTCCCCCGTTCCCATTTCCCAGCCCAGCCTGAGACCCTCCAATCCGCGGCCCTTCCTGTTCGTGGTTCTATTTAACATCTCGTGGGACTTAGCAGAGACTTTCTGGTGTATTCTCTCTTTTCTTAATGCAAATTTAAATACTCTAACTTCGGCGTATCCATCCCGTCTCCCTATCCAGATGGTACCTAAGCGAAGGAACTAGGTAAGGGCCTGATGATAGACTTCTATTCGTTAAGGTAGTGGATACTCGAGACAATTAAGACAAACATTAGAGGATTTGTCATTTAAATTCAAAATAGAGATGGACAGAGTCAGTGTGGTGTTCTTAACTAAAATTCTTTGGATTTTAATGTTTTCAGTCGCCCTGATAGAAGCTACTTTATCCCTTCTAACTATAATTTGAACACGACAGGAAAGAAAATGGTGGGAGAGGGGCTTAAAATAACTGTGAACGGTGTGAAACGTTACTGCCACGGCTGCAGAGAATAGTTGTTGGGTTTTTTTTCTTTACCAAAGGAGACCCCATGGAGTTCTGATTACTTTTAAATTCCCACTTTGACACAAGTATGTCTTCAGCTGCACAGCCTTAACCGACTTCTTTTGCACGTTGCCTGTTCTAAGGGAGGGGTGAGGTGGTTCCTGAGACTGCTGGACAGAAGTTTCAAAGGAGAAAAAACAAATTCAGATTGTAATTTGTAATATAAAGGTTTGGGAGTTAACATACCACATCCATCCTGCAGAAAAATGTCTCCATGGCTCCCTCCTCCGCCCCCCCCCCCGGTAGAATACTATTTAACTTTAAGAATGTTCAGGTAAAAGTTCTGAAGACTAAGTGGCTGGGGGTGGGTGTTGTCGGGGAGGAGAGGAGAGAGAGAAGAGAGGAAATGTTTGATTTTTGCCTCTAGAATTTTGGAAAGGGATGGCTCTAGGTTTAAAAAAAAAAAATTTCTGGGTAGCATAGTGGCACTTTAATAAAGACTGTTCTTTGAAGTATAAAACATTGTATCATAAAGATGTTAAAGCCCCACTGGCCCATTTGTTTCATTTAAATGCCAGAGATTATTTCATTATTTCATAGACGAAATGTCTTACAGCTCTTCTATTTAAATTTTAGTTGGGTTTATTTAATTTCTTTAAAAGTTAGAATAATTAAGCCTGTGGATTCACCCTTATGATGGACGTGGCTTTGTAAGTGGAAAGTACTCCCTTTTCAGAATAGTTAGATATTGTGAAAGAATGAACAAATTATGTGAATTAATTGTAGCTTTAAACACAAAGCATGTAAGTACTTGTGAAAACTGCTCTGCTTGTTGCTATAAGGTAAGCCTCTAAATGATTTTTAAAAACAGTTAGTAGTTGGCTAGTGTAGGATGAGAGACGAAAATTGGACCTTTATAGAATTCTTTTAAGATTTACAATGCATTTTCTTGTGTATTTCACTTGGCCCTTCCATCTACAAATAAGGCCCGTATATATTCTCCCTCTGTTGCCGATGAAGAAGCCAAGACTTAGAGATCTGAAATGACTGTGTAACACAGCTACTGAACAAAAGAGACAGACTTGGGAGGTGGTAGATATGCCAAATTCAGTTCTTGGGCTGCTTAAGAAACTGTTTAGAGTGCACCTTATATTTTATAATTTATTCATAAGTTAGGCCTATCTCAGCATACTCCAGTTTTGATTATTGCCATTCCAGTTTATTGTACACAACTCAGAAGCAACATTTACCTCTCCATTCTCTGTCTGTACATACATTGCAATGGATATGAATAAAAGTAGAAGTCATGAAATAGCCTAAATTTATCAGTCAGGTAAACACGTTGATATAATTTAAAGAGTTTGTTCTGGTGAAATCCAATTGAAGCCGAGAATGCCCTGGACAGAGGGACATTAGGGGAAGCTGGTAAGCGGGCAGGTAAGGTACTAAGCATTTAGCATACGACTATGTATGATAAGGAAGGAGTGCTAAATCAGGAACTGGAAAAATAGAGTTCATGAGTACAGAATTTACCTTTTTATGTTTAACATGATTGTTAAAATTTCATTTCAATTTGTCTTTTTTGGGGGGGCATTCAATAAAGTGATAAGAGAAACCTCAACTTCAGCATTTGCCTATTAATTAAGTTTCCATAGAAACAAGGTCAGAACACCAAATATAAAGTACAGGCACATTGGAAGTTTGCTCTTAATGTCTTTCTTTCAGACAATTTTGTATCAGTTTCCCTGGAAACTGAGAAATACCTACTCAGATATAAAACATTTTGGCTTTTCTACAGTGAAGAATTATTTGGTTACTTAGAGAAAATCGTACATAAATGATGCTCTGTCTTGTTCTTCAGAAACATTGGAGAAGAACATGATTTCTTCAAGCCATCTCAAAAAAGTAACTCCTAAGAACGTAGTATAGATTTCAGATAGACTCAAAAGAATTTTTTACTACTTTGTCTTTAACAGTACATCTAATATAACTGATGGTAGTGTCATAATAGAAAAGAAGATGCTACGGTCCTATTATCTGATTTTATTTTTATTCATCAACTTTTCATACAGCCTTTATGTTCTGACCTTAGGAGCTTTGCTAATTTTCTGGTGAAAGGTGCTCTCTCAAGTGACCCCTACCTCCCATCCCCCTGAAGAGTGGGTAGGGAAGGAATTGGCAATATGATGTGGAAAAACCTCTGAGCAACAGATCTTTCCTTTTTTTGGTGACAGTATTAATGAACATTTGATGTAAAAGATTTAGAAAACACAGAAAAGTCCTTCACTCACACTCAGAATATCCAGAATTTTTATTAATATTTTGGTGTTGATTCTTCCTGAACCTTTTGTATGCATATAAACATAACACTGTGTTTATTTTACAAAGATGGGATTGTTCTTTATGTGCCACTTTGTAACTTTTTGTTAGAAAGGAAAGTAACGACATGAAGCTCCTGTAACCGTGCTGACACCTAGAGAGTGCTCCAGGGTGATGTATTTCCATGCAGCTGCGCATAGCTCTACAGCCTGCCTTTTACCAACTGTTTACTGTGCCATCGAATGGTTGGAGCATAATTCATTTACCCAGCCTTTATGCTTGAGCATCTTTTATAATCCCATTATAATGCTTTATTCAGGGGACACAGATAAAAACTGATGCCTTGTATTGATACTTCCCTATAGCATTCTGATTGTACGCTTTGTCTTACGCCTTAATTAAATTCATAGGGTGAGTCATTTTGTAGTAAAGGTATTTGAACATTAAATGTTCTTTTCCCAAATTAAAGTTACCATTGATTTTTCACTGAACATTAGATTTCCTCTTTTAGGTTTTCGTGGTTCTTGGTAACCTGTCTTGTGTCTTTGATTCTGAGTAACTAAACTACTACTCTAAGAGATCTGAAATTAACTCTGGTCTTAGGTGACAGACACATCAAAAGACAGCATTAGAAGAAATCTTAGATGATGTGGGAAAATTGGGAGAAACTTAACTGGTTTTGGGTACACTGAAACATGATTATTAGGCACCATTCCAGAGGCAGGACAAACAGTGGTTAGACAAGACAAAACCCGTATCCTAACTCAGGTCCTTACTTTCTAGAGGTGCCTGGGGGCTGACGACACAAGAATAACATCAGGTAGTGAGAACAGTAAGAAAGAAAATGAAGGTAATGGGCTGGGGAGGAGGACAGTTTTACAAGGGGTGGTTAAAGACAGCTTCTCTCCTTAAGCGACCCATGAGCAGTCCTAAGAGAGCCGTGTGAGGCTGTGGGAGAAGAGGCTTCTGTGCAGTTCCTAAGAAGGGAATATGCTTGATGCGTGCCAAGGACAGAAAGATGGGTGGCTGCAGCTGAGTGAATGAATGCCAGGAGGAATGTGGGGGATTAAGACCTTGTATGCCTAGTGGGCCTTGACCAAAAAATATGAATTTTAGTCTAATTGTAATGGGAAACCATTGAAGGATTATATGCAGGGGAATGATGTTAATTCTTAGAAAAAGGGAAGGGGCGTAGAGAGGGTGGAGGGAGATCAGACCAGCTACTGTGTGAGAATAGACTGTAAGGGTGGAAGGAAGCAGAGAGGGAGACCAGTTAGGAGGCTGGTGCGGTAGCTCAGGTGAGAGCCAACAGTGGCTTGAACAAAAAAGCGATATTAATAAGGGTCTAAAATAGGCTGTAGTATATAGATTGCTCTTGCATTTCATTTGATTCTCACCATGTTCTGAGTTAGGTAGTGTAGGAATTCTTCTCTTAGGTATAAATTGAGTTGTCCAAGGTTTTAAAAATGAGTATTGATAGAGAGTAGGACTGTAAATTCCAAATGCATGGCAGGCATATAGGAACAGAATTTATTGTTGACATTATGTGAGCTTCTTTGGAATACTACCTTTTTTCTCACCCTTTTTTGTTGTTGTTGTTTTAGTGTATTAAAGTAATAAAACTTAAGAGTTAAAACAGTAACACTGCGTAATGTGAAATGAAATGAAGGTAACTTGCAACCCAGAAAGGTTCTTAAAAGTCCAAGAAACTGAATAAAGTACTCTTTAGAAATATATAAAACCAGGTGTACTTACCTATGTGTCACCTCTCAGTCATGATCACTGTAACGCTGATTGAGGATTAAAATAAGGCAAAACTGAGAACCAGGGTAGAGGCAGGTACAGAAGCAGTTGGAAACCAGAGCTGGGAAGTTTGGAAGCCAGGATTGTCAGAAGCTAGGAAAGCAGGATCAAGGCTTGGGTGAGCAGTAGCCTGGCAGGTGCAGGAGCCTGCTGTGTACCCGCTGGTGAGGCAGCCCAGCTCAGGGCTGGCTGGCAGGAGCTCCCTGACTGCGGTGGAAAGTGTGGACTCCAAGAGATGAAATCATCAGTTTACATGGTAATTGTAAAGATTGTAATGTTTGTATTATGAGCCATAAAACTAATACACTGCACAGTATAGGGATGCTAGGGCAGTTCAGTAAATGCAGTGGTTACCGTTAAGTAAACTGGTGCTCAGCAGTTGGCCCAGAAACTGCTGACATCTCCTGTTTATTTGGAATATATTGAAATCAATATGTCGATATTAATCGCTTTCTGAAATATGCTGCTTCTGTCAGATGCTTTCTTGGTCACTTCCCTCTCCCTCTAATATTTTAACAAGGAAAAATCATTTATCGACAGTTTGATAGCATAGTTGTAACACTTTTAGCCTTCAGTAATGCATTTCATTTGTTCTAAGTTGCCCATGTTTTCACACTTTTAACAACTGCAATTGAGATGGATCTTAACAACTGGTAGAATCTTAGATTGGAGGAAAAACAGTATTCAGTGTCGGTGGTGTTTTACAGGTTTCCTCTGAGGAATGTTTACATTAAGACCGAGTTTAATTTTTTTTTAATCATACTTTTTCTACATCGACCTATCATGCTGTCAAATAAGTTGCAATTTAAATTGATAATACAAAAATGATGGGTCTTAAAATACAGTTTTAATCATAACCCCTAATCATGAGCTCAAGAGTATTTCTCCTGGGTAAAACATTCTTAGAGGTTTCTAAAGAAATAACTTTCGGAAGAATCCATGTAATTTCCTGAATGCACAGTAATTTCCTGAAGTCTCTAAATTACTGTGTGTGCATGTGGTGGGGAGAGGGATGAGAGGGATGGTGGGTGGTAAAGCTTTGCTTAATAGTTGGCAGTCTTACCTTTGTGATAGTGAAGAGTGTGGTAGGTTTTATCATAGTCTCCTTAGGCTCTTGGGAAGATAGTTCATGGCAAGTGCAGAAATATTGTGTGTATGTATGAGTTTACTGTCTAATGGCTCACATGTCCATTCTATAAGATAGTGATGTGGTATTTTTCATTAGCAAAAAGTGCAAGTTATATAGAAAATTGTTAGTTATATAGGCTATAAACAAAAGATTAATATTTTCTGAAAACCTCATGCAGACTGACAGCAGTAGGGCCCTGGTGTTTACAGTACATTCAAATGATAGGCCAACTCACCAAAGTGGAAATAACACTGATAACTGTGGGAAAATGGTCAAACTGTGTAATCAAAAGAAATACAAATTAGATCTACAGTGAGGTTCCTCATTCATATCAGTAGGAATTTTTTTTTTTTTTTTCAAGTATCCAAAGCAAGGGTAGGAACTCAAAATGTCATGATTGGTAGCATTATACCCTAATGTGCCCCCCACCTTCTTTAGGAAGCAATTTAGCATTGTACACGGAGCCGTGAAAGTGATCTAACCTTTTGGCTTAGTCATTCCACTTCCGAAGATCTTTGCTAAGGAGATAAAACCATTATTTTAAAAAACTATGCACGTGAAGATTTTCCTCATAATATTTTAAGAATAGAACTTTGTAAGCACCAATCCCCAGCAATAGGGGATTGGCTAAGTCCAGTATAGGAATAACACTTGATGGGCCAGTGTGTATTCATTAAACAATAAATATGCAACAGTGGGGTGGAGAGCGCTTGTTAGTAACAAGAAGACATAAATTGTACACTAATTAGAGCTTTTTATAACGTATAAGAAAAGCAACTAAAAGTAACGGTTGTGAATCATTGTGTGTTAATGATTGTGAATGGTTGTGTGTAATTTTTAAACAGAGCATCGTTTTGTCTCATGCAGATTTTTGTTCATGATATTTGTTAAAGGAATGAGCAAGTGACTTTTACCTTTCCCCACCTTTAGTGTGATCATCAGTACTGCTGATTAACCAGGTCTCCTTCAGTTGCAAGTTAAAAGAAAATCACAGAGTTAAGCACTACTTGACCCAGGAGTTAAATGATCTCCTCAGTTCTGCTCTCCTCTGTTGATGTCTCCTGAAAAGCCTATCCCCTCATGATAGCAAGGGGAGTGTCCAGCAGCTCAAGACTAGCTAAGGATCCTAGAGTACAGTTCTGCCTTTCTCTTTTCTTGGCAAGTCCCAGGACAGCTGTGATTGATTGGCCGGTCCTGGGTCCTGTGCCTACCTTTGAACCCCCTAGGATAGAGTAGGGAGAGTGCCAGCTTTTTTCTGGTCACTTGGGCTAAGTTTACTTTTTTTTTTTTGCATGTTGTCATTTCTTTTATCCCAGCCTTCTTGATTTTTGTATTTAGATCTGTAGTAGCACATCTTGGTTTGGCGGGTGTGTGTGTGTGTGTGTGTGTGTTAAAGCTTGCTTCTCTTTGATTCTGGCACTTAATTTTCCTGGACTTCCATTGAAAATTGTTAAGTTTTACCATGCCATAGACACTGATAAATAATACAGCTACTTTGCAAACATTTCTGCTTATTTTTTAGATTCAAATGTAGTCTATTTACTTTCTTTTTGGTATAGGTAAGTAGTCATGAATTCTTTCGGAAGCTATAGGTTAGAGGCAGCTGTGAAAGTCTCTGCCTGCCATTTTGTGTACAGCTGAAATAATTTATTTTCCCATTGTCTTAATTTTTCAAATATGTAGGAGAAAAAAACTTTAAAATAATTATATGGGTCTTTTACATAAAAATGTTGAATAGAATATTTTCTCCAAAAGCAGCTTGATAAACTTCAAATTCAGTGAAGGAATCTTCATGAAGAACAAAGCAGTTGGTTTAGCTCTGTAAATTACTAGTGCTGGCAATGACATTAAAATGGATGGCTCAGATTCCTGTTAAAACGGGAAGTCCAAAATTACTGTTCGTGCAAAATTCTTTCTGGGTGGGAAAAGGGGATTCTAGGTAGATACATTTGTGAAATGCTGGGTTAGACAGAATTCACTACTAGACTAATTAGTTTTTAATATATCAATGTGTGTATTCTTTGGATTCTCTAAGAGGCAGGGATATATTTGTATTTCACTTTGACCATCAAAGCCATCTTTCAAAAACAGATCAGTTATTATGTGGTTTGGGAAATAATTGCCTTAACCATTACTCTTTATCTGAATCTTGGTCCAGTTTCTTAAAAGATTGGTTAAATGGCTTGAGATGGACTTTGCTGAGGAAGTGTCATAGGGCTTTTATGTTTGTTTGTTTGTTTGAAACAACAACCTTACTATCCTGTGTGGTAGCTTGTGCTTGTTTTGTATTTCTGCCTAAATAGAAGACGCTATCCCACCTGGGTGCAAGGTGGGCTACAGGCAGACCCACCTTTTCGTGTAGGTATGGCCAAAATTTTTTTCTAGTAGCCCTATGATCTGCTCCAGAAAGTACTCTTAGTGAAGCCCCAAATTAATCATGCAGCGTGGAATGAAGAAGTGAGTTTAGCTTTGGAAATAGAGGGCAAAGTTAAAAATCACTATCATGGAAGTGTTCCTCTAGATTAGAACATTGAACTTTTATGTAGTCCTCTTAAATCTGCCATGATGAATAGCCCCCAGATAAACCACAGCCAATTAAATGAGTTCACTTGTTGAATGGAGTTAGAATTAGCCATTTGATTGTCTGAAGAACATTTGCCAAAAGCAACTCACTTCGTTTTGGCATATTTGATATATTGAGCTGGTATCTGACAGTAGTTGGCCACAGCATAACTTGCTTCTTGAGACTGTTCCTGGAATGTGCTAGTAATATCAGCTTTAAAAGAGGGTGACTGAATTTTTAATTGATAAATAGGAGGGGAGTCACATATATGATTCATCTAAAAATGGCATAGATTATTTAGGTGCAAGTTAAAGAAGTCTAAGACATAGCCATGGTTTTATTCCACATGTATGGAGAGTTTCTACAATTTTGCTGTTTCCCAATAGAATTTTTATATTGTGCCTTTACTAAAATTGCCTTTTTGTCATTACTAAAAGCTCTTCTCAAGACTATTAAAAGTGGTTTCCATCAATGTGTAGCTATCTTTAAAATCATGTACTTTTCTACTCAACTAAATCACCACACCTTTTTCTCTTCTTCCTATACAGACTTAGCTTTGGAACCAAACCCTTCTGACCACCCAAGTGCAAGCACACTTTTTCTGAGCAAATCTCGAACAGATGGTAAGGCAATGCTTTTTTTTTCCCTGAGAAAAAGAGTGAAAACTGTTCTTGTTTTGTGTATTATAGGAGGTACTTAGAAAAACTCTTACAGTGGTTTAAATGTTTCACTTTTTTATGTATTCACTTGTCTTATTTTAATATGTTGATGATACAGTTTCCTTTAGTTGTCAGTGTTTTAGGGAGGAGAACACTTGGACTATCTGTTTATACATTTTGCCACCTCTTTATCAACATAGTCAACTGGCCACATGATTTAGATGTGGTCTATTTCTCCATGCTACTTTGTCCTTTTCCCCTTGCTCCGAAGAGCACATATGTTAAAGACAAATGATAGGGTTTAGATCACAGTTAGGTTTTCATTTGATCAAATCAGAAAAATCAGTTGTTATATATGGGAATTGAGCCTTGTGATTTTGGCCCTGTTTTACACAGTGTTCAACCAGACGAGCCTATCTCACATCCAGATTTATGCTACTCAGAACTTTTAAGCTATTCAAAACTTTCTCATCCTAATGTAGTGCTGTGCCAGGGTAATAAGAGCAACATGCCATATGGGGTTTTCCAGAAGATTATCCTCAGCATGTGAAACTCATATAAATTTCCTGTGTCCTCCTTGTTTTAAGATGAGAATCAGAACCGTAGAATATTTTGCACTCCTGCTTGCCTGCTTGTCTTCCTTAATGTTATGTTAAATCCTAGTTTATTTGCTAAAAAGCCACACGTGACCAAGTTTTTCAGTTGATTACGAGAGCAGGAATACAAGAAGTGAACATTCCATAATATTTAAAGTGAAGCAGCACAATAAAAAACGGAGGTTTGGTTTTTTGTTGCTGTTGTTTTGCTTTTTGTTTTTTTCCGTTAGATCACTGGTTTTTAGAAAAGGATATAACTCAGGAACAGCCAGATGGAAGAGATGCATAGGGCCAGGCATGGGGACAGGGCACAGAGCTTTGATGCCCTCTGCAAGGGTACTACATGCTCACCAACCTGGAAGCTCCTGGGGTTTCTAACTTGCATTTTTCTAGTGTGTGTACTTGAGCCACTCATTTCTGGTTAGGATTGCTCTATTTCTCAGTTTCTTCCAGAGCCATGAGCTGCTCACATGTAGAGGGGCTCTGGAGACAGTAAAAGAAAAGCTGTCCCATGCCTGTCTCTCTCTTCAGCCTTAAGGAATCCGTGCCTGTGATGCCTGTCTGGAGTTAAAGGAGGCAATGTGAGCAAGAGTGTGGCCTAAGACCCTCTTCAGGCTTTTATTCTTCTGGCCTTTGTTGGAGCAAAACAGTTTTGTGTGCTGTAGATATGTTCATTTAGGTCAGCACACTCATTTTAAAATTTACGTTTAACATAGGTTACTTTCCAGTTGTGTATTTTTTCAGTAAGGTATTTGAGTAGGTTACCATTAAGTGGTTCAGGATGCTTCCAGAGATCCTGGTGCGTTGGGAGATGAGTGCCTGGCCAGAAACTGGTTCGTAGAGTTGTCATCTGTAGACTGTGGTAATTAAAGTAAGCTGTGTGTAAATGAAGACTTAGAAAATACTCCTGGCTAGTAGTTCAGCTATGCAGCAGGTACATTTTTTTATTAGCTAAGTTTCTCACCTGGCCTAATTTGCTTTGTCCTTTTCTTTTGTAAATGGGGAGTCTTTCATTTGTACCTAATACAGAATATCTATTAGGTCAAAAAAGTGAAACTAAGTTTTTAGATTTTACTTATAGGACTCATCTTGCTGGGTGATTTAAATTATATATTTTGTTGGAAATTATTTTAAAAAATAGAATGGAATTTTATCTCATTGTGTTATTGGTAATCCATCAGATAATTAGTGACTACTTTTATTTTTCTATGGCATTTGTATCAGAATTCATCAGTTAATTTTTTTTATTCTTAGTGCGGGAAAAGAGGAGGAGCAACCGTTTAAACCATGTAAGTAAACAGTTGAAAAGTTAAGAAATTAATAGTTTGAATTAAAAATATGTCTGCCATGGTTCCTAAAAAATATGATGGATCCAATACTGTTAGCCTGAACCTCTTTTTTGTAGATTTTCTAAATCTCTATTTTCCTAATTCTCAAATGTATTCAGGAAAGTCTTTGACTTAGTAGTGCCCATTTTTTAAGGGTTCTGACATTTAAGTTAAATTTCACTAATACGGTTGTAGTATAAAGATCTGCCTTAAATTCTTTTGCCTTATTTTTTTGATCTTATTTTTTAACCAAAGTAATAAAAGTATAACAGGTAAGTTAATTTTTAGCACTGTCCATTGACTTCTTGTCATAGCAGGTGAAAGCTTAGCTTCTTCGCTCCACCATGACGTTATTTCCCTCCCTGTGTTCCCTCAACATGTATCAGTTTTTATTAAATCAGAATCAATGTTTACATTACTACGACTCTGCAAATATTGTGCATTGCTGAGCCATAGAGTTCTCTGACTGTGCCTCCTCCTTGTACACCCTTCATTCTTTTTCTTAAATATTAATGAAATTGGAGCACTTCTGCACTTCTCTAGGATAACCCAATCCCCCTTTTCCTAGCCAACGTGATCTCACACAGCCAAATGCAGTAAGTAGCTCCCTGCCCGGTCTCCCTGCTTTCACATTCTTCATTTTTTCTGTGGAATTAATTTCCTGACTATATTCACTTGCCTGTTTTCTAACAGCTATTTTTTTCCCCAAATGTTTTAACATTTGTCACATGCCTATCAAAAAAATTTTCCGTCTACTAAGCCACATCTGTTCCATTTTTTTCTTGGAGACACTTTGCCCCAATCTTTTGTCTTCCTACTCCCATATAGACTAGTGTTCCCCTAGGCCTGCTCTATGCCTCTTTCCCTGGGATATCTGTGTGAAGTCATCTGGGATCTCACATAACTCTGCTCTCTTATGTTGGATCCCCTATGTCCTAGATTCTGTTTCCCTCTTGTCTTGTTATACTTCCTTGTTTTACTGGAGCACATTTTCCTGGGAAAAGGGCACATGGGCAGAAAGTTTATAGAGATCTAGCCTCTCTGAAACTCCTTCTATTTGATAAAGTATAGAATTCTCAGTTGAAACTAATTTTTGCAGTTCTAAAGACATTTCCCTCTCATCTTCTCATTTACACTGTTGCTCTTAAACCTGTTGAACATTGTATGGTACATTGTACATTACCGATTTTAGTCATTTTCCCCCATCCCTTCCTTCTCGGGAACCTTTTAGTACCTTCCCTCTCCCTGGGATTTTGAAATTTCATAATTTGGTTTGGTATAGACCTTTTTTGTGTGTTTCTTTGATATTCTGTTTTTTTCTTCCAGGTTCCTATTATTCAGATGTTGGAAGTCTTAGACTTACCAGATCGCTAACTTTTTTCCCCTCCTGCTTTGCATTTTGTCTTTTTGTCCTGCTTCCTGGAGATTTCCTTGACTGTGCTCTAATCCTTCTATTGAATATATTGTTTTGTCTACCTTATTTTCAATTTATAGAGTTCTCTTATATCCTGTCATTCTTTTTTTCACTGATGCAATTTCAAGTTTTCATTTGCTCCTGAGATTTTATCACTCCCATCAATTCCTTCTTCCTGTTTTGTTTTGTATTTTTAAAGCATCCTTATATTTTATTTTATTTATTTATTTTTTGGCTGCATTGGGTCTTGGTTTCTGCACGTGGGCTTTCTCTGGTTGCGGTGAGCTGGGCCTACTCTTTGTTGGGTGCGTGGGCTTCTCATTGCAGTGGCTTCTCTTGTTGCGGAGCACAGGCTCTAGGGCGTGCGGGCTTCAGTAGTTGCGGCTCATGGGCTCTAGAGCGCAGGCTCAGTAGTTGTGGCGCATGGGCTCAGTTGCTCTGTGGTATGTGGGATCTTTCTGGGCCAGGGCTCGAACCCGTGTCCCCTGCATTGGCAGGCGGATTCTTAATCACTGCGCCACCAGGGAAGTCCCATTCCTTCTTCCTGTTTTGATCTCTCACTTGTTGGGGGCTTCCCTCAAACGTGTGATGGTCCTTGGCTGTCTGTTAAGATCTAATTGGAAGCATCACTTGGACAACTCGTTAACTGATGGGCCTCACTGCAAGGATTTGGGGACCACGCCTCTGAACTCTGAGCCTGCCTTGGGTTCTGTAAGACAAACTGGTTTTCTTGTTCCTGTCCTAGTCACTCTCTGTAGGTACCAAGGTTGTGCTTCCTCTGTTCTGCCATGTCAGTTACCACTCCTTTATCTAGTCTTTTCACCTTTCAAACATTAAAAATCATCTGCTGTTTATCCTGTCTTATGTATAGCTTTTATAAAAAAGGCCTTTAATTCTAATGAGATGATATCTGAAAGAAGGGGGAGAGGAAATAGATTTGTGGTCAGTCTACTCAAACTTAGATTTATTCTTTGAATATAGGTTCTGAGTTTGAAGTTTAATTCAATATAATTAACGATATTAATTCAGACAATATTTTTGATTATACCTATAATTAGAATATTATACTTTTCTACTAAGGCCTTGAGTATGAATTCTATTCAAACCACTCACCCTACCATATTGTCCATTAATGTGCAACATAGATGGAGTATTACAGACCTTTCAGTTAAAGTCATTGATTCTTAATAAACGTATCCAAAACTTGTGAAAAGGGGGAAGAAAAAAGTGAACTTCAGCTTTATTCTCTTTTTTTTTTTTTTTTCATTTATATACTTTTATTTGGGAATGTTTAAATCAATACAGAGAAAACGAAATTTCAGAGACACCGAATATCATTAGTTTGGATATCATTACTTTATTATAAAAGAAACACGGAAATTATTTACAGGATGAAAGATTTCAGAACTTCAGTGGCAGCTTCACGTGATGCCATTGGGGGAACGGGCAGCTTCACGTGATGCCATTTCAATAGTGACTTCTTTTAGTCGACATATTTTCCAAGAATGTCACCATCTCTAAATAAGAAATAATCCTTGTCATCTAGAACTACTTTGGTGCCTCCATATTCTGGGAGAAGAACTTTATCTCCAACTTTCACACTAACTGGTTGAATCTCTCCACCCTTTCCTTTAGAGCCTGATCCAACAGCTACTACCATTGCTTGCAATACTTTTCCTTGCGATTTTTCTGGAAGCATAATGCCTCCTTTGGTTACAACTTCGGGTGCACTTCTTTCAACTAATACTCGGTCAAAGAGGGGAAGAAACTTTCTAAATGCCTGTCCTGCCATGACTCGGGTTGCCGCACTTCGTACTCTCGCTCTCTCCAGCTTTATTCTTTTAATGGGTTAAAATCAGAGGCAGTAGGCACAATGGGAAGAGTCACTGGGTGGGGGCAGGATTTCAACAGGTACTTGACCTTTAATGATAAGCTTTGAGGGTTGTTACTTACTAGCCTCCTAGGTATGATTATTTTCTAGTCTTCACCATTAAACCTGAAGTCTACTAAGCAACCTTTCCCCTTATAAAGATTGTAAAAGTCCATGTATTTTGTCCTTAGTGCTGAATGAAGATAAATACTCTTCTTCAGTGACCAATTGAAATAATACCTATGAACATTAAACTGTCAGTAGTGTTTTTTGCTACTTGTTTTTTTTTTTTTTTGTATTTGCATTTTATACCCTTATGTGTGTCAGTGCAGTTTATTGAGGTTGTGAGCCAGCAATGGTAAGGCTTTAATCATAAAGGACAGTTATCTTAAATTTTCAAGCAAGATGAGAGGAAAGTAATCTGCTGGCAGCTAACATATCTAGGCTTTGCTCAGAGGCTTCAATTCTGCCATCCTTTAGTGAACACTAGATGCTGGAAAGTTTGAATAGTTTCAGGAGTAGGCCTGTGGAAGTGTTTCTTTTGTAGGATCGAGCCAGTAGACTGTAAGTTGCTGATACATTAAATGAGCCCCCATAGGACTATAGAGCACATCTAATTAAAAATTTTAAATGTTTTAGCAGTAATATTTCCAAAGACAAATCAATATACATTCATAATAGAAAAAAAAGTTTTTAATAGAGGAAAACAGGATAAATAGCACCCAAAGCTCTACCAACTAGTCTATATTTTGGTACATTTCCTTACTATTTTTATTCCCCTCATATATATAGATTTTTGGTCAGAATTGACTTTTATTACGTGTAGTGTATGTCATATTATACCCTAATAGTAGTGACCTTAAAAGATAACCTGCTTCATTTAGAATCAAAGTATTTGAATGAGTGAATTTTCATTTTTCATGCTGTATCTGTTTTTTGAGATTCTAAAATTACACATTAACCAAATAGCTTAAGGACCATATCAGAGTTTTAGTTTAAAACATTTCTAGCTTGAAGGAGAAATTAGTCTTCCAAATAGTGATACTTTTCAAATATGTTACATCTAGAACTTTTTGTTAATAAGGAATAAGTGGCTTTGCATAAAGCATCTGAAACAAGCAAAATGGTGTTTTATATATGCCATTTGGATATTTCTGATTATTGGATACTGACAATTTTTATTTAAATGCTCTGTATTTTAAAAAGCATCAACTAGATTTTCTCCCTGCCTCACCTTTCATGTATCTGTGGAGGACATTGATGGGAGAGTGTGACAGCATGGTGAAAACTATTTTATATTAATAGGAGGAAGGAAGGCTCATCTGAATTAGTAAACAAACAAAAACCAAAACCAAAACCCAGCTTTAAAATTGTTTGTATTCTGTGGTATTAAAGAATGCTACTCTTCCTTCCAGTGGCTTTCAGTGATTGGGATTTGGTTATTGGCCTTACTTTAAGGAAGAGAGTTGTCCTAACATAGTTTAGGCCATTTTAGTATTTGACTATTGCCGTGTTCATGGGCTCTTCACAAATAAATGGATACTTCTAAAGTGTTTTAAAGATAGTTCATTCTCTAGAGGGTCTCAAAAAGTTCTTTGTCACCTATCCAACACCACTGTAGATAAATTCTCACGAATTTGTATCTTTAGTAAGATTTACCTCCAGTTGTAACTGATCTTAAATAATTTCTCAAACACTTGTTGAATCCTAATTTGTCCCAGATTCTGTGCTCAGTAGCTGGAGGTAGGAGAAGAATCTTCCTAACCTGGAGAAACTTGTTTACTTAAGAGGGTGGTACTATGCAAGCAGCTGAGACCATGGAACAGTTGGTAAATTAGATGTGTGAGTGTGCAGAAAGTGAGAAGTTTTGTGGTGTGCCTGCTGGCAAAGGGATCCTAGAGGCAGATGGGGTCAAGCTTGCTGGGACAGGAGGAAGAAAAAGGCATTGCAGGCAGAGAGCAGCATGGGTGAGGCAGGAGTGTCAAATAACACGTAGAACAGAATTAGTACAATTTTGAAATGAATGGCAAGTATTCTCTGAGGTTCTCACTTGAGTAATGTACTGGCAGTCTGACTTAAACATGAAGTGAGAAGTTAAATTCTCAGAGTTGTTTTATCCGTTTTTTTTGGATGCGAGAGAATCTTTAAGCAGTACCTTTTTGTCCTCCAGATAAGGAAATTGAGGCCCAGGGAGACTTATGGCCCCCAGCTTTTTAGTGATAGAGCAGCCCTGGCATGCCCAGCCTCTGATTGGAAAACGTTTGTTTCGTCACACTGTCTCCTGAACTAATACATTTATTATTGGTGTTCATTTACTGCAGTCAAATGCTCCTACATCGGTATTACATAAAGCATTACGTTTTATTGTAGTAAATGAATAGAAATAGGAAATCTCAGCTGCATTTCATTGCTTAAGGAAAAAACCCTGAAATCTTATTCTAAACTTTTTACATTATTATAAAGGTAATTTATAATAGGTGCTTGCCAGGTTTGATTATAGGTACTATATCAAGGCAGCATTTTATAACCCATTTCTCAAAGCTCGTCTGTGGAAGTCAGAGTATAGAGGTTTCCCATAGAGCTGCACATGATATCACACTCAGGCAGTTCATGGAGTGTAAGAAAAATCTTAATGCTTTATCGTTTGACATTTTAACCAAGGAAAAAAACACACTTTATAGGTTTAACTTACTGTGACATTTTCTTCTATTTCCCTTCCCCTTCAGGTATCTCCAGGGCAGCTTACTAAAAAGTACAGCTCATGCTCAACAATATTTCTAGATGACAGCACAGTCAGCCAGCCTAATCTTAGAATCACAGTAAAATGGTGAGTACAAGTAGCTTGCCAAGGGCTGAGTGACAGACCCCCTTATCGCTAAAAGCATCCTAGCCATACATAATTTCATTCATTTGAATTGTCCTTTTCAGTGATCAGGTTAAAAAACTGGTGTCAACTATAGATTGATTTCAAGGACCTAAATATGAATTTTCAGTTTCCATTTTAATCTTAGAGCGCATGATAGAAGGGAAAGCCAGTTAGCAAATAAGAAATCCCAGAAAAAGTATAAATCTTCATTTGACGCGTTTCTGTTGCTAAGCCATTGTTGAACACGATGAGAAAGAGAGGTGCTTTTGATTGGCTGTTTCTAGAGACAATTATTTCTGTATGAGTTGTAGTCCTCAAACAATGTGCACTACTTCGGAAGCTACTCTTAGAAGAAGGAACAGCTTGTCCCCTACTGGCACCAAAGCGAATCTGCATTTAAATTTCATTGGATTTTGTCAGATTTATCCCACTGTGCTTTTTTTTTTTTTCCTGCACTCTTTCTGTATGAAATTTGACTTCTCCTTCCTGTCCCCCAAAGAGGGGGAGAATATATCAAACCAGTCTTAAGAAATACACACTCAAGCTTAATTTCTTTGTAGATGAAATTTGTTCAACTGAGGTTTTAACTTAATAGACACATTTAATTTTTGTTTATATATATAAATATATCTCCAACACACTGTATCAATCACAGCAGAGAACAATAAAAGAGGTGAGGTTTCGGAAACATGGCTGTGGTCAGGCTTATACTTAAGGAGACACGAACAGTGTCATGATGATGGAAACTATTCTTTAATTTCTGGGAGCACCTCATAGTCCACAATTGGCGATGCACTTTCAAAACACCCTAATGATGAACCTTTCAAGCTTATTTAAGAGAAAAAAACCAAACGGGATGCAGAGCTTCTTGCTTCCTCCCTCGCGGTTGTCCACGAAACATTAACATCTCCTTAGGATATGAATGTTGATTTTCCAGAACACAGTTTTGGGAAATGCTATTCGAAAATATTAATGTCCTTATCCTTAATTTTATTTGTTGTATTAATTTTATAAGCTAATTATATTTTTAATTGGTTTTTAATGTGCCAGCTCTTTTTTTAGCTATTTAAATTATCAGTAACTTCTACTTTAATTAAAGACAGCAAGTTCACAGTCATAATAATGTAACTTTCCTCTCTTGCTTACAATAATAGTTGCAGTCAAATCATGTTTCAGCAAAAACTGAGCCCCATCTCTAAAGTCCTGAGTTTGGGCACTTATCACATAATCACTGAATGTTTTTATTCAGCCAAGACACTGAATCTGTGGGTACAAAAACCACTCTGCTTTGGCTAGAGTCGCAGCTTCTTTTGAATTCAAAAGAGTCTGATGTCCAGTATATAATTCAAAAGTACTTTGAAGGTTAACCTTGCTCAGGGACTTCCCCGGTGGTGTAGTGCTTAAGAATCTGCCTGCCAACGCAGGGGACACAGGTTCGAGCCCTGGTCTGGGAAGATCCCACATGCCGCAGAGCAATTAAACCCGTGCGCCACAACTACTGAGCCTGTGCCGTAGAGCCCGCGAGCCACAACTACTGAGCCCGTGTGCCACAACTACTGAAGCCCACGCACCTAGAGCCCGTGCCGTGCAACAAGAGAAGCCACCACAGTGAGAAGGCCGCGCACCACGACAAAGAGCAGCCCCCGCTCTTGGCAACTAGAGAAAGCCCGCGCGCAGTAACAAAGACCCCATGCAGCCCAAAATAAGTAAAATTAAATAAAATTTAAAAAAAAAAAAAAAAAAGATTAACCTTGCTCAGACAAGTAGGTTTCATCCTTTTTTTTCCCGACCTAGTCTAATTTTTGGAAGTACAGTAAATTTTAAGTTGCTCTCATGAAGTTTTAAAAATGATCATTCATCACATTCATTATTGGTGAAATAAAGGTTTACTGAGAAAATTAATAGGGCCAATTGACTTTTAGGAATGATTTTGAAAATGTTTATCATGGGGTTAGTTTTCAGTGGGGTAGTTGTTCTCAGTGGGGTAGGTGAGCCTTATTAGAATCACTTATGCAACTTTTCAAGATGTATGTTTCTGGATGCACAAAGTCCACCCGCCTGCCCCCGCCTCCAAGACACAGTGTCTGTGTGTCTGTCTGTCTGTCTCTCTCTCTCTCACCCACGCACACACACCTTTTGACAAGATGGGGAATGATGTGAAGCATGATTATATGGACAAAAGCATCCCGAGTGATTCTCCGATCTTAACCCTAACTCATTCATCCCTAAACTTTGCTGCACGCTGCAGTCATCTGGGGATCTTTAAAAACAGTCCTGATGCCCAAGTCATACCCAGTGCCGGTTAAATCAGAACATCTTGAAGCAGAAGCCAGGCAGTTTTTAAAGCTTCTCAGATGATCCCAGTGTGCAGCTGAGCTTGGGAGCCACTATTTGGTTAGAGGGCAGGAGAAAGGGAACTGCTTCTGATAATTAGTGGGACCTTAGGTAAGTCAGTTTTAAGCCTTGGTTCCCTTATCTGTAAAATGGGTTGTTTAATTAAATGTCATCCACGGTTCAGTGGTCCTTTCCATCATAAAACTTCTAATGCTGTGATTTTAAAATCAATTTGAAGATGAAACTCTGAAGCACTATAGAAGTATCCATCTTTGATGCTAACGGTGTTACAGGCCTTTATACAAGTGCTAAGATTCTATAGACCTATTATAAAATTCAGATTTGCCTTCCCTCAATTATTTTGAGTTTCATTTTAGACACTGAGAACAAAGGGGAGCATGTAACTTAACCAGAGAACCCCTTTGTTGCCTAATATACAACAGCTGTGAATAACTTAGGACTATAGTAACTTAAAAAAGACTACCTAAGGACTTGTATCTATCTGTTCGTTAATACTTTATTTAAAATAATTTGGAAATACCTGTCATTAATAGTATACTGTGTACTATTATGCTGTCTTATTAGCACTGCTTATTTCAGGATAGCTAGACCTATCATCAGTTTTGTGGCTATAAAATTTTGCTATTAAATTTTCTAATAATTATGTAAAAGTGATTTGAAATCATTTTGGTATAGAGCACTTTTATTATTTACTTTTAGGGAAATAATGGAAAACGGATGGGTAGGTGGATAGCGAACTAAATCAACTGAAATGCAGGGGCTAACAAAAAAACCACACCCCCACACACACACCCCCACACACACACTACTATATGGCTTCAATTTAAGCATGTGTATAGATAGATATAACTTGTACAGGACAGAAGGTTTTGTGGGTAGAAGGACAAATGACAGGGGAAATATGTAATAATTTATATATTATAATAATCAACCAAAACATGCCTTCTAACAGCATATCTAGCATTTTGGGTCTCCTAATTTTGCTAAAAGCTGAAGAACCTAAAACAAGGGGGAAAGCACCCACGTGGTACTGTTCTGAATTCGAGGATTTCGGGGCCACTGGGCCTCTGGAAGGTCTTCCCTCCTTGCTAACCCCTTTTTAAAAATGTCTTCAGGCCTGATATGATAAAAATCAGTTATTACAATGTATTTTTTTTCCTCCACAGTATGACCTTAGCAATATATTACCACATAAAGAACAGGTGAGCTCTTTTAAAACCTATCTTGTTATTCCAGCTAATTAATTTACAAGGTATCAAGTTTCGTGTTAGGTAATAACTATAGATGTTACTGGCATAAGCTTTTATTATTAGAGTGCTTTTATTACAATATAGAAGTGAATCATTTATTTTTCTCTTAGGACCCTTAATTCTTAGGTTACTGAGCATCCCAAAGAGTATTTGTTTATATGGGTTATATTGGTAATTTACTGTATTAGAAATTGAAATTGAGAATTTAAAAAATTAAATCCATTGTATGTTAAAACAGGGTTTGCCTTAGCACTACTGAAATTTTGAGCTAGATAATGCTTTGTTGTGGGGTGTCGTCCTGTGTGTTATAGGATATATAGCAGCACCCTTGGCCTCTACTCACTAGATGCCAGTAGCACCTTCTTCCCTCCACATTACGACAACCAAAACTGTCTCCAGCCATGGCCAGAAGTCCCCTTGGGGGACGAAATCACCCCTGATTGGGAACCCCAGTGTTCAACATAAGTCATTTTTTTTTTAATGAAAAATAACTATTTTCCACAACAAAAAATATTGAGAGAAAAGTATCTCCTTAATAGAAGACAGCTGATTCTCATATCTATTCTGTCTTCAGTCATTTGTTTTGAAGAAACAATGTGAAGAAGATCCAGCCGCTTGCAGATATATAGTTGGAAAAAGATGTATTTTTAAAGCCTTCAGATAATTTGGTATATTCTGTGATACTGTACCAAAAGTCTGCATGTGCTAGTTTCTTAAATTAGTTAAAATGGAATTCTAAATCATATCAATGAACTTGTAATAAATACTATGTTAAATTAATACCCATTGATCTGTCATGCATACTGAGTAGATCTTTTTACCTGTACCTGACTCTATAATATTATACATTGGTCATTTGGAAAGTATTGGTTCACATTTCTTTAGACAGTGTCAAAAACTCACTTTTGTTAGTATCACCACCAGTCTTACCAGAAAAGTCTTTGAAGTGTTGAGAAGTTGTCAAGTTCACAATAGAAGGTAGAAGTTTTCCAAAAATCCTGATATTTTTAGCTTGATGGCTTGAATTTTATCATTGGCAACAAATAACTTTAGAGTTATTTTCCTTGAAGTGACAGGCTCACTTTGTTCATTTTTGAAAGAATGACTGTGTCAGTTGTACATTCAAATAACGATGGTGTTCGATGAAAAAAGTGTTTCAAATAAAGATGGTGTTCTATGAAAAAAATGACTTACTGCCAAGTCACAAGTGCTTTTCCTTAACACAGCCATATTTCAGTATGTAAAAGTGCTTAATGCATACTTTCCACTTATTCAGAATATTAAAAAGAAGGACCAAGGTTTAAGAACACTATTAATTTTTACTCTTTTATCAAGGATGTTCTTAAAGCAGATTTTTTAACTGCAAGTGGCAGTGAATAATTGAATGACTTCTAATTCAGTTTGGTACCACTGCCTTGATTCATGCTCAGAAACCAGCAGTTTTACCCACTTTTGCTTTTATACATCCATAGCAAATGTCACACAATGTGAAGGGCAGGTAGTGTCTTAGTATTCTTATAAAAGCAGTTTTGACCTCTTGGGCCTCCTGAAGGAGGGGATAGGGGAGAATCCCAGAGGCCTGCAGACCACATTTAGAGAACCGCTGTTCAAATGAGCGCAGTGTATTAGTGTGGTGAAATTTTAAATTAAAAAGCCTGGTTTCTTTTAAAATAAAAAGACAATTACATTTTTAACTCAAACTATTTAAAAGAGACAAGAAGAAATACACAATAAGAATATAAAGAACTAAAGAGAAAAAAACGGGAAAAAACCATGAATCTCATATTCACATTGATTGAAGTTAGAAGAATTTATTGCCCACCACCACTGCTTTATAAAATGTTCTTGCATATTCCAGTGTGAGGTTAGAGGAGTGAAAATATATTGGTTTACTAGCATTGCCTGTTAGGGAGGGTCAGTGCTTATAGAGGCAACTCTGGCTGGTTGTTGTAGAAAAGATTTCACAGAACTTGATGTGCTGAGTAAAAATAGGTCAGGAAACCTTTCTAAGGGTGGAATCCAGGAGAAGAATTTATAAAACTGTTTGCTTCGTTGAAGGTTAAGCTTCCTCTACCCCTCTCTCTACTCCTAGCAGATATGTTACTAAGATAGTAACCCCTGAATTAATTTTTTAAATGCACATTCTTATTTTATAGAGATGCAGATAGATCCTTGGATATTTTTGATGAGAGATTACATCCACTCACAGTAAGTGTCAGTTTTATTGAAGTGGTATTTTTCTCTTATACAGTTGTGTTTATTTCACGCTGATTTGCTTTGAAATTAATTACTAGAAGAAAATTACTTCCTCCAGCTCGAAGTCAAATTCATCTTCCTTTAAGTCTTCTTCCCCACGCCATGTTGTGTCTAGTCATTTTCCCTAAGGCGTGTTGTATAAGGGGTTGATGGATATGAACCGAGTTGCACTTTGTGTGAATAGTGAGCAGGTAAGTAAACATACCCAAGTAACAGAAAATGTCTCTTTTTAAAGGATGATTTTCCATAGCATCAAACAATATAAATATTTGTAAATAAACCTAATCTGATAAGGCCTCTAAGAAGAAAATTAGAAAACTGTTTACATTTTAAACGAATTAAAATGACAAAGTTTTAAAATTCACTTCTCCGGGCGCTCTGTGGCCACACGTGGCTGGCGACTGCTGTACAGGACAGCACATTCTTAGAGCCTTATGGTTACAGGACACTGGAAATGTGTTTTCAAGGTTGATTACAGAAAAGTATGCCATATGGTGATCAGCAAGACTTTTGAGCCTAAAAATATTGGGTTGGCCAAAACGTTTGTTTGGTTAGTGAATATATTGTTCAATAAAATGCTTGGTGAAAATGAAAACTGTGTCTTTTATTTTTACTTAAAACCAAATGAACTTTTTGGCCAACCCAGTAGTTTGCATTTGGTTAGAATTCTGTGGGGAGGAACGTGGAAATACATAAATTTTCTGCGGTTGTGCCTGTATTTTTCTTTAATGAATGGTGGTGAGTACTGGATCACTGTGGTATTTTAGGACCCCATTGTTTATATTTAAAAGACTACAAGACATGTCACCCAATCAAAATTATTTTAAGGGGCACGTGGGCCCAAGTGTGAAGACTGCTATCTTGAGGGTACTTTTAAGTATTTTTCTTCCATGGATACTTAAATTGCATTTTTTCTCCTTTCAGCGAGAAAAGATTCCAGAGGAATACTTCGAGCATGATCCTGAACACAAATTCATTTACAGATTTGTTCATACTCTTTTTAGTGCCGCACAGCTAACTGCTGAATGTGCAGTAGTAACTTTGGTAAGATAGTTTTTCTTTCGTAAAGCATCTGTAGAAATTTCTGTCTTGTACACATGGTATGGTCCTGTTTTTCCCAAATGAAAGTAGGTTCCTGAAATGATCATTAGAACTTTATTCAGAGAAACCTATCAAAAGAAAGTAAAGTATACACATTTGAGCATTAATCATCATTATGATTTAAAATGTTGCCATTGCTTTTCTCATCACAAAACAATTGCTATTAAAGGCAGCAGGAGAGATTTCTGGTTTCTCCTTCCACACCTGAGGGGACACACGCACGCACAGCGCACACACGCACACACAGACGACGCGTGTGGTGGTGGTGGGGCGGGGCAATCACTGAGCGCTCTGGTCCACAGGCAGAAACAGGTTCCGGGCAGTTTGAAGCTGAATTCCAGACTGTACTGCCTAGGCAGTTCTGATGTGTGTCCTGACTGAGAACTACTGCCCTCAGTTCTCTGTTCCTTGGATAATGGATAATGGTGTTAACCATCCCTGCATGTGAAGTTGCCCAGGACTAGGGTGCCAGTAGGACTTCAGAAGGCTTTACTCTAGTTAGCCTGCTAAGCTACAGCTGTGTAAGGACCTTTTTGTCATCCATTCCTAATTTCTATGGTAAGAGTTTATCATTTGAATAATAAATCATATTCAAGTGAGAGGTAGTTGGGATTGTTTTACTCCTCCCTATAGCAAACCTGTAGGGGGGAAAGTCAGCTGCGTGGTCTGCAGGGAAGGAATACTTAGGCCACTCACTGCCTGCTCCTGTCAGGGCAGAATTTAGGACAGGAGGCTTGTCCTTTTGAAAAGAGACCCCTCAGTGGGTGGGTACTGGATCAGACACAGGCCTTTTCTTGGAGCTACAGGCCACTTGGAGTGCTTAGCACATGCTTGAGAGAGGCAGGAATGGTGCTTGCGTATGGAGAGCTAGGAAAGGCAGGAAGGAGAGTATTTGGGTTGGAAGAGGGGCATTTCTTTGTAGACAAGTTAAGCTTGATGTACCTGCGAGACAGCAGAATGGCAGTGTCTAGTAATCATTGGAATATATGGGATTGGAGCATGAATCTGAGCTAGAGGGAGGGAATTAAGTGTAGCTGTTCAAATGCAGAGAAAGTATGTAAAATAAAAAGTGGGTAGAAGATAGATCCTACTAGGGACTGTCAGCACTTAAGGGACAGATCCCCAGAGGAGTGGCTACAGTGGTAGGAAACCCAGCAGAGAACCCTAAGAGACACCAGGAGAGGTTCAAGAAGGAGAGTATGGTCCAAACGCTAAATGCTACCAAGAAGTTGCTCATGTCATAAATACCATGCCACTGAATACCTACTCTGTGTCACTTTTCTACATGTGTGGGGTGGAGGAGAGAACAAGTTGGATAAATAAAGTTCTTGCCTTTATGGAGCAAGTGTGGAAGACGTAAATTTTTTTTTTTTTTTTTTTTATCGGAGTACAGTTGATTTACAGTGTTGTGTTAGTTTCAGGTGTATAGCAAAGTATAAGTGTTTTTTTTTTAATGAGTGTTTTTTAAAAGATGACTATTTCAAGTAGTGGTAAAAACCATGAAGAGAAAGCAAGGTAAAGGGATAAAGTGATTAGAGGGGCTTACTAGAAAGCTCAGGAAGAGCCTCTTTAAAGAGGTAATGTTTGAACCCAGGACCTGGCTGAACTGAGGAAGATCAGGTACGCTGGCATTACGGGCAGAGGGGACAAGTTCAAGGCTCTGAGACAGGAACTTGTTCTGTGTGTTCAAGGAAAAGCAAGGTGGCCATTGTGATCCGAGCGGGGAATGAGGGAAAGAGCATAGGTGATGAGGTCACGGAAGGACAAGGCCGTACCGCACAGGGCCTCGTAACTTGCAGGCCACGGGAAGAAGGTATTTGTTTGATGGGAAACCTCTGGCAGATCTGGAGCAGGCGCATAAAGTACTCTTAATTTAAGAGGCTCTCCTGGCTGCTTTGGGGAGAACAGACTGTAGTCTGTTGGGAGGCAGAGAAGTTAGGCAGTGGCAGCGATACAAGTCAGAAGTGACAGACAGAAAAGCGGTCAGGGTACCAGTGAAGGTAGAGATAACAAGAAGTTCTAACAGATTGGAGCAGGATACACTCAAGTGCAGGTTTTTGGTCTCAGCGACTGGGCGTGTGGCAGTGCTCTTTCATTTATGAGGGAAGGCCTGGGGAGTGGAGCTCTGGGACGAAGAGCTCTGGGTTGTTTGTGTGAAGGCACCGGTGACCACGGCAAGAGTAGTCTCTGTAGAGTGGTAGCAGCAGGAGGCTGACTGAAGTGGGTTAAGGAGAGGATGGGAGATGAGGAGCTGGCCTCAGCCCTGAGGACGCCGTCTAGGGGCAGTGGGGGACAGGCTGGGGACATGGAAGCATTCACACTGGAGGAAGCCTCTGACAGAGAGGGAGAAGTTGTTCAAAAAGAGACTAACTGTGGGCACAGTGCTCTGCAGAAGTGAGGTGGGATCAACTTCATTCACAGGAGAGTTAGCTTCAGTGAAAAGAAAGAAATCTCGCTTCCTCCAAGACAGGAGGGCAAGTGGGATAAATGAATATCGGCACGTGTACCAAGTTTGCCAGTACAAAGGTGAGAGGAAGTTGAGAGATTGCCAGTGTCGTTGCAGTGCCTCTGATGAGTCCCATAAAGTAGAGAGTTGAACCTTGCGGGGAGAGTCGTTCTTAGGGTACTAGAGAGTGCTGAGTTCTTTGGGGAATGGGAGCCGAATTTCACTAAGAACATATAATCTCAATACCCGTGTTTGAAAACACAGTAGAGTTTGGAGGGCATGGGCGAATCTGAGCTGTCAATCTGATAACCCTTCAGAGAGTAAACAGACTCTTTCAAACTGGACATTTTTCTTTTTGTCAAATGGCATATACACTCTTCTACAGAGGTAACAACAAATCACAGCTTACCTCTCTAATCTTTGCTCAGCTGGTAACTCCATCCAGTTCTTTGTAGGGTAGACATTTGATACATGTAAAAGAAACCATGAAATCATCTCACAAACCGGCAGGTTTAGAGGAGCCCCAGGGATACAGACACAGGCAGGTCTTCCCACCTTAAAACCAAAAGAATTGACTAAGCTGCAGATTATGTAAGACAGAAATGAATAATGAAATGATAATGGAGATGTGAAAAATTGGGGCTATGAAAAGGACTACCCTTTGTATGCATGTGTGTTCCTTAAAAAGGCACTAAAATATGGGAATACTTGACAGTTGTAAAGCCCCTTTGTACTGCCTGTCCTGCTGTGCCACGCAGCAGCCACTGGGAGGCTCTCTTGACCACCAGTTTTTATCTTCAAGTTCATGCCACAAAAGGACTGGTGACTCTGAAGAGAAGGTAAAGATGTGCTCAGTCTTACCAGAATTTTACACACTCAAGCGTTATGTAAAATCGCCATGCAACCACCACCAGTCTTGTAGTTAACATTGCACGTGATAGGCACTCAAGCATTTACTGAACAGTTGAAGTCGACACTGGGCTGTATGTGCTGCCCTTGACAAGTGGGAAGGTAATAATACAATGCGTGTCTTTAGAATGCCCTTTGCTGAGATGTCCTTTCATTCCTGTGACCAAAACTGGGTTGGAAATTCACACGGGCAGAGTAGAAATATCAGACTAACAGAAATATCTGACTTAACAACTGTGACCTGGCCTCTGGCCTTGGCTTGGCTGAGCAAAGTCTTTGTAGAACCTAGGAATAAAAGGGGTGTCAAAAAGAGATGAAATCTGTCATTCCTAACAATTCTTATCACAGCACTTCAACTGAACTAAAATCAAAGATCAGTGCTCTACTTTTGCAGGTTTACTTAGAAAGGCTCTTAACTTATGCTGAGATCGACATTTGCCCCACTAACTGGAAAAGAATTGTTTTGGGAGCCATTCTTCTTGCCTCCAAGGTTTGGGACGATCGGGCTGTATGGAATGTGGACTACTGCCAGATCCTCAAGGACGTTACAGTTGAGGACATGTGAGTTTGTAAGGTTACCATGAACTTTCTAACCATTTTCCAATACCTCATTTGCTCTCGTAAGTTTACATTTTTAAGAAATGTTACATTTTAAGAAAGGTTACCTTGTGCAGAGAGCTGAAATAGACATACAATTACAGCCTTCTTTCTATCTAGCTGTAGTATAACAATTTGTATTTCCCCTCATTAATTGGTAGGTCTTGATGTGTTATTGTTGTAATATTCTGCTTGATAAATTGAAATTATTTTTCTGGTGGTTTTTGCCAAACATTTTACAAGCTCACTACCAGAACAACATGGTACAGTAAGTAACTTGACAGCTTTCTTAAAGCTGTCTACCAGGTCCAGTCCATTTTTAAGGGGCACATGCCTGGTCTTTGAAGCAAGTGGCCACTGTTAAGGTCTTAGGGCCTCTAGACTACTGACAGGTTATAATTTCAACCTGAGTCACACATTGTGTATTTGCTTTTGCTGGTCTTTTTCTCCTTTTTATCTGAGGTTCTGTTGTTACAGAAACTATGATGTACAGGTAGCCACATATAAAGGTTTCAGATCCCTGTGTTCCTGTCTCCTCCCCTAAAGTCTGCCGAGTTAGGAAACACCTACCTCTCAGGTAGTCCGGGAAGCATCCCTGGGGCCTCACCCAGGGCACTCAGCAAACACAGCGGCACTTTGTGGGGCCTTGAGTTAACTAGGCAGGTTCTCCTCACAGATGGCACGCTCACATTGGCATGAAACGCCAGGCTTCCAATCTGGCTCTGGTGAAGGGCCCCAAGGGTGGGAAGCAGGATGAGCCAGAGAGGTAATTCCAGCAGACTCTCGAAGTGCCCGCTTGACAGTGAACCTGTCTTTGTGGGTGGCATTCAGGAAAATGTGAAAGGACACCTCTTGATTATATTGGACAGCAGAGGCCGATCAAGGTGGCAGGCAGGGGCAAGAGCTTGTTTTTGTTACCTTTGCCCCTTACTCTAGATAATTCACAATTACCAAAGTGCATATTTACAGCTGAAGCGAGGAAAGTTGTGACTAAGAGAAGGGACCAGTGACTGTCAGTAGCTGTCAAAGTGGCTTTTGGTGAAAATGCCCACTTTGGTGATCATGTAAACCAGGTGGTCGTGGTGATATTGCTGGTAGCAATCTTAGCAAACAGTGTAACAGCAGATAATGAATTTGAAATGAATAGAAGTACTTTTGGAAGTTGCAGAAACTAAAGTGACGTTGACCAACACTATCATCAGTCTTTAAACTGGTGCCTTGAAGGAAGGAAAATTTGTAATCGTGAACACCATCCCTGCCATGATGGCAGCTGAAATTTTCTCAGAATCTGCAACTGAGCTGACTGGGGCTCTGGTTCCAGGTACAACATCCGAGAACATGCAGGGAAACGTGTGGGTGTTCATAGGCATTGAGCCCAGGAGCATTGGCGGCACTGTCCAGCTATGAAGAAACTAATTCTAAACAACGCTTTTCTGTGTAGAACGGAGAATCACCAGGAGTTATGTTTACAATAGGCTGCTTTTGTTTATGATCTTTGGGAGTTGGAAAGCATTGCAACAAAGTGTTTAATACACATTTGTTTCATCCCTCTGCTGTTGACTACTATTTGTAATGGTCTCATTTTGAGTCTGAATTGAAAAATTGCTGTCTATCAGCTTTTCCTTAAAACTTTCTAACATCTCTGTGTCTTGTTAAATATATATTTCCCTTCAAAAGAGTAAGTTAAACTGAGCAGCTGCTGTTCAGACAGTTTGCTGCGCCTGTAAGTGGTAGGCTCTTCAGCCACCTAGCCATTTAAAAACAGCAAAAAACACAGAAGATGCATATTCTGTAGGCATAATGCTTTTCTTCAGTGATTAAAGCTCTATTAATAGACATGTTAATCCTATGAAGTACTGTATTTCCACACAATTAAAATGTATTAGTGGAGAAAATATAAAAGGGATAGTGAAGTGCATTTATTCCTGTAGTAAATTAAGTCCTGATTAGCTGATTATCAAAACATTATCTGATTTACATTTCTATAGACTTCTGGCCGTATGAACAGGAAATTAATTTTGGAAGTAGGTTCAGTTAGGTTTAAAGTTCAACAAATGAGAAACCTCATTTCTGCTCATACTCTGCTCTCCATACAGGAGAACATGGAGCATTTGTTGATTTATCCAATGGATAAAATATTAACACTTTAAAACCAAGAAACCAAATGTATTGTAAAATAAGCCACTTGCATGTTTGTTTGGGTATTTATCATTTTTATATAATCAACTCTCTAAAGTGATTGCTGTGAAAAGTGGTAAGATTTACTCTAACTTTATATTTATTTACTTAAACATTTGGCAAGCAAATGGCTGGATATGGTCATATAGCAGAAGCCTGCTCCCAGCACTCTACTTTCCCACTTCATTGAATTCGCCCTCTGTGGGCGTGTGCAGTCTGTCCTGGCAAGGGGCGGTAGGTCTGAACATTCTGGGCTGCTCTCCTAACACCGGGGGCAACAACTGCTCTATCAGAGGTCGTATCGTAAAGTGGGTTTAGTCTAGCTGAGACATAATCTTACTGCCTTCCTAAGCTTAAAAAGTGCATCCTGTCCTGTCATGGTGACGACAACTCACCCTAGTAAGGTTTTAAGGTGAACAGAAACTTGCATCATGCCCTTTGACACAGCCCCATGCACGGGGTGGGGGTGGGGGGATTCCCTTTCCCATCGAATGTAGCTTATTTATTTATTTACTTGAGATGAATCCTTGTTGCCTCAAGAGTTTTCCCCCCTCAGAGATAATAGCAGTGGCTCTCGATGGATCCATTTGTTGCCGTGGTGATGTGCCCACTCCTTTTGTTGGCTCGTCTCTACTTCAGTAAGCCCCTTCCTGTCATCAGCCCGGTGAAAATGTCTGCAAGTTCTTCAGAGCTAATAAACAGCATACATCATTCCTTTCGTCTGATCACTAGAGCGGGGCCTCGTGAGTGAGTGTGGAGCATGAATCGTACAGCTGCACTAATGGAACTCTGAAGAATGAGCCCCTGAGTCAGCAGCATGAGTGCATAAGAGGGCCATAACCTCTTCCCCCTTGTCCCAGACTCAAAGTGCTGGGACGCAGAAAGGACCACAAATAGCTGTACCTTGTTTGAGCATTAGGGTATTAATCCAGCTGGGTAGCCATTATTTGTTTCAAAACAGTATTTAGAGCCATCCTAGTAGCTCAGAATGGTATTTTTGAAGATAGCCCAGTTGACTAAAATTGTCCTGTGTTGGTTTTGTCTTCTCCTCCTCCCCCAGGAATGAGATGGAAAGGCACTTCCTGGAGCTACTTCAGTTTAATATGAATGTTCCTTTCAGTGTGTATGCCAAATACTACTTTGACCTTCGCTCCTTAGCAGATGACAACAACCTGAATGTTCTATTCGCTCCTCTTAGCAAAGAAAGAGCACAGAACTTAGAGGTAAGGCTGTGAAATCACTAACTGGGGTTTTCTGTCAGCCACCGAAGCCACATCTGTAGCTAAATTATATTAAGCAGTGATTAGGAAAATGGAAAGCTGTTAACAGTTTGAAGAGCTTATTGACCCGTTGGCATCATATTTCCTGTGTCTTTTATAGTTTATACAGGGATCCCACATTATAAAAAAAAAAATTGTCTCTTCTGTAACCATAATTCAGAATACTTTAAATCATATTTAGTCTGTTCTTAATGGTTTTCCATTTGAACCTCTACACTTACATATAACCATACATGAATAATTTCTTAAAATTGTATCCCTAATCATATGTACCTACATAATCTACTTACCACTCTTAACTGTCTTTTTTTTTTTTTTTTTATAATTGATGTTTTGGACTATTTCTACTGTCTTGACATTTTTAATAAATAAATAAATGTATTTATTTATTTATGGCTGCATTGGGTCTTCGCTGCTGCACGCGGGCTTTCTCTAGCTGCGGCGGGCGGGGGCTGCTCTTCATTGCGGTGCGCAGGCTTCTCATTGCAGTGGCTGCCCTTGTTGCAGAGCACGGGCTCTAGAGCGCAGGGTCAGTAGTTGTGGCGCACGGGCTTAGTTGCTCCTCGGCATGTGGGATCTTCCCGGACCAGGGCTCAAACCCGTGTCCCCTGCATTGGCAGGCGGATTCTTAACCACTGCGCCACCAGGGAATTCCCTCTTAACTGTTTTTTACTCAGCTTGCAGTTCGTGTGTGTGTGTGTGTGTGTGTGTGTGTGTGTGTGTGTGTGTGTATGTGTATCACAGTTCAGTCCCATGAGTTTATTAGACAAAGCATCTGTGGCTAACCTGAGAGACCTATACTTGGAAGGTATAATGTGGATTCAGATACTGGATGTAGAAAGTACATGAGTTTTGAATATAAATGGTAACGTACATGGAACAAAGTACTACTTATGGCTTATGATTTTTGGTGGGTATACAGCAAAATTCACAACTGAAATGAACACATTTAAAATTGATACTTTCTGTGGTACCTTGGTGGTACTTTAGAATAAGATGTTTTTCTACCATAATTTATGTGCAAGTGAAATAGCACCTTTCAGCGCTTGTCATTAGACCTCTCCTACCTTCAGCACATACCTACCTGATTAAAATTTTCTTAGAGTATGTAATAACTAATGAAAACTGAATAGAAGTTGAATAGCTGAGTAAACACTGATTTTGCCCAAGTGTATGTCCATTACGTTTAAGGATCACGTGTGTAGGTAAGAGATGATATTGCTATTAGGAGCCTATCATTAGGAACCCAATTTTTAAGTAACTCTAAGTTATTAGGGCAAGTTACCCCTTGCCCCAGCAATCCAATCATAGCCCTTAAAGGTTATGACCTTAGGGAACTGTCAGTTAGTGTAGATATCAGCTATCCAAAGTAGCAGTAACTATGAACTATCTAAACGAATGTAGATGTGTGGCTTATCAATGATGCTTTTTTTGTTTTTTTAAGGTCCGAACATTTTTTTCCCCCCTAATTATACCTATGTTCTACCTGATTGACTTTCCTAGGCCATTTCCAGATTGTGTGACGACAAATACAAAGACGTGCGTAGAGCTGCTATGAGAAGGTCTTTCAGCGCTGAAAATTTCATTGGTATTCGGCGCTCCAATGCCATCCTCTCTTAAGGGAGAAGTGAGGGGTTGTAACATCATAAACCCCTCGAAACAATGACTGGAGAAATATCACCTCTCCTGCTCAGAAACCAGCAAAGTTAGTATTTTCACCTTAAAGAAAGACATTGAATTCAAGAGACTGATGCACAAGCGAAGATTATGCTCATAGGAAAGAACGGGACCTCGTCAATGTAACACGCTCTTCTGTCCTTTTTATTGTAAACAGAGTTACAAAAACCACTCCAAAGCTAAAAGCTCCCAATCCACGCACAGATATCTGCTCCCAATCCACGCACAGATATCTGATAGCTGTGAGCTATGCGAGGTTTTTTAATTAATAGTTTAAATTTTTAGACTTTAAAGACACTACCTATATAACTTCTATGTTTTTCTTACCTCACTGTCCCATACTGCTGCATATTCCTTTAGAATCAGTGCAGTATTACCATCAAAAAATGGGACTCCAAAAAAAAAACAAAAAAACAAAAAAACAAAAAAACAAAAAAGAAAAAAAAAACAAAAAAAAAAAAAAAAAAAAAAAACAAAAAAACAAAAAAAACAAAAAAGAAAAAAAACAAAAAAAAAAAACAAAAAAACAAAAAAAAAGCAAAAAAAAAACCAAAAAAGATAAAACAAAAAAAAGAAAAAAAACAAAAAAACAAAAAATACAAAAAAACAAAAAAGAAAAAAAACAAAAAAAAAAAGAAAAAAACAAAAAAAGAAAAAATACAAAAAAACAAAAAACAAAAAAAAACAAAATAGAAAAAAAAACAAAAAAAAAACAAAAAAGAAAAAAAAACAAAAAAAAAACATGGGACTTCTAACAACTCATAAAGCCAAACTTTTTTAATTAATAGTTTAAATTTTTAGACTTTAAAGACACTACCTATATAACTTCTATGTTTTTCTTACCTCACTGTCCCATACTGCTGCATATTCCTTTAGAATCGGTGCAGTATTACCATCAAAAAATGGGACTCCAAAAAAAAAAAAGAAAAAAAACAAAAAAACAAAAAAACAAAAAAAAAACAAAAAAGGAAAAAAAACAAAAAAACAAAAAAAACAAAAAAAAACAAAAAAGAAAAAAAACAAAAAAGAAAAAAAAACAAAAAAAAGAAAAAAAACAAAAAAACAAAAAACAAAAAAAAACAAAAAAAAGAAAAAAAACAAAAAAACAAAAAAAGAAAAAAAAACAAAAAAAAGAAAAAAAACAAAAAAACAAAAAAACAAAAAAACAAAAAAAAAGAAAAAAAGCACAAAAACAAAAAAACAAAAAAAACAAAAAAAAACAAAAAAGAAAAAACCAAAAAAAAGAAAAAACAAAATAACAAAAAAACAAACAAAAAACAAAAAGAAAAAAAAAACAAAAAAGAAAAAAAAACAAAAAAAAAAACATGGGACTCCTAACAACTCATAAAGCCAAACTTCAGAACAGACTGTTGTAGCATCATTAGGTTTTGCAGGGTTCTTCCTCCCTACTATATCATTGAAGCTGCTAGTCATTATTGGCAATCAATTTAAACCAAAAAGCTGCTGAATAACACATGTCATCCAAATGCTTTGCAGGCAGTACTTATTAGCATATTAGCATGTTTGCGATCATAAACAGAGAAAGTAGGTTATTTCCTTCTATTGGGTCCGTGCTGCATTTCTTGTTAACTATAATGGTGCTTCTGATTTTGTGATGATTTTCCTCTTTGTTATATACTTGTATTAAAGGATATTTTCATAATTCCAGCCAACATGGTGGTCCAGTAATTAACAAGCCGGTGATGAAATAGAAGGTGTCCCAAAAGTCTTAGAACAATTTTAAGCTTTAATATAGTGTGCTTGGATACTCCAGAACACTGTCGCAGAAGTATAAATGCTAGACTGGCAAAACATCACTTGAAACTTTAATCGAATTTCTTCTAAACTCATTTACTTTTGTACATTTTAAACATTAAGCTTTTATTTTTTTATTTTTTTATTTTTTTAAATGAATTAATTTATTTAATGGCGTGTTGGGTCGTTTCTGTGTGAGGGCTTTCTCTAGTTGTGGCAAGTGGGGACCACTCTTCATCACGGTGCGCGGGCCTCTCACTGTCGCAGGCTCTCTTGTTGGGGACACAGGTTCGAGCCCTGGCTTGGGAAGGCCCGTGAGCCACAATTACTGAGCCTGCGCGTCTGGAGCCTGTGCTCCGCAACAAGAGAGGCCGCGATAATGAGAGGCCCGCGCACCGCGATGAAGAGTGGCCCCCACTTGCCACAACTAGAGAAAGCCCTCGCACAGAAACGAAGACCCAACACAGCCATAAATAAATAAATACATAAATTTTAAAAAATAAAACAATAAACGCTTAACGTTTAAAATTTACAAAACTAAATGAGTTTAGAAGAAATTCGATTAAACTTTCAAATGATGTTTTGTAAGTTTGTGGCATTTATACTTCTACAAGTATCAAAGCTTAAAATTGCACTAAGACTTGAGGGGATACCTCCCCTCCTCTTTTTAAAATAGTCCTTTGCAAGGCTGGGCTGCTTACCTGCTTGATCACCTAAGTTTCTTTTTTCTAGATTTGGTAAAGGAATTATGAACAACAGTGTTAATTCACATGTAATAAATTGAAAGGAACTGGACCCTAATAGTAGGGACAGGAGAGTAAGTGATACGAAACAGCTTTTCTATCCTGTGTGTTAACCTGGCTGTAGGTGTCTCACTTCAAGTTCTATGTAAGAGGAAACATATAAACCTTAGGAACCCTTACCTCAGGCTTTAAAAGGCAGGGAGGTCCAGTAATCAGTCTTTTTGGAGATTGGTAACGATGTCACCTAAACTTGAAATATTTAAAAAAAAAAAAAAAAAAGTGTTCTCAACTATGTGAAATCTTTCTCCTCCTACCTTCTCAAATGTAATCCTAGGAATTTTGCCTGTAAACAAAGCATTTCTGGGCCAGAAGTACTTTCTCTCTTTATAGCAAGGCTTCACATTATACTGAGTGCTGCAGGTTCCATCATTTTTAAGGGACAGAGACATAAATGATAAATTATGGTATATAAAATACTACAATCTACCACCTCAAAAAATATTGTTTATGGAGTTTGGAGCTTGGAAATTCAAGTACTGATTGCAGTTTTATTTTGAAAAGAATGCTACAACTTATGTGGTTTTTCTTCCTCATGTTTATATTAAAAGAAAAGCTAATAAACTCTATTTCAATTAAAATATATGGCTACTGTGTTTGTAACACTTCTCACTGTTCACATAACATTACAACTCTGCCTAACTCAAATGTTTTCAGTCAGCTCTGATAGTCGGGCCTTAAAGCATTTTCAAACTAACCATTCATAAGTTGTTTTGACCCCTGCCTTTAGTTAAGATGTAGACATTTATTTCTTCAGCTTACGCTCTTTTCAACCTGAAGATAATCTAGTACACTTAAAATCACTGGCTACAGTGCTCAGTGGCATAATGCATTAGATGGCATTTTTGAATTGTTTGTTATGGTGCCAAGATGGAAATGCACATTGAAAGATAAAAGTAGGTAAATACACAGAGAAAGGAATTACAGGAATACTGTAGAATCAGAACTTGTTGTTTGAGAGCTTCAAGCAATTGAACAGGAAAGAACATGGAAGAACAGGAAGCAGTAGAATTGTGGTTGCTGTTAAGAGGGTGACTTTTAAACAAGCCACGTAATTTGACTTTAACATGCTATTTCACTTAACATTCAGTTGGAAATATACCAGATCTCTAAAGTTTCTTTTAGACCCTAGCCACTGCACTTGAGCAATATTCCATCAGTCCTGATAGTATTGCCGTAGTATTTCATCCACCTTAGTTACCTTCCTAAGGTCACATCTTTAACTTTGTTCTTGTTAAGTTGCTGATGAGGAGAAATGATCTGATTTAGTACAGAAGGGAAAAAAAATCTATCACAAGTCACTGTTTATATCAATAGTTTGCACCGCGTAGTAATATGCCAGTTACTAAGCAGAAATGCTGACATATCTCGAGTGGTCGAAGGTTTAAAAAAAAAAAATTGGGGGTAGGAACATTGGGCATGACTGTAGCTTCAAGAACAAGTTGGTAGAATAAGGGGAATCGCTAAAAATTGCTTTTCCCCTTCAGCTTTAATTCTAGAGGCAATACAGCCATTTTAATAAATGGGAAATTGAGGCAACTTAAGGTAAAAATTTAAACATCACAAAGTAGGTTCTCCAACAAATATGGGGCATGGAAACTAGTTATTAATAGGGTGGCAACTATGGCATTTTTTTCCAGATTTTTATACCGAGGAAGGGTTTGTTCCCTAAAGTAGTAAGACTATAAAAGAATATCTGACTACCTGAACTCAAATTTTACTTTTTCGCTTTTTAAAAAAAATTATTTTTCTCTATTGGAATACTGACATCTGTGCAATTTTAACTCTGGTATACCGTGAACTGAACTCTATTCTTTACAAGGAAAAGACAAAAGTTTGAAATGTATGTTTGAACCAAATTAAATTGCCATTTTTGTATGTTAAATTCATGTGGTTGACCCTAAGACAACTTCTTAGGGCCCAGTGTTTCTGGTTAAGAGAAATTTTTTCCACCCTGTATCAGATTCCATCATGACCCTATTCTTTCACATTTACTCCTAATGTACCCTGTATGCCCATTATTGAAATTCAACAGCACTAAATCCTAGTTTTACAACAGGTCAAATTTCATTTCTTAGTTTTCCCATTCTATAAAATATACCATTCCTTGATTTTTGAAAAATGCTGAAGCCAGTATTTACTGGAAAACAATTCACTCTGTATTCAGGTTATGCAATGTTTTGGGAAATGTTTACCTATAGCGTGTAGGTTAGCTAAAATCTTTCATCACCCAAGACTTCTCTCTAACCACATGTAAAATGACTACGACTGTTCCCTCACCCAGAAGCCGCATTCTTGAGTATAGAGCTGTTTGGTAAAGCACTTGACAGCTGGTAGGGGCTCTCCCAGGGGTAAGTGCTAATTTCTATGCAGAATCTGTAGATTACACCCAGCATCTATCAAGTTAAGGATTAGATCACCTAAAATCTTAACTGTTAGCCACTCACCAGCCTGGCCAGCCTGACACCGTGCCAGCAAGAATACAAAAGATCTAGGAGCCCTTCAGAGACACCTGGTCCCTTGTACACAGGTGCAATCTGTTTGGCTTCTGAGGCAATTTCCACTAGTCCATTTTAAATGGGTTTGGCAGATGAGATAACATGTACTTCATGTGAAAGAAATGTTATGAATACCAGTTTATGGTTTAGGATCGCTAACATGCAGAAAGAACCAGGAAAGTGAAGTAGTATAGAAATTAAGAGAAATCCAGAGTCAAATGAAAAGAGGTTAATGTTCTTTAAAAAAAAAAAAAAAAAAAGGAACAGGTTAGGTGATTACTTAACTGCTGTGAGGGCAGCTAAATAATTTGAATGTGATTAGAGAAAGTCAGTGACAGCCTCAGAACCTAAGGTCCTCAAGAATATGTCGATCTCTACTCCAAGACCTCAAATTACTCTGCTAGCTTTTTCTTACAACATCTATTCCTTCATCTTACCGTTCTCAATTCTACTGACCTTTACTTCTAGCTCCCCAGATGGTGGCCCTTTATCTCCTCACTGTGGGAACCGACTCTTCCAAACGCAGGGCATCAGTGTTTTGTCCACCTCCCACTGCCCTCTCTCAACAAGGTCATCTCAGCTTCACCCTTTGACTCTCTGCTCGTGTCCAATGTGGCAGTGCTTGATGTTGGTTACTACTATGACCCATTTCTAAAACACTATCGCCAGGTTCCAGGAAATACAGGATTTCTATGGCTCACGGGCTAACTGGCCCCTTGTAATCCCCTTTAATCAACTACTTGAGCCCTCCTGTGTTCCCACAAAGTAGTTGTTCCCAATTTGCTGCACTCACTCCCCTGATCTGCCCACAACCCTAGATGTATCTCCTCAGGCTAGGCAGCAACCCCACCTTCCAAACTCCAAAACTCATTTCATCTGGCATTAGGAATAGATGCCTCACTTCTTAAGGTAACCCCTCTCATCTAAGGGAGAGGATTCCATCCCAACTCTTCAAATCAAATTTCTATATCCAACACCCCCACCACCAGGATGGTGGTGAGGATGGGGCAATTTGACCTTCCTCAGCCCTTGACATGTCCTAGTGTTTCTCAAGATGTGGTCTCCAGACCACCTGCCTCTCATGGGCTGAAAGTCCCTGTAAGAAATGAAGCTTCTCTAAATGCAATGTGGAATCCTAGAACAGATAAAGAACATCAGTGGAAAATCTGGTGAAATCCAAATGAAGTCTGGAGTTAACAGTAGTGCGTTAATGTTGACTTCTTAGTTTAACAAATGTGCTATGATAATATGTTAATATTAGGGCAAAATGGATATATCTTTGCAACTTTTCTGTAAACCTAAGATAATTCTAAAAGTTTACTAAAACAGAACAAAAAGACCTAATTCTTGGATCCCAAATTCATCTCAATTCCTGGAGCTGAAGCCTGGGAATCTACATTTCTAATAGGAACCCCAAATGATTCTTATGCAGACACAAACTTGAAAACTAGTCTTTCAATTCCCTTTCCATTCCATGCCTGAATGGCTGCTTCCTCCTTGGTTTACTTACCTTAACCTGATTTCATCTTTTAGATCCTCTCAACCCTAAAATATAAGTACTATCATTATCCCCCTTTCACAGATGAGAAAGTACTAAGATGCAGTACACAAACGAAGTACTAAGAGCTTAAGTAATTTGTTCAGGATCAACAGCCCATGAATGATGGAGCTGGGAGTTGAATCCCTAATCAGTCTAGCTCCCAAATCTATGCACAGAACCATTCTACTTCCTCTCATTCTGTTGCACGTAAGAGCTCTGTAACTAAATCACTAAAAGAAGCATTATTACCTATTTCTCCAACTTCCTAAGTCCAACAGTGCCCCCCTTTTCCACTGGGGGGAATGAACAATGAGAAAGCATTGGGAAGATGTGCCAACTAGAGACCTGTACGGGTAAGGCACAGTGGCTCTTGCACCAGGATCCAGCTCAACTGCTGGTTTTTCTGTTCTCCCAAATGCCCTAACATGTACCAATCTAATAATGCTCACAGTACTCACTTTGATGCTAAATTAATTATCTCAGGTTTACTAAGCATCTGTCCAGATTGTCAGGGAAGTGCCAACTCTAAATCAATTTACAGTTGGCCCTCCGTATCCACAGGTTCTGCATCAGTGGATTCAACCAACCATGGACTGAAAATATTTAGGGAAAAAAATTTCAGAAAGTTACAGAAAGCAAAACTTGAATTTGCTGCACACCAACAACCATTTGCATTGTATTTACAACTACTTACTTAGGATTTGTATTTGGTGTTATAAGTAATCTAGACACGACTTAAAGTATAAAGGAGGGTGCGGGGGAAGATGGGAGGATTGTGCGTAGGTTATATGTAAATACTGCACCGTTTTATATAAGGGACTTGAGCATCCATGGATTTTGGTATGGGGTGGCACGGGGGGGAGGGAGACTACTGGAACCAATTACCCACAAATATAGAGGGAGAACCATATATCCTCTTATCTTATCTGGGTTCCCTGACTTGTATTTAGACCTTAATACAAAGTTGTGGATCTAACTGCTGAATGATGAAGTTTTGGGAGTTTCTGACTGCAAACCAGACACACACAACAACAGCAGCACTTCTATCCAAATTGCTTCAGTACAGAGTATAGATGGAGGGTTGATAAAATAGAACACAATCTCAGGTAATGTCTCTGTTCTTATGTGTATTTTCCTTCATTTCTTCAAGTGAATCATGAAACAATCACAGGATCAGCAGGAGAAACCTATGAAGTATATTCATTCAGGTAAAACATGTTTTCATTAGTTCTCCTTCTGGTGACTGGAATTTCTTTGATTTTATTATCAATAAAAACGTTGCCACTTATATTCAAAGTACATCCGAGAAATCTGATCATGAAGTTAGAATGCACATACCTCCTTCAGATACTCTTAGAAAACAGTGTCTCTCTATGAAAGCATGAGAAAAATACTTGTACAGCATCTTATTTGCTTTACCATTGCTTTAATGCACTTTAAAATTTATCTACATTAATTGGGAACAAAGAAACAAAAATAGACATTTCTTTGTTTTTCATAAATAACTACTCTCCATATTTGATATAAATCTCAAAGCATTATTTTAACTTCCCACAAATATAATACATACAATTTTTTTTTTCTGAAATAATAAGGTCAGCAAATTAAGTATCTTGACACTAATATAACCACATACAACTGCTATTCTACTGACTTCCAGGAACAAAACAAAAACAGAAAACTTCTTATCAAGATGCTCTGGGTTTCCTTTTGCTAGTGTTAGGGATCTGGAATTATAATCATCTGCCAGTAATCATTTTATAGATTCTAGTTGACTGTCTACAAATAAAATATCGCTGGCTCTGCTTTGTGAGTTCTGGATTTGACATGACACTGACAATACCGCATGGGACAGGCACTATACACACATGGAAATCAGGAAAAGTACTGAATGCCCTGGACTCGAACTACTGACTCAGTATGTGCCTCACTTGGCTCAGTAATAAATTCACCTGCACCAAACCCGTATCAAAAGTCACTAAATCTCTCATATATATAATATATATTATTTATATACGCACCCACAACACATACACACTATACATACGGTTTGTAACAACATGAAGTAATATTGTCTTCAAATGATGTACCACAGACTGAAATAAATCCTGTAATTGTCATCAAGCTGCTAGAAGCTTTTGAGAGTTCTGAGCCAGGTTACTTAGTTACTTTCATCCTGCCTACCCTTCATTCACCCTGCTTTAATGTCTTGGTAGCTTTTTCTTTCAAAACCACCCTCCTCAACCCAGGCGTATTTCTTTCCCAGGATCACTTGATCGGACTTTGGAGGCAAGAAAGGGCATGCAGGGGGAGCAGGAAATCCTCAGCCACTGTACCTCACACCTGCCTAGATTTGTGATGTTCTCTGTCCTGTTGGCCACATTCGGTGTTAGAAAGCAGCTATTCAAAGCTTTGTCCCTCCTACCCCCCTTGGTCTTTCTGTAGAGCACAAAAGTGAAAGAAGCCTCTTTAGCAGGGGTAGCAGTTCATTAAAATATACAACTACATTTCCTAGCTCTGGGGTTCCCATTCTGTACTTGAGACTGCAGGTCACGGATGCTGTTATTAAGGTGCGGTGTGGGCTCCATGAGGTTTTCTCCTGGCAGCCGGTGTCAGGATTAGCGCAGCCCTAGCCCAGGAGGAAACGGCCTAATGAATACCAACTTGGAAACAGTGGTGTCAGCACGTTATTTAAGCTTGTACATTGCTCACAATTACACACAACACACACACAGGCTTATCACTGGAAATGACTACGAGAAAGCATGACAAAGGTTTGCAAGGATAAACCAATAAGGCACCAAGAATACTTATTTTCAGCCAATTTAGACAACTTCAAAGTGTGAGGTTAATAATATAAATTAAAATGACTTCCTAAGTCTTATCAACTGATTTACTGAGAGGTCACATATTAGTTCCTTCTAAATCTTTACCCCCTAATCTGTGATGGGAGACGTTGCTTACAATTGAACCATGAAAGGGACAGCCCAAAAGCTGTACATGTGAAACTACACTGGGCCTTAAATCCTCACTAAAATCACAGAGCTGGCTGTGAAGAAGCTGCTAAACCACCCCACAACCTTCCATTTTATAATTGTTTTCATGAGTGTGGATTGTTTGCCTAATAAAAATAAAAATCAGAAGAAAACAGCATATGAGATGGAAATAGGGGGCGACCATAAGTAGATGGGCTTCTCTGCCCTGGGTAGCGGGAGGGGTGGCTGAGGTAAGACTTGAGGGAAGCAGGTGGGCTTCATCTTTGAGGGAAGGGAGGGGGAGAGCAGCGGTGAGAACAGAAGCTGAAAACAGAGGCAGCTCTGAGAGTTGGCCTGGACCTAGACCTCCAAATGCATTACCTGTATTGCCTCTCCTTGGCTTAGTATCCTTTGTCTTAACTGTCTTTTTTTCTTTTTTAAAGTAAATTGGTTGTTCTTTTTAGGTTTGGTATGTTGCCAAAATGAAAAATAGTTGTTTTAACAGGAAGAATTAAATCACTTCAACCACATCATCCCACAACTTTTAGATACATTCTGCATCATCTTTACACTCCTCCACAAAAAAAAAAAAAAGGAAGAGGAAAAACCCAAATTAGGCACAATGACCTAAGGCAGCAGAATAATCTATGTACTTTCTGGGAAGACATGTTAACTGAGGGAAGAGGTCAAGGTGATCAGAAAAGTTCCTCATTTGAAAAACAAGAGAGGAACTGGCCCTCAGGCAGGGGATCTATTTCAAGGGTCTAAGAAGCTTCTGAACAAGTAGAGGAATTAGATGTGCAAAAAGTTCTGTAGCTCTGTGTACAAGGTTTTGTCGAATATACTGAAATTTTGATTCAGAGGATGAGTGTGTAAGAGCAGTGCATTTTTAGAAACGTGAATAGCTTCTGAAAGTCCATGAAAACTATAACACCAGGCTTCTTTCCACCAGCAAAGTGCTTAAATACACTATGGAAACTATACACTTGTTTACTTAATATCCATAATGTAAAAACTGACCTGGGCTTAAATCTGACTTTTCCAACTTTGGTATAAATGAAGCGCAAATCCCTACACTTGCTGTTTTTCTAGGGAGACATCCTCAAATTTTAATTGTTTTTGCCATTTTAGCTTCTTAAATTTAGTCCCCACTCAGTCCTGGTCACTGGTATTCTGCTGGCCAATGCACTGTCACCCCCTTCCCCAGTAATGGCCTCACACTCTTCTTGAATGAATGGTTAAATAGATTAGGAAAGCAAACAGAATTTTTAACAGTAAAGTATGTATGCGTGGTGTGTGTACGTGTATTCATCAATACATAGGCTTTCATATATAAATGAGGGAATGGTTCAACAGATTAGAAAAGCAAACAGAATTCTCTAACAGTAAAGTGTGTGCTCATCACTATATAGGCTTTCTCAGAAGAGGAGCCGCAGTGGAGTCACGGCCTCGGGCTGACTGGCCTCTCCCGCCCAGCCTGGGTCACCTGCTTCTAATGCCCGCCGGGAGGCTCCGCCCCGGCCCCGCCCCTTCGCGCTGGGACTCGGTTGGTGGGCCGCCCCGCCACGCTCTCCGCGCGTCCCCGCCCACTGCCCCTCGGGCTCAGCCTCTCCCCAGGCGCCCTCCGGCCCCGCCTGGAGCTGGCAGCCGAGGAGCGTGGGCCAGTCGCCGGCCGGGAAGCTATGGGGGGGTGGGGCGAATGCTAATCACGCCTTCTTGAGACACGGAGCGGGAAACCCTAGCTAGAAGTCCCTCCTGAGTTCTCTGCTGGCGTCCACTGGTGCGGGGCTCACTTTCCCGTAATGTTCTAGCTTATGAACCCTAGCTTCCAGGGCACCTACCGGGTCTCCTATCTGCAGCTAAGCATCCTTAGAGTCCAGCGCTTGTTTAAAAGAACTGCTCAAAGAATCATTCTTAACCGTGGCACCTGTCTCCTCTCTGCGCTGCCCTCACCAGGTGAGCTCAAATTGAGAGAAGTACAAATGCTTACTGAGCCCCTACTGTGTGTCAGACGGCGCGTTAATCGTTCTCATCTTAATACAGGATGTCTCAGATCCTTACAACAATTCTTATAGGTGAAGAAACAGAGTTTAGAAGCATACCAAGGGAACCGAGCTAATGATAGTTCCCCCAAGAAAGCCACAACCTAGATAATCTTGTTCAGCGCGGTATTCCGACCGCCTAGCACAGAGTAGGCTCTCAAATGGCAAACCCGGGATTCGAACCGAGATAGTTGGGACGCGACAGCCACAGTTTTTACCACCTCCTCCCCCCTCCCCCCATATGCGACCGGTTATCTCCCAGGCTTTAACCTTTACTTTTGCATTTCGTAACAAAATCTTACTGTTGCGACAAGAAAGTGATTTTCTTTCTGTCTTTGGAAGACTCCAGACGTGTTAGTCCTTTATCAGTTTATCGGGTTAAAAATCCAGGCAGTTCGAAGTCGCCCGCAGAGAAAAGCAACACTGGCTCCGGGCTCTGTGATGGGCAGGGGCCGCCCCCCACCCCACCCGGGGCTACCCGCTGCTTAGCTGCGCACCCGCGCGCCGCCGGGGATCCGGGGCGCACGGAGCTGCGGGAGCCCGCGCGAAGACCTGCTGGGCGCCTCGACCACTGGGACGCACTGTGGCGCTCTCCAGATGGGTTATTATGCTGCAAGTTTTAAATGTCCTAAAAATGCCTCTTTTCTACATGTTCTAATTAGGTTGGAAGACTGAGGTGTTTAACATTCTTGAAATTCATTCACACGCTTACAAAGAGGGTTTGAATTGTTTCCCGCTCCCCCCACCCCTTCCTTCTACTGGAAGAAGGCGGGAAAAAGGCAGGAGGGCCTGAGTTCTTGAGGGACTCAGGACTGCACTTTAGGGCTGAGTCGTTCTTGTGTCCTGGATCCCACTTACACAGACTGGGAGACAAAATTGCAGAATAGCCCTCTTCCTCCTGCTTATCAACAAGACTTTGTGAGAAATAATGAGGAATACGTGTATTAATCCCAGCCTCAAAGTTAAAAGAAATAAATATAAATCTCTTCACAAACATTAAAACCGTTAATAAATATGTTTAAAATGGACTTTACCTCTTTCATTCCCTGGGATTCTACAGGTGCTTATATTTTTTTGGTTTTTTTGGAACTACTTGGCACTCAGTGTCGGCAAACATCCCAGGGTTGAAAGTAGTGGGAGTTGAAAAGCTATGGAATAGCAATCAAAAAGAAAGGGAAACCCTCAGTGGAAAGTATGCACAGATTGTGAACATGCCAAGAGAGGCTGCCTCATTCTGTGGCCTGGATGCAACATGTGTATTATTGGGGATGGACAAGTGTTGGCTAATAATAAAAATTATTTGAAGTTGGAGAATGTTAATCACTCATGCTGGAATTTAACCAGAATACATGTGTTATTTCACTTGGTTCTGACTCAAAGGATGTTATCTCCTAGTCTGTAAACCTCTCCCTTCTTAATCAACAGGGAGATGTTATTTTTGCTTGGAGATCTCTAATAATAGTAGTAATAATAGCGGGAAAACTTGGCCAAAAGAAACGTATTTTGCATTGTATAGCTTTTTGTATCATTTGAATTTTTGCTTTTCTGCATATAGTATTTCACTTTAAAGGCAGTTTAAAATATGCTGTTTAACATGTATTAGGCAGGGTGCTACATAATTCATTTCAGTTAGCTCATTTGATCCTCACAACAATCAGATGGAACTGGCATCATAATGGCTTCCTTGAAGTTACATGTTTAGTCCATGGAAAGGACAGAAATCACAATTTTCTTCTGAGTCATAGTTATTGTTTAACAAACTGGAAAACACTGAATTATTTTTAAAGATGCAATTTTTAAGCAACTAGAACATTGCCAGGCATTCTTAGCTATTAATTCACTCATCTATCCTTCCATCTAGCCATCCATCCATCCATCCATCCAAAAACACCAAATTTCTGACTTGAAGACACTACTGTTATATTAAACGTGTTGCTAAAAAGTGGAATTCATGAGGTTCAGCTTAAATTATTGTCCAAGGTGTACTTATTAATTGATGAAAATACGGAGGATCATGCCAAACATTCCATCTAGTAAGACTGTGACATTTTGAAAGTTTTGAAGTATTGGTTTTGGATTTTGTAATCAGAGAATAGTTATTGCATTTCTAATCTTACTATACTTGTATTGATTAGACATATTGAGACACTTGAGAGTTCAATGCTATAGGAATGACTGGACAGGTAGCCTCTGTATACTCTTCAGTATCTTGATAATCAAGCCTGGAACAGTGTGCTGCCCATAGATGCCTTTGGTAAATATTTGTGAAATAAATGGATGAATAAATGGCAACTGAGATTAACTTTTTAAACTTTAGCAAGTGGCATTGAATCCTTGGATAAAGCTTACCTTATGAGCTATATATATCTCTGAGGTTGACCCTACCCTGTTAAATGCAGCATGAGTCCAAACCTTGGCTCTTCCTTTACTAGCTGCCACTTTGGACAAGTCACACAACAGCTCCAGGTCCTCTTTCCTCATCTGTAAAGTGGAGTTACCCCTCATAGAGTTGTAGTGAGGGGTAAATGAATTTATATGGTGAAGAGCTTAAAACCATGTCTAGCACCTCGTAACTCTATTTAAGTCTGTTATTAGTTTCTACTGGGTTCATGCTATTTTTCTGTTTTCCCACTCTATTTTCTTTTGTGTATCACTTTAATAATGGGAAAAAAGTTACATTTTTTAGATGTACAGGCATACCTCAGAGATATTGTGGGTTTGCTTCCAGACCACTGCAATAAAGGAAATATCACAATAAAGTGAGTCACATGGATTTTTTGGTTTTCCAGTAATGTCTATAAAACTTATGTTTACACTAGTCTTCAGTCTATTAAGTGTGCAAGAGCATTCTGTCTTTAAAAAAAGTACATATTTTAATTTAAAAATACTTTATTTCTAAAAAATGCTAACCATCATCTGACAACTCAGGGTTGTCACAAACCTTCAATTTGTGAAAAAGCAAAGTCTGCAAAGCGCAATCAAATGAGGTATGCCTGTACTTTATGTCTGAGCACACTCCCAGCTGTCACCAGCTATCTCTAGCATTTAGATATTAGCTAGATTTTATGCCAAAGCAGGGATCATTTCACTTGCCCTGGATCAAAGTGCGTACACCTGACATCAGCAACCAGCCCGCAAGTGTGCGAGTGTGCCCAGGGCTGGCACAGGACAGACACCCACAAGCCAACTTGAAATCCCTCACAGGTATTTCCAGACTAGCTTTTTCCATGTCCTAGAGCATTTCTGATAACTCCTCTTCTCATCAGATCAGACACCTCTAGATGAGAAACCCAGACACTAATCAGAGGATTAACATCATGAGTCATTTATCCAGGTTCATAATAAGAATGCCTTGTTCACATTATAAGTGGAATCATTCAACTGTAATCTTTAGTCCTCTCCCCTCCTCCACTGTGGTGGCGATTATAGAAAAGTAAGAGCTTCTTTCTTCTTTCCCAGAGGCGATGGAAGCGCTAATCTTTCCTACTCTCAGCAATGGCTCTCGGCTGCACATTACAATCACCTGGGGAGCCTTAAGATCTACTGATGCTTGGGCCCTACTGAATCCGAATCTCTGGCTGACGGACCCAGACATTGTTTCTTGGTTTCGTTTTATTTGTTTCTTTTTGTTGCCGTTTTGTTTTTAGCTCTCCAGGTGATCCTGATTTTCAGCTAGGGTCGAGAGCCACTGACATAGATGGTTTTGTTATTTCCTCAGCACAGCCCCAAACTTGGGCCTAGCTGGATCTTCTGCAGAAAAGGGTTAATCACATCATGATGTAAAATGGAACACCTCGGGAGAAAGTATAGAGAAGTACGTTCTAGTCTAACTGCATGTGAGTCTGTTTGGGCTGAAGGAAAGTATATGTATATGAAGTAAAAAATATGTAACAGAATTGTGGTACAGTGATGGCACAGTCAGCAACAATGGTAGCCGTAACAGTAACTGATGGGTATTGGGCATTTCCAATGTGCATGCACTGTGCTAAGCATTTTACATATATAATCTCTTTTACCCCCAAGAATCCTGTGAGGTTGATATTATCAACCCCATTTTATAGATTAGGAATCTGAGGTTCAGAAAGTAACTTGCTACACAACGGCACACACCTTCCAACTTGGGTTTTCCTCGCTCCAAAGGCTATGCTGCCATTGATTGCAGGCCTCGTTGTAGGCCCAGCAGTAGAGGGTCCTGAAAACCACCAGATGGTAACTCTTGAGATAAGCAACTTCCCTTGTTCCTTATCATCCTTTTCCTGGGGACCAGGTCAAATGTTCAATTCTGGTGTGGCCTCTTGTGTGGGGGACTAAAGTACGGAAAAGCTGAGGGCTCTGGATTCATCTAGAATCCAGTATAAGTCTAGAGCCACTTGTTCTTTGGGCTTTGCAGACCAGGCATGAGGTGGGGCACCCTTTAGACTAGATTTCAGGACCTGTCTGGTATCTTGGCAGAGGGAGCTTCAGTTCGGTAAATATTGATGCTGCACATGCTGTGAGCCAAACACTGGTGCCAGGGGTGCAAAGATGAAGAGGCATGGGCTTACCAGGCAGGACGTGGTGGGAGCACAGAGGAAGCACCTGGCCCAACCTGGTGGCTCAGGGAAGACCCAGGCTGTGCCTGGAAGGCTGAATATGAATTAGGTGATCTATGAGTCAGGGTTTAGTACAGGAAGAAACCACTCTAGGTGTTTCAAACAGAGAAATATTTAATACTGAGAATCAAACAGAGGCTTACAAAATTGATGAGCTGGAGGGGCAGAAGTCAGGGGGGTACCCCTGGGCTATTGAGTTCATGGGCCTACCACAGTAGCTATGTTCCAGAAGTTGGGATGGTGCTGCAGCAAGGGCACTTCACACCCATGAAACTGGTGACTGGACACTGAAACAGGACATGGAGTCCAACAGCATTAAATGCCTCTTAACATTATTGCTCAAACCTTGCTGGCCAACAGCAACAGCAACAGAACGATGCCTTCTCCTTGCATCTGCCTCCAAATCTTACACAGGTGCACCTGATTGACTGAACTTATTTCAGATCAAGACCCTAGCTGCAAGGGAGTCTGAAAAAAGTAGTTTGGCAGTTCGCCATCTCTTCAAGCAAATTACTAGAAGGATAGAATGGACGCTGGAGAGGCAATCACTAGTATCCACTATAGGTAAGGAAACTGAGAAGGACTTCCTAGCCAGAGGAATCAGCACAAGTAACGGGCACAAGGCCATGAAAGAGCACGATTCAAGTGGTGAACAGCTGGGCATGGCTATGCTATCAGAAGCATCTGAATCAAGGTTTTTACCTGAAAGTGCACTCACGTCTAATCAACATATTTTTGATTAATTAGATTCGTATGTACACTGTACACATGACACTCTTTCCTATTGATACAGCGCTTGATGTATTCAACTGACTACTAGTGCAGAGGAGAAAGGAAAGGAGCAAAAAGCATGAAAAAGAATAAATAAAATTGTTAGGTAATAGTCATCCACAAAGAAAACAGAACATTAACCTTCCCCAAGCCTAATGTTGCAAACACTGTTGATTATGTGCCGAGGAGTCATCTCCCCTTTTTCCTTCCTAACAAAACCCCCGTTATTTGTTTTGTTCTGTTTTGTTGGGGAATCCACCCTTTTCTGCATAGCCCTGTGCTTCAGGAGAGGCAGGAGCTTCAGGTCAAGCCCCAAGGAGTAACACGTGATTAGTCTAACTGCTCGTGTTTCTCCCCTTCTTCTTATCAGCGTTTAGGTTACATACATGCATGGGACACAGTTCTAGCCAATAAGGCGTGGTGTGGGGGCCAGTGTGAGGTAAGTCTGTCAGGGGCTTATGGGAAAGATCTTACTCCAAAGGAGAAGCAGTCCTCTCCCCTGCTGGGTATTGTTTTGTCTGCCTGTGATGCCTACCACTGTGGGCACCATCTTGCAACCACAAAGGAGCTAAGTTGACCCAGTGAAGAAGGATGGCATTGAGGCTGCCTGAACTGTTGGCCTCCAGACTTGTTGTTATGTGATACGATACGCTGCTTATTTTTTAATACATTTGAGTCCCTGTTTTCTTTCACTTGCAACCAAGAACATTGTAACTACTACATGCAGTTTGTACACTTAGGATGAGCTCTGCCCACTTAAATTTGGCTAATGAAGTCTCTGGAGGAGATTTAAGGAGAAAAATTTATTCCCTTTTTTTTCCACCAGAAAAATCGTTGTTTATCCTTCAAGAGCATTCAAGACCCACTCAAATGTCATTTCTGTCAAGCTGAGTGCTTTGTTATTGCCTGTACTCCCACAGCCCTCCCACTACTTCTCTATTACAGCACTTTACTCATATACTCTTTCAGCAAATATTTATTGAGTGCCTATTTTGGGCTTGGTAGTGTTTTAGGCACAGGGGTTACAGTAGGAAACTAAATGCATGGAGATTCCAATCTAGTAGAAGACAGACAATGAATGAAAATATTTTAATGTGATGACTCTTATCAAAGGGAAAAAAAAAGAATTCTTGTAAAAGAGGGGGAAATAACTACCTTGAAATTTATTTTATTGTACTGTGATTCTCTGTTCATATGTCAGTTTTTTCCACTAGATTGTGTGTTCTTGTAACCTCACATCACCCACCACTTCCCTGGGGGATTGCATTTTCCAAAGATGGCTGCGAAAACCTCTCCCCTCCCACAGGTTTTTCTGCAATGTGATCTTGCCATTCCCCATAAGGGAGGGATGTAGGAGGTCCTAAGTCTCCTCCTCTTGAATCTCAGTGGGCTTGTGACGGTTTTGACCCATGGACTGTGTTGGAAGTGATGCTCTAAAACTTCCATGGATAGGTCATAAAAGGCCGTGTAGTTTCTACCTGGGTCTCTTGGGACACTTGTTTTTTGGAAGTGCTTTTTCTTGGGACACTCCCTCTTGACACCTACATATAGATGCTCCACTTGACAGTCCCAGCTGAGTGAGCCTTCAAGTCATCCCAGGTTAGGTAAAGAAGCTTCCAGATAATTCCAGCCCCCAACCTCAAGTCATTCCTAGTTGTTCAAGTCTTCCCAACTGAGGCCCCAGATGTCATGAATCAGAGACAAGCCATCCCTGCTGTGCCCTCTCCAAATTCCTGATCCACCGTATCCATGTGCATAATAAAATGCCTGTTGGTTCACACCACTACTTTGGAGTGGTTTGTTACACAGCAGCAATGACTGGAACCCCCCAGATCTGCCTTTCTGTGAAATTTTAATCCAGTAGACAACTTTTTTTCTTTTCACCTGACCCAGTTGGTGATCAACTTATGCACTGAAGCTTGAGAACTTTCATCCATCTTTCTTTCATCCCATTGAGTGTCGCTGTTGATGATATGCATGTGAAATGTCTAATCTTTTAAAACACAAATCTTCACCATTGATCTTAATATCCTGCTGCAGTGAGTTCCCCAGTTCAATTGTGTGCAGTGGGAAAAAAGTGCCTCCTTTTATCCATTTTAAACATGCTTCCTTTTCATCTCATCTTGTCCTCTTGCTCTTCCCCAAGTAAAGTGATTTCCATTGTGTGGGTACCTAGACACAGAGAACTGAGTTGAGACAATAATCTTTCTTTGGTTACCCAGAAGGCCTCGGGCGTGCTGCGACGGGGAGCAGTGGATTTTAGCTGGTGACTTAAAGGTGGTGGAACACTGTATTCTAATTAGTCACAAGTTTAGTTCCAAACTTTCAAAAACTAGTCTAGATTCTGCAAGACACAGTAGGTGTCCTCTTGTGGTGCTGGGAAGTAGAGCACAGTAGAGAGGGAAGAGCATTGGCCAGTACATAGGCAATCCGGATTCAAGTCTCATCTTGTGAGCCAGCTGTGTGCCCTTGGGCATAACACTTAGCCTCTCTGGACCTCATTCTCCTCAACTATAGAGTGAAGAGATTCAACCAGAGGGTTCTGGAGCACCCTTTTGCCTCTAACTTTGTATGAATTCTATGTATTTGCCAGTCATTTTGAAACATCTACTACATAAATCCACGGGAAGAAAAAGTTTGTATTCTAAACAGTTTGCCATTTTAGCTTCAAAGTTGAGTTGGAGAGAACCACCACTCCCCCCTAAAAAATTTTCTAGTTTTTAGAAAACTAATGTTATCGTTTTCCAAAAACACAATCCAAATTAGGCTTCAATTACCAAAAATATATCCTGCTGTGACTGTTAAGTGACAGGTCTTGCAACCTGAGTCCTTTTAGTTTGGGGGTGCACCCCAGGGCTCCCATCAGCCTTGCTTTCATGAGCCTATCAATTCTCACGGTGCCATTGCTCGATGTTTGCATGGGGACAACTCCATTCTAAGTGATGAGAGTGAATGGATGGGGTGAACTGCTGCTGCATATGGCCACCTTGGGGAGGAAAAAGAATATTGTCCCAGTGAGCAGTGCAGTAGGAACTATTCAAGTGAATCTCTAGAAATCTGAAATCTCTTCCCAATTCTTTCTCTCCCTACAGAAGAAAAAAGGCAGTTACCATGTGGGACTTGGGGGAAGCATTCAGTCTCACTCAACCTGGACTCATTTCACTAATTTTCTGGTCTGCTTAATATTTCTTCAACAGTTGTGATTCTTAGAACTTCGTGGGCTCTAACCCACTTCTTAAGCTCTGCATCCTGTTTTGTCTTACTGAATTTTCTCTTTCCAATCCCAGGTGAGTGGGGGAAATGCTTCTCATCTCTGATTTTAAAATTCATTACAGAATCTCCACTATTGAAGTGCTACCATGCATTGAGAGGACAGATTGCTTTCACTGTTGGCTTAACAAACTCTATCAATAGCAACAAGTAGCATGACGAGGTTCTACTCAACAGAAACTTACTTGTAAGGTTAAGAAAACCCCTGCGGTCCTTAGACAAAACTTCAGGTAACAAGTAGGAGAATAACAGCAGTAAAAGTAATAAAAAATATATCTAGTGTTTAGAAGAGCTTTTTGAAAATATCCTAAAGAAGAACCCTCCCACACTTTCCTTAATAAGATATCTCATATGTGATCACACATATCCACTTCCTTATCATCAGTATCATATGCGAGGATGTTTTGACGTTTTTGTTAAGGCTTTCAAGGAAGGCTTGAAAACAACACAGCAGCATCTATAATGCATAATACTGTCAGTTGTATCAATGGGAAAACTGAAGACCATGTAGGATGAATCACTTGGTTATTATTTACTTATTTAAGTTATTTGGGTAAAACAAGTCAGAAGTGTCGCTTGTTTCTTAGAGCGGTGCTACCCCTGCGAGGCTGCCTTCATGTGCTCAGTGACTCCTTGATTGTAGCTAAAAGGGGGACCCAGGGTTCCACACACCACATTCTGTTCCCCCTTCTGTCATTCCTGCTCACACTCTAGTGGGGGGATGAGTTTGAAGGCTTGTTGTCTTCAAAACCCTTCTGTCTATGTGGGCTATGCTGCATCATTGCTTGTTGCCCAAAGGCGCTCTGCAAAGATAATTTACTGCCTAAGAAAGTGGTATATACAGAACTGGTCAAGCCATGGGTTGCACTTTTTACAAAATTAATAAACAATTTTTTAAAGCAGTTTTAGGTTTACAGAAAATTGAGCAGATAGGGCTTCCCTGGTGGTGCAGTGGTTAACAATCCTCCTGCCAATGCAGGGGACACGGGTTTGATCCCTGGTCTGGGAAGATCCCACATGCCACAGAGCAACTAAGCCCATGTGCCACAACTACTGAGCTTGCGCTCTAGAGCCCGTGAGCCACAACTACTGAGCCCGCGTGCCACAACTACTGAAGCCTGTGCGCCTAGAGCCTGTGCTCCACAACAAGAGAAGCCACCACAATGAGAAGCCTGTGCACCATAACAAAGAGTGGCCCCGCTCACCACAACTAGAGAAAGCCCGCGTGCGGCAACGAAGACCCAACACAGCCAAAAATAAAGAAATAAAGAAATAAAGTAAAATAAAATTTAAAAAAAGAAAATTGAGCAGATAGTACAGAGAGTTTCCATATATCCTCTCCTTTTCCCACTCACAGTTTCTCCTTAGTGCGGTTCTTAGTTCTCTCTTAGTTCTCTTGCCTTAGTGCAGTTACAATTTATTACAATTGATGAACCAATATTCATATACCATTACTAACTAAAGTCCATAGTTTGCATTAGGATTCGCTCTTTGTGTTATACAGTTCCGTAGGTTTTGACAAATAATGTCATGTATCCATCAATACGGTATCCTACAGAATAGTTTCACTGCCTTAAATATCTCCTGTGTTTCACCTAATCATCACTTCCTCACCCCGCCTTGACCCTTGACCCCTGACTATCACATCTTTTTACTTTCTTTCCCAGAATGTCATATCGTTGGAGTCATTCAGTATGCAGCCTTTTCAGATTGGCTTCTTTTATTTAGCAATATGCACTTAAGGTTCCTTCGTGTCTTTTCATGGCTTGATAACTCATTTCTTTTTTTTTTTTTAATATCCTCTTTTTTTTAGAAGAAGAAATTACAGATAACAAAACATTAGCAAAATGAGTAGAAAGTACAGCGACTTCTCATATACTCCCCCTGCCCTCACACATGCACAGCCTTCCCCATCATCAACATCCCACACCAGAGTGGTACATTTGTTACAATAAATGGACCTACATTGACACGTCGTTATCACCAACGACCGTGGATTGTATTAGGGTCCGCTGTTGGTACTGTATTCTATGGGTTGTTTTTTTTTTTGTAATTAATTAATTAATTAATTTATGGCTGTGTTGGGTCTTCGTTTCTGTGCGTGGGCTTTCTCTAGTTGCAGCAAGCGGGGGCCACTCTTCATCGCGGTGCACGGGCCTCTCACTATCGCGGCCTCTCTTGTTGCGGAGCACAGGCTCCAGACGCGCAGGCTCAGTAATTGTGGCTCACGGGCCCAGTTGCTCCGCGGCATGTGGGATCTTCCCAGACCAGGGCTCAAACCCGTGTCCCCTGCATTAGCAGGCAGATTCTCAACCACTGCGCCACCAGGGAAGCCCTGGGTTTCTTTTTTGCTTCTTCTGTTTTTTTTTTTTTTTTTTTTTTTTTTTTTACAAAACAGCAGCAAGAAAGAAAAATGCAGGAGGCAGATGAGCCAGGCACCGGGGTTCAGATCAGAAGGGAGCAGGGAGACCAAGCTGTTACTGCAGGCTGGCCCCGGGACTCTGTCCCAGCATCCTGGGAGCACGGCAACAAGCCCTAGAAGGAGCAGAGAGTGGGTGAGGAGACGGCTGTCCCAGCTCGGTGGCGGCACTGCTCCTTGGGCGGCCACCCTGGCGGTCAGCCAGGTTGGGAGCACTTGAGGCTCCTGTGTTTGGAGGCCTGGTCTCCAAAGCACGGACCCACAGGGGCCAGGCAGAGGGAGGAGGTAGGAAGGGCCGGCACAGAAGGGCTATGAGTTCTATCTGGGTCACCCGGGACCACGGGGCCCAGGTGGGCAGGGGCAGTCAGGACGCTTCCCTGCTTGTCAGACAATCAGCTTCTTAAGGAAGGCCTCCAGCTGGTCCTCATCCTTGATGCCCACAAACTTGTCCACCACATCCCCATTCTTGATGGCCAGCACGGTGGGCACAGCTGATACCTCATACTCTATGGCGAGGTCTGTGTGGTCATCAATATCTGCCTTGGCCATCACCACCTTTCCATGCTGCTTGGCCACCACCTTCTCTAACCTTGGCCCCAGGATCTTGCAGGGACCACATCACTGTGCATGGAAATCCACAACCACTGGTGTCTCACTGTTGACAACTCAGTCTTGAAAGTCTGGTCCATCCTGGATGTTAAAGGTCATTGTACAGACTCTGGTGGTGTATATTGACTGGGCTTGGCTGGGTGTTACTGTCAGGTTATTAGGACTGCGCTGTGGGGTCTGCAGGGCCCTGGAGGCAAGGGGCGCCCACTGACTCTGAGAGGGCTTCCTGCAGATTATGGAGGCCAGGAACCTCCCCAGGAGAAGTCGCTAAGCCATCTCCCTGCAGCGAGAGCAGAGGGGTGCACAGCACGGCCCTCCCCACCGGTCAAGGGCACTTTTGTTCCTTATTCATTTCTTTACTCACTGCCTGCCATCCAGCTTGCACACATCCCCAGTCACCCAGTTGCCGCAGCCAATGGTATTTGTAGCTTTCCTGCCCCATGGACAACACTGGACAATTGCGAATGGAGCATCTACTGGCCAGGTACTGTGCTAGGTGCTCTGCTCCAGAAATGAGAAGCAGATGTGATCCCTACCCTCATGGGACTCACGTGATCAGTCATTCCTAATTAGTACTCAGGTCCCTTGATTGCCACTGCTCCCTTTGGCAGGTTTACTTAAATGCCACTTAAATCTCCCTATTTTTGAAGACCTCTTCTTTCCTTCCCTTCCTTCTCTTCCTTCCTTCTTGCTTTCCTTCTTCCCCTCCTTCCTTCCTTCTTTCCTTCCTTCCTTTCTTCCTTTCCTTATTATACATGTCTTCTCAAGGCAATCACTTCTATACCTACAGCTTCAATTACTTTGTGTATACTCTAATGACAACACAATTTTAAATGTTGTTTTCATTTACCAGTTTTTTTTTTGTTTTTTTGTTTTTGGTTTATTCCTAGGTATTTTATTCTTTTTGTTGCAATGGTAAATGGGAGTGTTTCCATAATTTCTCTTTCAGATTTTTCATCATTAGTGTATAGGAATGCAAGAGATTTCTGTGCATTCATTTTGTATCCTGCAACGTTACCATATTCATTAATTAGCTCTAGCAGTTTTCTGGTGGCAGTTTTAGGATTCTCTATGTATAGCATCATGTCTTCTGCAAACAGTGACAGTTTTACTTCTTCTTTTCCAATTTGTATTCCTTTTATTTCTTTTTCTTCTCTGATTGCCGTGGCTAGGACTTCCAGAACTATGTTGAATAATAGTGGTGAGAGTGGACATCCTTGTCTCATTCCTCATCTTAGAGGAAATGCTTTCAGTTTTTCACCATTGAGAATGATGTTTGCTGTGGGTTTGTCATATATGGCCTTTATTATGTTGAGGTAGGTTCCCTCTATGCCCACTTTCTGGAGAGTTTTTATCATAAATGGGTGTTGAATTTTGTCAAAAGCTTTTTCTGCATCTATTGAGATGATCATATGGTTTTTACTCTTCAATTTGTTAATATGGTGTATCACATTGAATGATTTGCGTATATTGAAGAATCCTTGCATCCCTGGGATAAATCCCACTTGATCGTGGTGTATGATCCTTTTAATGTGTTGTTGGATTCTGTTTGCTAGTATTTTGTTGAGGATTTTTGCATCTATATTCATCAGTGATATTGGTCTGCAATTTTCTTTTTTTGTAGTGTCTTTGTCTGGTTTTGGTATCAGGGTGATGGTGGCCTCATAGAACGAGTTTGGGAGTGTTCCTTCCTCTGCAATTTTTTGGAAGAGTTTGAGAAGGATAGGTGTTAGCTCTTCTCTAAATGTTTGATAGAATTCACCTGTGAAGCCATCTGGTCCTGGACTTTTGTTTGTTGGACGATTTTTAATCACAGTTTCAATTTCATTACTTGTGAATGGTCTGTTCATATTTTCTGTTTCTTCCTGGTTCAGTCTTGGAAGGTTACACCTTTCTAAGAATTTGTCCATTTCTTCCAGGTTGTCCATTTTATTGGCATAGAGTTGCTTGTAGTAGTCTCTTAGGATGCTTTGTATTTCTGCGGTGTCTGTTGTAACTTCTCCTTTTTCATTTCTAATTTTATTGATTTGAGTCCTCTCCCTCTTTTTCTTGATGAGTCTGGCTAATGGCTTATCAATTTTGTTTATCTTCTCAAAGAACCAGCTTTTAGTTTTATTGACCTTTGCTATTGTTTTCTTTGTTTCTATTTCATTTATTTCTGCTCTGATCTTTATGATTTCTTTCCTTCTGCTAACTTTGGGTTTTGTTTGTTCTTCTTTCTCTAGTTTCTTTAGGTGTAAGGTTACATTGTTTACTTGAGATTTTTCTTGTTTCTTTAGGTAGGCTTGTATAGCTATAAACTTCCCTCTTAGAACTGCTTTCGCTGCATCCCATAGGTTTTGGGTTGTCGTGTTTTCATTGTCATTTGTCTCTAGGTATTTTTTGATTTCCTCTTTGATTTCTTCAGTGATCTCTTGGTTATTTAGTAACGTATTGTTTAGCCTCCATGTGTTTGACTTTTTTACGTTTTTTTCCCTGTAATTCATTTCTAATCTCATAGCGTTGTGGTCAGAAAAGATGCTTGATATGATTTCAATTTTGTTAAATTTACTGAGGCTTGATTTGTGACCCAAGATGTGAGCTATCCTGGAGAATATTCCGTGCACACTTGAGAAGAACGTGTAATCTGCTGTTTTTGGATGGAATGTCCTATATATATATCAATTAAATCTATCTGGTCTATTGTGTCATTTAAAGCTTCTGTTTCCTTATTTATTTTCATTTTGGATGATCTGTCCATTGGTGTAAGAGAGGTGTTAAAGTCCCCCACTATTACTGTGTTACTGTCGATTTCCTCTTTTATAGCTGTTAGCAGTTGCCTTATGTATTGAGGTGCTCCTATGTTGGGTGCATATATATTTATAATTGTTATATCTTCTTGGATTGATCCCTGGATCATTATGTAGGGTCCTTCCTTGTCTCTTGTAACATTCTTTATTTTAAAGTCTATTTTATCTGATATGAGTATAGCTACTCCAGCTTTCTTTTGATTTCCATTTGCATGGAATATCTTTTTCCATCCCCTCACTTTCAGTCTGTATGTGTCCCTAGGTCTAAAGTGGGTCTCTTGTAGACAGCATATATATGGGTCTTGTTTTTGTATCCATTCAGCCAGTCTATGTCTTTTGGTTGGGGCACTTAATCCATTCACGTTTAAGGTAATTATCGATATGGATGTTCCTATGACCATTTTCTTAATTGTTTTGGGTTTGTTTTTGTAGGTCCTTTTCTTCTCTTGTGTTTCCCACTTAGAGAAGTTCCTTTAGCATTTGTTGTAGAGCTGGTTTGGTGGTGCTGAATTCTCTTAGCTTTTGCTTGTCTGTAAAGCTTCTGATTTCTCCATCAAATCTAAATGAGATCCTTGCCGGGTAGAGTAATCTTGGTTGTAGGTTCTTCCCTTTCATCACTTTAAGTATATCATGCCACTCCCTTCTGGCTTGCAGAGTTTCTGCTGAGAAATCAGCTGTTAACCTTATGGGAGTTCCCTTGTATGTTATTTGTCGTTTTTCCCTTGCTGCTTTCAATAATTTTTCTTTGTCTTTAATTTTTGCCACTTTGATTACTATGTGTCTCGGCGTGTTTCTCCTTGGGTTTATCCTGTATGGGACTCTCTGCGCTTCCTGGACTTGGGTGGCTATTTCCTTTCCCGTGTTAGGGAAGTTTTCGACTATAATCTCTTCAAATATTTTCTCTGGTCCTTTCTCTCTCTCTTCTCCTTCTGGGACCCCTATAATGCGAATGTTGTTGCGTTTCATGTTGTCCCAGAGGTCTCTTAGGCTGTCTTCATTTCTTTTCATTCTTTTTTCTTTAGTCTGGTCTGCACCAGTGAATTCCACCATTCTGTCTTCCAGGTCACTTATCCGTTCTTCTGCCTCAGTTATTCTGCTATTGATTCCTTCTAGTGTAGTTTTCATTTCAGTTATTGTATTGGTCATCTCTGTTTGTTTGTTCTTTAATTCTTCTAGGTCTTTGTTAATCATTTCTTGCATCTTCTCAATCTTTGCCTCCATTCTTTTTTTTTTTTTTAACAATTAAGCAGTTAAGTATTGTGACAACCCTCTTTTTTTTTTATTATTATTATTTATTTATTTATTTATTTATTTGGCTGTGTTGGGTCTTCGTTTCTGTGCGAGGGCTTTCTCTAGCTGCGGCAAGTGGGGGCCACTCTTTATCGCGGTGCGCGGGCCTCTCATTATCGTGGCCTCTTTTGTTGCGGAGCACAGGCTCCAGACGCGCAGGCTCAGTAGTTGTGGCTCACAGGCCTAGTTGCTCCGCGGCATGTGGGATCTTCCCAGACCAGGGCTCGAACCTGTGTCCCCTGCATTAGCAGGCAGATTCTCAACCACTGCGCCACCAGGGAAGCCCGTGCCTCCATTCTTATTCCGAGGTCCTGGATCATCTTCACTATCATTATTCTGAATTCTTTTTCTGGAAGGTTGCCTATCTCCACTTCATTTAGTTGTTTTTCTGGGGTTTTTTCTTGTTCCTTCATCTGGTACCTAGCCCTCTGCCTTTTCATCTTCTCTATCTTTCTGTAACTGTGGTTTTTGGTCCGCAGGCTGCAGGATTGTAGTTTTTCTTGCTTCTGCTGTCTGCCCTCTGGTGGTTGAGGCTATCTAAGAGGCTTGATGGGAGGCTCTGGTGGTGGGTAGAGCTGACTGTTGCTGTGGCGGTCAGAGCTCAGTAAAAAAACTCATTGTGGTTTTGATTTGCATTTCCCTAATGATTAGTCCTGCTGGATATTTTTCATATGATATTTTTTGAGAATATTACTTGTGAAACCAGTTGTTTCCTGTTCTCCTAACTCAAACATTACACTCCCATTTGAAGACTATATTGGGGCAATCATCCCTAAGTGTGATGAAGGAGCTAAGAAAAGCACAAATGAAGTCCTTGTGGAAACATATAGGCAGGCTGCATTACCCTTGAATTGCCACAACCAACGTAAGAAGCAAGAAGGAAAAAAAGAAGTTATTCCAACTCTAAAACCTCCAGCTGCCTACCCTGACTGTCATGGATTGTCCACAAACATGGACTTTTGGTTTCATTGCCATTTATTTTGAACATTCACATCAGAAGTTTTATCACTTGATTAATGCTTTCAAATTGCTTAATTAAAAACATTTTCATGACCCCAAAATGGAAAACTCCTGAATTAGAAAGCCTCGTTTGCGTTTATGTGTCTGTCTGTTGGTGCTGTAAATGATTTCTCAAGTCGACATTAACATTCCAAGCTAAGATTGCTCTGAGAGAATTCTGAAATGCTTTCTATATTTGGCAGAACTGCATCAGAAACCAAAATATGTCCATTTAATTTTAAGAAAACATACCATGCTTTACATGTAATCCTAGCTCCCTCTTCCCTTTACATTTTTCTTCCACAGAAAAAATGTTCTCAAGCTATTTGGTCTGTGACCAAAAATCTCCCAAAAACCTGTGGCTTCCGAGGAAAATGAAGTGTCTGTCACAGATGGCCTGGTTCAGAAAGCTGGGCACACAGAGCAACCTCAAAGTTCTTACTCTCTCCTTCCCCACCTGATCTTCATTCTTAAGAAGAAGCAGACTCACAGATATAAAGAACAAACTAGTGGTTACCAGTGGGGAGAGGGAAGGGAAGAGGGGCAAGGTAGGGGTAGCGGATTAAGAGGTACAAACCTTTAGGTATAAAATAAGCTACAAGTTATATTGTACAACACAGGGAATATAGCCAATATCTTATAATAACTATAAATGGAGTGTAACCTTTAAAAATTGTGAATCTCTATATTATACACCTATAGCTTATATAATATTACTATATATCAACCATACTTCAATAAAAAAAAGCACTCAAGCACACAGAGGTGTCAAGTAAATATTCCAGAATTAACTGAACGTGCAAAGACTGCTAATTGTCTCCCAACCTCATCCCCCTTCTTCCTTTTTATTCCTGAGTATTGGTTGAGCAAAAGCCTGCCCGTCTGCGGACGACTTCTCCAATCTAGGTAGGGGTCATGTAGCCAAGTGTTGGCAAGTGAAGTGTGAGTGAAAGCTATTCCTCCAGTGAACCATCTTGCCCTCAAGAAGCTTAAAAACTAGTAGAAAAAGATATGTACAGAAGGAACTACAAAGCAAGGGAGGCACTAGTGCCTCAGGGAAGGAAGGGAGCGCCATGTCCTACCAACCTCTCACACTGGCAACCCACGACAGTTCCTGAGCACCTAAAAATGTGGAATGATAAGCCATTCTTCCAAAAAGTAGGAACAGTGAAGCTTATTTTCACTCCTCTCTCCTGTCTGTCTCATATTCTTTCTTCCCGTACCAGCTACCCAGAATCTTCATGCTGCTACAAGCCTTCCTTGCAGAGGTACCCTATGTCCACATTCCCATCAAAACATGTGTGTCCAGTATCCTTGTTCCTCAGGTTCTTACTACCTGGAAGACTTTAAAAAGTCAATTTGAGCCCAGGTGTTAAAGGGGTAGCGAGTTGCTTCTTCTCTAATAATAATAGCTAACATTTATTAAACATTTACTGTGTACCAGGTACTGTTCTAAGTTCTTTACATGTAACTCACTTAAGCTTCACTGCACTCCCATGAGGAAGGCACTGTTAGTAAAGAAACTGAGGCTCAGAAAGTTTCAGCAACTTACCTAAACGCACAGCAAATAAATGGTCAGTTTTGAACCCAGGTAGTCTGATCCCTGAGCTTCTAGACCTTGAGCTCTTAACCACCACATTGCACAACTTTTAGCATTTTATCTGTCACCTTTGGAAAATAAGAGTTTTGAATGTTAACTGGTGCAATCACAGGAGTTAAAGATGCTTTGGCAGAACCATCAGGAAAGAGAATGTGGTGTAAAAAAGTCCCCATGTCAGACCTTGTAGCCAAGAACCTATTGATCATGTGTCAGATAAGCCCACTGTCCTCTTCATGAGGTTAAATGAAGACTCTGAAGGGAATAAAAGATAGCTTCTCTCATCTCAAGGGCTTACTACCTGAAAGACATCTGCAACATTTCTGTCTGTTCTGTGATGGTCTGGTCATTCTTTCAGGAATGAGTGGGCTCCTATTAATAGGAAGAGAATCTATCTCGGTACTATTCTATAGGATGGCAGTATTTCCCAAAGTGAGGAGTGTTGTGATGACCTCCTCTTCATTCCACCGGTGAGGGAAGGATTACCTCCCTAGGATTATGGGGATGGTTCGACACACAACATCTAAGACTGGAGAGAAGAGATCACAGCAGTTTATTAGTCATATATTGTCAGCCTGGTGGAGCAGGACGAAGCTTGCCACTCTGGAGTGTTTCACTCGGGGACGGAATGAACAAGCAGGGCTTGGGCAAGGCAGGCTCTGCAGTAGCAAGAGGGTAAGGTGACCCCTGGTTCCTACAGAAAATGTGATTGGCTTGTTTTAATAATCCTACAGGCACTGAAGCCTGCCAGTGAGGCATAAGCAGGCCCTGTGCCTGGCCACCAGGCCCTGTGCCTGGCCCTGGTTCCTACAGAAAATGTGATTGGCTTGTTTTAATAATCCTACAGGCACTGAAGCCTGCCAGTGAGGCATAAGCAGGCCCTGTGCCTGGCCACTGTAATTAGGAGGTCTGTTTGGCCAGTGGACTTCCTCCAGAGGAGGTGGCGGGGCTTGTGGTTAGACCCTTCAATGCCCTCCCAGTTTCAGATGTCAAAGCAGCACAAACATGAAGTCTCAGTTTCAGACCTTAGACCAGGTCTGAAAGGGAAGGGAGTCACAGCAGGTAGTAAGGAAGGTTCGGGTCATTCAGATAATCACATTGAATCGTCTGGTGAGAAAGTTACTCCCTCTTCAGGTCTCATTCAATCTGCAGATTTTGTCAAGAAGGAAGTCTGGGGTTAGTGCCAATGTACGTTTACCACCCCTCTAACACGTGCTAATCTCCCTTTCTAACAATAATGACGCAAGCACCATACCGGTTTCTTGGGCAGCTAACACTGCCTGGCCAGAATTTAGAAATATTTTCTTTTCATTGCATTAATATTTGTTGTTTACCTTCCACTTCTAGTAGGTGATACTGATTTTCCAATGATGTGATAGAGGTGCCTTTTAAAATAAATATAAATTTAAAATGCAAGTATTAAAGGAGTATTGAATAAATGATACTATAGACAACAGTACAGATAGAAGTAGAATTATTAAACAAACAAATTATTAACATTTAGGAAATACTTCTGTGAGGCTTGTGAGTTTCCTGGTCCATCCACTCTGGGCACAGTGCTAATGACCGTAATATTTTAAAAAAATTTTTAAATTGAAGTAAAATGTCGTGTTAGTTTCCAGTATACAGCAAAGTGATTCAGTTATATATATATATTTTTTTCATATTCTTTTCTATTATGGCTTATTACAAGATATTGAATATAGTGCCCTGAGCTAAACAGGAGGACCTTGCTGTTTATCTATTTTATACGTAGTAGTTTGTATCTGCAAATCCCAAACTCCTAATTTATCCTTCCCCCCCACTTTCCCCTTTGGTAACCATAAGTTTGTTTTCTATGTCTGTGAGTCTATTTGTTTTGTAAATAAGTTCATTTGTATCATATTTTAGATTCCACATATAATTGATATCATATGTATTTGTCTTTCTTTGTCTGACTTACTTCACTTAATATGATAATCTCTAGGTTCATTCATGTTGCTGCAAATGCCATTGTTTCATCCTTTTTTATGACTGAGTAATATTCCATTATGTATACACACCACATCTTCTTTATCCATTCATCTGTTGGTGGACATTTAGGTTGCTTCCATGTCTTGGCTATTGTAAATAGTGCTGCAATGAATATTGGGGTGCATGGATCTTTTTGGATAATGGTTTTCTCTGGATATATGCCCAGGAGTGGGATTGCTGGATCCTATGGTAGCTCTATTTTTAGTTTTTTAAGGAACCTCCATACTGTTCTCCATAGTGGTTCCAATTTACATTCCCACCAACAGTGTAGGAGGGTTCCCTTTTCTCCATACCCTCTCCAGCATTGTTATTTGTAGACTTTTTAATGATGGCCATTTTGATCGGTGTGAGGTGATACTTCATTATAGTTTTGATTTGCATTTCTCTAATAACTTGTTATGTTGAGCATCTTTCATGTGTCTATTGGCCATCTGTATGTAATGACCATTAATATTAACTGAATCCATCAATGTTAGGCAGTAACACTATGTGAGGGAGCTATTTTTAATTCCAGACACTCAAAGACTAAAAATCACACAAAAGAAGTTTACTTGAAAAGGCTAGCACCCCTACTATGTGATTAATTACAGCAAATAAACACATACGTGTGTGTGCGCATGTACACACACACACACACACACACACGTTTTTTCTCTCTCCCTCTCACAACACGCAGAAATAGTTCAAGTACATCCCAGAATAGAAATAAAGACTAATTTGGAGTAACAGAGGTCAAGTCTCTGTCCTGGTTCTAATCCTGTTGTCCTTAAGGCTACACTTTTTACTTCTTTGTCATATGTTTTATGTACTCTTTTCTTTGTTTCTGAACTGCTACAGCATGGTACACAGAAAAGAAATAGAACCTTGCAGCTAGACAGACCTGGGTTCAAATTCTGGCTCTACTAACCACTTGCCAGGTGACCTGGGCAAATTACTTAACCTCTCTGCACCTGATTTCCTCATCTATAAAGTAAAGATTATTTGAAGATATGTTAGAACTAATTCTTGACAAGGGCCTAGCAGGGGGCCTGGCAGCACAGTAAGTCCCTGAGAGCTGGCAAATGCAACCAATTGCTCGAAGTTTGGGCTTTAAAGTATATTGCTTCTCTGCCTGGACTTTACATGACAGCAAGTGTTTCACTCCCTGTATTTCTCTTATTTGCTGCTGCAGAAACATGACATCCAAGGACCCTGTAGAAAGGCATCTCCTCCTTTGTCAATGCTTCCCAGCAAAATGCCTCCTAGAAAAATGCCTGCTCCAATTACAGTGGCAATGAGAGGAGTCCTGTCAACCAACCTGGCTATAGATAAGGAAAAGTCTCTCTCCTGAGCTTTTATCCAGGATGAGCAAAGTGCCCAGAGCTAGAAGTTTCTGAAGGGCCCACAAAAAGTTTGAGACTGGGAAAAATACATTGGTACCAACACAGAGAAATAAAAAGTTTACTAAATCAAAACTGATAAAAGTTTAGTTGAATAGCTACGAAATGTAATACTGTACTGTAGTGGGCTGAATGGTGGCCTCCAAAATATCAGGTCCTAGTCTCTAGAAGTCTATAAATATTAGCATATTTAGAAAAAGGATCTTTGCTGATATGACTAAGTTAAGGATTTTGAGATGAGGAGCTAATCCTGGATTATCTGGGTGGGACTTAAATATCATCACTAGTGTCCTTAGAGAGATAGAAGAGTATACACCTAGAGAAGAAAGCAAAGTGAAAATGGGGACGATTAGAGTAATACAGCCACAAGCCAAGGAATGCTGGCAGCCTACAGAAGCTGGAAGAGGCCAGGAACGATTCTCCCCTAGAGTTTCCAAAGGGAACATGACCCTGACAACACCCTGATTTTAACCCATTGAAACACATTTTGGACTTCTGGCCTTAGCGACTGTGAGATAATATATTTCTATTACTTTAAGCCATGCAGTTTGCTAAGGCAGCTCTAGGAAACTCATACATATGCCAACTTGTCATACACACCTCATTCTCATATAAACAATAATAAAGTTTATATCATAAGACCATAAGTTCTTAACAGTACTCAACTTTATAAAAATCCTTTTGAGAATTTTATAGCCCAGAACCATATGTCATTTGCAAAGTGGGTATATTTTAATATATTTGGTATGGTGAAGAATGGAGTCTCCAAAAATAAGAGTTCCTAAGAATGTGATCATCTGAAAATGCTCCTGGGTTTGTGGATCCTGAGTTGCTCCCTAATTACTCAGAGACACTCCAGTGGCATCTTCCAGGATAAGTAACTGGGATTAAAGTCTCATTTACTGTTCCTCCCTCTCAAATATGAAAATAGGGAGATCAAGCACATGACTAGAGAAAAAATAAAAGTGCTTTTGATGAGAATACCTTTTTTGCCCAGGCCTACTGGGGTTTTCTTTTTTGGGTTTTTTTTGTTTTTGTTTTTGTTTTTGTTTCCACAAGCCACTCCGCGCGGCTTGTGGAATCTTCGTTCCCTGACCAGGGATTGAACCTGGGCCCTCGGCAGTGAGAGCACAGACTCCTAACCACTAGACCACCAGGGAATTACCAAGCCTACTATTAATTAGTATTTTTATAAAGACAGTCCAAGTTATAAGATGCATTTAGGTCATTAACATTGGACCAGTCCCGGCTTTGTCTGTAACTCAGAATGTGTGTTTGCTTTCTGCAAGCTGTTGTTCTCTGAGAAATCTTGGGGACTGGAGGACTTAATGATTTCCCTGAAATAATGAGAAAACAGAATAAAATAACTGAACACAGTAATGTCGGGCAGAACATCCTGCATGAGCAGTCTGCGATCTTGGGCGCGCTTGGCTATATGGGCTCAGCACAGACTGACCTGCCTAAACACGGTCTTCATCTGTAAACCAAGGGGCTGGCAACCTGACCTCTAAAGATACCTTAGTCCTTCTAAAAGTCTGATTCTACTGCGTCAGAAAAATATCAAAATCAGTTTGACATCACCTCTGGCTGGTGATAATGGATGAGTTTTCCCTGTCTTATACTTTTTTGTGCATCTTGAAATTTTTGACGATGAGCAATCTTCCCCTTCAAAATCAGAAAACAGTAAGAATAAAGGGGGTGACATAAATTGCATTCAATTTGTATTTATGCTCTAAAATGGAAATCTGGGCCCTGGTTTCTTCACTTCGGTGCTTACTTACCATCAAAGCCGCCTCCTTTGCCTTGAGTGTGTCCCAGACCTGATCCAAGAGTCACTGGTGTAGAGCCTGGCGGCACAAAGTGAGCGCCCCTAACTTTGCACGACTCCTCTCCGGAGTCATTAGGGCTGCAAAGGGCATTTACGTTATGGTTTATTAATGTCTCCATCACAGTGAAACTGAGCAAGCCAGCACTGCAAGACAGTTTCTAACATAACCTGCCACTTATACAGCTGCATCATTTTTAGCTGAGATTAATTTAATTCTTAGTCTCCTTTGACTCGCGAGATGGCCCAAGGAACCTTGTGTTTGACTCAGGATGAATTCTAAATAACTATAAATCTTTATTATTCTTACCAAGCCCTTGCATGTGGTCTCCTATTCAGGCAGAGACTAGGTTTGGAAGCTTACATACGGAGAAATGGCATTTACCTTTCTAAAGAGTTTCAGTTTTATCATCGCAAGCACCATTAGGTTCACCCCTGAATATAATTAAGGTGAGGCTCACCCAGCTGATAATTCAAAATCCACAGACACAGCTCTGTGTCCTTTCTATTTCTTGTGAAACACAACCTAGCTAGTGGTGAAACACAACCCCCCTAAACATCTTCAAAAGCTGTCACAGATCACTGTCTTCAAAAGTACTCTGAAAAGTACTGTTGCCATGGGGATAGATTCCTATCATATCTATCTTTTCAACTAAAGCCTGACTGGAATATTTTTAGCCGTGGAGAGTAAAGTCTGTTTATTAAAAGTTGTTAATAATTTGTGCAAACAAGTTTCTGTGGGTTTAAAGCAACTGTGAATCACACATATCCATGTTGGCTAGAATTTATTTTTCACATCTGAGCTTCTAGATCTTTTCGCTACGTGAGTTATTTCCTTGCAGAGCTAATTACGAAAGGAAGCAAGACAGGGTGAGAAGAGAGAGTCAAGCCAAGTGAGAAAAAAAGGAAAAAAAAAAAAGACAGGTTAAGCATTTTTCTTGGGATCAGAGAAATTTCAAACCCTGTTTTTTTACCCCTTCTCTGAGAAAAACTAATTTCACTGACTTAAGAGAGATGCTTAAGAAAAGAACTGAGTTTCTCAGCAAATCATGACTGGTACCCAGCCCTGCAGCTGTAAAGCGGGCCTTGGACCAGCTCGGTGGTTTCCACGATGCACCTGGAAGAGTTTGGAGGGCTCCGAGCACAGGCCTTAGGGGCAACCTGGGGTCTCCACCCCCCAGCTTTTATTTGTTATATGCATTAACCCACATAAGAGTTTGCTAGAAAGAAGTAGGATTTGGGGCAGGGCGTTATTGTTTAAGAATTGAAAAACGGGACTGGTTAATGGTGGCTTTAATAATAAGGTGTATTGTATTGATGTATTGCCCCATCAATACTTTATATCAACATTCATCACTTCTAGTCCTCACAACAGCTTTGCTGGGGAGACAATTATTATTTCCTTCCTATAGAGGAGATCAACGACCACACACACGGTCCCTCTCCCTTCTCATCTTTTAGTCAAAATGTCACAAGCCATAGGTAAGTGAATTACAGGGAAGCCACCTCCATGACCAGCACTTCTATTTTCCCACATAGTTTCAATATTTTTCTCAATTCCAAACTTCTTATGTATTTGCTGCTTCTCTCTCTCAGGAAACTTAGGATACAGAGAACCAGTCCCTAGATTAACTCCCCTCACTAAAGGTAAATCAGTGACGTAAGACAAACCCTGCATACACAGACTCTCCTATTTACTCAACATTCGTTCTTTCCAAAAAGCCTTCTGCAGAGCAGGTACTGGAGATACAGCAGCAATCAAAACCGGGGCAAGCCCTGTTCTCGCGGGGTTTCTGATCTGTGCCCCTGGAGTACTAGCCCCAGTCTTTTCAACAGCACATCAAGAGCCTTAATGCTGACTTCCAAGAGCAAAAATGGTCACTTCCAAAGGTCTCCACCATGCTCTCCTCAGCAGGCCCTTTGGTTCTCCTTGCAAAGGGTTGCAACTATCGTAACACTTATTGAGCCATTGTTTGTGTGGTTCAGTCACCAAACAGCCTTGCCCATTGGATTTGTCAAATCTTGGGAAGGGGACATAGGAACCGTGACAGTGACATTTCTTAGAACCTCCCCCCATCTCCCAGCTGCTTCTCTCACTTCCTGTCTGCCGAGCTTCTCTTACCAACACTCCCTGGAAAACTCCTTCCTCATTTCAATCCCATCTCATCCCACTTCTCCTGTCCTATGTCCTCTGGATTCTTTATCACAAAAGCCCAAACTACCAGCTTAGCAAGGCAAGAACCTCCCTGGAGACAGGAGAGGCAGGCAAGAGAGACAGAAAGGTCAGGCACATCCATGAATTAATCACGTCACCACACC